>NC_063376.1:2609862-2610659 GCF_021869965.1 Rhincodon typus
TTGAGCAACCATTCCCCGCCCCCCCCAAAGGTCAGCACTCTCCAACAAAGTCAGCAGAGGAGCCAGGGAGTGCACTGGGGACGTGTCAGTGTATATATAAATGCAGTACCCTCCCACTCTGTCTGTCTGATTCCTCCTTGGCTCTCACAGCCCCGCAGAGCGCCCCCTATCAGCGAGGAGGAGGAGAAAGGAGAAGGAGGCCTTTCCCGCTCAGACTCCTACCACCTACCTCCCTCCCTCCAGTGACTCCTTCCCTCCGCCTGGAGGCTCAGGCAACGCGTAGGGCGACCCCGGAATTGGGGGCCTTCCTTAAAACCCGACGCAGGCTTCCGGCAAATTAATCAACAAATTCGACCAATTGACGCCTAATAAATCCCTTTAAACGCCCCTCCCCACCGAAAACGGGAACTAACTCACCGATTCGCGGGCTCCCTGTCATTCTGCCGCCCCCTTCTTCACAAATATTTGGCATTCTCTCCCTGGTGGGTGACAGGAGCACCGCCGTCTATTGTGTTTCCTTTTAAAAAATTATTTCGCATGTTTAAAACTCTCTTTTCATTTGACGGGTGTAAAGTGTTTGGGTTTGTGCTGTTTGGGGTCAGGCGCAGCGCAGGCCAGGCGAGGCGGGTCGGTTTTGACCGTTGGGGGGGGGGTCCTTCCCTGCATCCCCGGCGCCGCGGTGATGACGCGGCGGGAGCGCGGTTGCTATGGCGGCTGGGAACGCGGGAAGGCCAGCGGCGGCCCCTCCCGCAGGGAAGCCCCGGGGGAGACCGAGAGAAGGTGAGGGGGCCCGGGAC
>NC_063376.1:2635659-2659013 GCF_021869965.1 Rhincodon typus
CTGAGGGACTTGAGGCTGTTTTCGTTAGAGAGAAGAAGGTTAAGAGGTGACTTAATAGAGACATACAAGATGATCAGAGGATTAGATAGGGTGGACAGCGAGGGCCTTTTTCCTCGGATGGTGATGGCTAGCACGAGGGGACATAGCTTTAAATTGAGGGGTGATAGATATAGGACAGATGTCAGAGGTAGGTTCTTTACTCAGAGAGTAGTAAGGGCATGGAATGCCCTGCCTGCAACAGTAGTAGACTCGCCAACTTTAAGGGCATTTAAATGGTCATTGGATAAACATATGGATGATAATGGAATAGTTTAGGTTAGATGGGCTTCAGATTGGTTTCACAGGTTGGCGCAACATCGAGGGCTGAAGGGCCTGTACTGTGCTGTAATGTTCTATGTGCTGACTCATTAGAGTGAGAGAGAGACAACTGGTGGTGGTTTAACCTGAGGGTCAGGTGACAGGAGAGGTTGGGAAGGAGAATCCTTCATGGTAACCTCAGCCAGTAGAGGAGTTGCATCCATGCTGTTGGTATCACTGTGCATCGCAAACCAGCCATCCAGCCAACTGAACTAACTGAGCCACACTTGGGTCAAGTGCACCCTTTAAGAAAATTAAACTTGTCCCTGTTTCCAGCAGTGTTGAAGACTTAACTACTCTAGTCTGCTGGCTCAGGGTATCAACTGAGTTTGTTCCTCAATGATCTGTAGCCAAAACCTTGGTGAAGGGCCACAGAGATAGTTGCTGCATCCCACAGAAGATGATATTAAAATTGACGCAGCATTTCTGCTTTCTTCCCAGGTCATGTTCAACTTGGAACAGCGTTTATCTCAAGCAAACCAAACTCTGGTGAAGGAGCAGCAAGAAAAGGATCTCCTGGAGGTGGAGCGGGGCATGTTGGTAAGGGGAAAAAAGCATTCCTGTGCTGATGCCGGCTTTAGAGAGTAACACCATTACTGCGTACTGTGTGTACTCAAATAAAAACCGGGTTTTTGAGAACAAATCCTTTTAAAGTAGGGAGTTGGCTTTTACACGAGTAACACTGTGGAGGGTCTGAAATCCAGGCCGGGTCTTTGGGACTGCTAAAAACGTGAATGGCACTGGTCGCTGTCCACGGTCCTGAACTCTCACAAGAAACAGCTGTCTCAGGTTTTTCAGACACAGTGAGAACTGCCGATGCTGGAGTTAGAGATAACACAGTGTGGAGCTGGAGGGACACAGCAGGCCAGGCAGCATCAGGGGAGCAGGAAAGCTGATGTTTCAGGTCAGGACTCTTCTTAAGAAATGGGGGAGGGGGAAGGGGGCTCTGAAACAAATAGAGAGAGGAGGGATGGGGCTGGGGAAGGCAGGTGGGATAGTGATAGGTGAGTGCAGATGGTGGGGATTGGTCAGTGAGGTGGGAGGAGCGGATAGGTGGGGTGGAAGACAGACAGGTCAAGGAGGTGGAGATGAGATGGGCTGGGGAAGACCATAAGACATAGGAGCAGAAATTAGGCCACTCGGCCCATCAAGTCTGCTCCGCCATTCAATCATGGCTGATAAGTTTCTCAACCCCATTCTCCCCATAACCCTTGATCCCCTTGATAATCAAGAACCTATCTATCTCTGTCTTAAATGTACTCAATGACCTGGCCTTCACAGCCTTCTGTGGCAGTGAATTCCATAGATTCACCGCTCTCTGGCTGAAGAAGTTTCTCCTTATCTCCGTTCCCTTTACTCTAAGGCTGTGCCCTCGGGTCCTAGTCTCTCCTACCAATGGAAGCATCTTCCCAACATCCTCTCTGTCCAGGCTGTTCAGCATTCTGTAAGTTTCAATTAGATCCCCCCCCATCCTTCTAAACTCCAATGAGTATAGTCCCAGCGTCCTCAAACATTCCTCATATGTTAAGCTTTCCGTTCCTGGGACCATTCTCGTGAACTTCCTCTGAACCCGCTTCAGGGCCAGTACATCCTTCCTGAGATATGAGGCCCAAAATTGCACACAATACTCCAAATGTGGCCTGACCAGAGCCTTATAAAGCCTCAGTAGTACATCTTGCTTTTATATTCAAGTCCTCTCAAAATAAATGCCAACATTGCATTTGCCTTCCTGACTACTGACTCCACCTGCGAGCTTACCTTGAGAGAATTCTGGACTAGAACTCCCAAGTCTCTTCAGACTTCTGAATTTTCTCCCCATTTAGAAAATAGTCCATGCTTTTATTCTTCTTACCAAAGTGCATGACCTCACACTTTCCCACATTGTACTCCATCTGCCACTTCTTTGCCCACTGTACTAACCTGTCCAAATCCTTCTGCAGCCTCTCCACCTCCTCCATACTACCTGTCCCTCCACCTATCTTTGTATTGTCTGCAAACATAGCCAGAATGCCCACAAGTCATCTCTGTCATTAATGTATAAAGTGAAAAGTTGTGGTCCCAACACTGACCCTTGCAGCACACCACTTGTCACTGGCTGCCCATCCTGAGAAATACCCTTTTATCCCCTCTCCCTGTTTTCTGCCAGACAGCCAATCTTTTATCCATGCTAGCACTCTGCCTGTAACACCATGGGCCCTTATCTTACTCAGCAGCCTCCTGTGTGGCACCTTGTCAAAGGCCTTCTTGAAGTCCAGGAGGATGACATCCATTGGCTCTCCTTGGTCTACCCTGCTCGTTACTTCCTCAAAGAATTCTAGCAGATTTGTCAGGCATGACCTCCCCTTGATGAAACTATGCTGACTTTGCCCTACTTTACCAAGGAAGGTAGGTGGGATGGCGATAGGTGTGTGCAGGTAGGCAGTGGTGGGGACTGGTCAGTGAGGTGGGAGGGGTGGATAGGTGGGGGGGAAGACGGACAGGTCAAGGAGGCAGGGATGAGAGGGAGATAGGTAGGAGAGAAGTCAGATAGTTCAGGGAGGCAGGGATGAGAGGGAGGGTTGGTCATGGGATGAGGCTGGGGGTGGGGAGAATTTCAACATGTGCAAGTTTCTGGAGCCGATCGTAAGTTTGTGATCTTCTCACTTGGAAGTGACTACACTACCCACTAAGCCATGACGGCCAAATGTTATATCAGGTGTAGGAGTCCTGCTCAACAGTCCCTTTCCTAGTACTGGGACATTGAGGAAGCAAATATACCACCAAGATTAGTTATCTTGTATCAAGAGATTGGAACTGATCCAAGTCATGTCTGCTTTGAATGGTGGTGTAAGAAGCGAATATACGACTGTTGAAACCCAAGGCGGGAGGATGCCCCTCTTTATCCCACTATCTCTAAATTCCCTCCGTATCCAAAAAAAACCATCCATTCCCAGTCTTGAATATCCTTCATGATTGAGCATCCACAGCCCTCTGCAGTAAAGAGTTCTAATAATGTTTTAAACAAAAGAGCAGTGTAAAGGGCAAGAGACAGTAAGAACGGACATAAGGGAAGATAAGACATAGTGGCAGGAGGGAGCACCTCAGTTGTTCAAACTTACAGTTCCATTCAACAAGATGACAGCTGACCTTCCAGCTCAGTGCCCTATTCCCATAATCCTTAGCCATCTTAGTACCCAGAAATCTATTGAACTCTATCCTGAATATTCTGAACGAGTGATTGAGCGACCTCAGCTCTGTGGGGTAGAGAATTGCTAAGATTCATGATCCTCTGACTGAGAAAATTCCTCCTCGTCTTAGTCCTAAATGATTGAGGCCGTTATCCTGAGATTGTGACCACCCACCCTCACAGATTAACATCCATGCCATAAAGCACTCTAAGAATTTTTGTTTTATGTTTCTGTGTCTTTGGTACGTTGGGTCTTTAGCTGAAGTGACGACGACTTACTGACAGTGAAAAATGAACAGAAATGTAATGATGATTTGTTTTTTCTGGTCTTCCCCACTGACTTTGGCACTCCTGCCCCACTCTGTCCTTTTCTCCTCATCCACCCCCCCGCCCCAATAGGAAGAGCAGAACCAGAAGTTGCAGAAGGCTCTGGAAGTGGAGCAGCAACGCTGCCTGAGGCTGCAGGGTGACTGCGAAACAGCAGAGACCGGCAGGCAGCACGAGCGCAAACAGGCCGAGGCGTTGCGTGCCAAGCTAGCAGAGGAACGACAGGCAAGCAGCCAACGTGAGAAGCAACTGGAGCAGAGGATCACGCAGCAGGAAGAAGAGCTTCAGAAGCAGCTGGAGAAAGAGAAGGTGAAGTAGGGAGAGAGAGAAGAAAGACCAAGGTTTCTGATTCTGTATCTGATTCCACAGCACAGCCTTAGGGATAAGGGAAATGACCATTTAGGACTGAGATAAGGAGATCACCAGGGTAGCTTGGTGGTTTGCACTACTGCCTCACAGTGTCAGGGACTTAGGTTCGATTCCACCCTCGGGTGACTGTGTGGAGTTTGCATGTTTCCCCTGTGTCTGCGTAGGTTTTCTCCGGGTGCTCTGGTTGCCTCCCACAGTCCAAAGATGTGCAGGTTAGCTGGATTGGCCATTCAAAATTGCCCCATACTGTCCAAGGATATGCGGGCTAGGTGGATTAGCTATGGGAAATGCAGGGTTACAGGGATAGGGTGGATCTGGGTGGGATGCTTTTCAGAGGGTCGTGCAGAATCAATGGGCCGAAAAGCCTCTATCTGCTCTGTAGGGATTCTATAATGTACACTTAATTAATTGACAAGGAACAGGAAAAGGAGAAGGCCATTCAGCCTCTGAAGCCTGCTGTGCCATTCAGTAAGATCATGGCTCTCTGATTGTGGCCTGAACTACATTTTCTTGCCAGTGCCCTCCATAGCTCTGAACTCCTTTGCCAGTCAAACATCTGTCTGACTCAGTCTTGAATATATTCCATGACCCAATCTCAACTGCTCTGAGGGGAAGCCAATTCCAAAACCTAACAAACTTAACAAAAGAAATTCCTTGTCATCTTTGCCTTAACTGGGAGAGTCCTTATCTGGAAACAGTGCCCCTTGGTTCTAGTATCCTCCAGGAGAGGAAACGCCTCAGAATCTTATAGGCTTCAATAAGATCGCTGTTCATTCTTTTAAACTCCAGTGAAAACTGGCCCAATCTGCTCAGCCTTTATGGAATATGTATCAAATACGTGTTTAAAAAGAGTGAGTTTTTAACTTGTAGATGGAGGCTATTCAGCCATCATCCCTGCGCTGGCTCTGTGAAAGAGTCAGTTAATCCCACTTTCACCCTGTTCTTTCTCGATAATGTTTCTTTCCCCTCCTCCTTCAGGTATTTATCCAAATCCTGTTTTGAATCAGATTCAGCTGTCTTTTTCAGGTAGATCATTCCAGATCACAGCTGCTGTCAGAACATAAAACAAAGTTCTTCTCATTGCTTCCTCCCCCTTCCCCCCTCAAATCTCTGTCTGCCTCTACCGCCTTTTACTTCATCTCTATCACTCCCAACGCCACCCACAAACTCCTCCACTGTCTTACTGCCACGTCATAGAATCATAGAGCTGTACAGCATGGAAACAGACCCTTCAGTCCAAGTTGTCCATGCCGACCAGATATCCTAAAGTAATCTTGTCCTATTCACCAGCATTTGGTCCGTATCCCTCTTGAATCCTTCCTATTCATGTACCCATCCAGATGTCTTTTATATGTTGTAATTGTACCAGTCTCCAACACTTCCTCTGGCAGCTCATTCCATTCACCCTCTACATGAAAATCTTTCCCCTTGCATTCCTTTTATATCATTTACCTGTCACCTTAAATCTATGCCCTATTGTTTTAGATTCCCCTACCCTGGGAAAAAAAAGCCTTGGCTGTTCACCCCATCCATGCCCCTCATGGTTTTGTAAACTTCCATAAGGTCACCCCTCAGCCTCTGACACTCCAGGGAAAATAGTCCCAGCCTATTCAGCCTCTGCCTACAGCTCAAACCCTCCAACCCTGGCAAAATCCTTGTAAATCCTTTTTGCACCTTTTCAAATTTCACAACATCTTTCCTATAGCAGGGAGACCAGAATTGAACACAGTATTCCAAAGTGGCCTAACCAATGTCCTGTACAGCTGCTACATGACCTCCCAACTCCTCTAATTGATATGCTGACCAATAAAGGCAAGCGTACCAAACACCACCTTCACTATCCTGTCCACCTGCAACACTGCTTTCCAAGAACTATGAATCTGCACCCTTAGGTTTGGCAGCACTCCCCTGGACCTTACCTTTAAGTGTATAAGTCCTACTGTGGTTTGAAACATTGCTTCTGCGTTTGTTGCACAGGCAACCGCTCAACGTGAGACTCAGCGAGCGCAAGATGCACAGCAAGTCCTTGGATCTGTCCAAACAGAGCTGCAGAGGGTGGAAATTGAACTGGACACAGCAAAACGTGACAAGGAAAATCTGCAGATGGAGCTCAGCCTGGTCAAGGTAAAGCGTACAAAACTTCCTGATGTCTTGATTGACCAGATCACCGTCCTGCATGTGGTCGAACCAGGAACAGACGAGTTAAGAGAAGGAGGAAATCATTCGGCCCCTCGAGCATTCTCTGCCATTCAGTAGGATCATGGCTGAGCTTGAGCTTCAACTCCACTTTCCCGCCATTCCTGATATTCCTCAATTCCCTGAGAGACCAGAAATCTGTCTCAGCCTTTGATATACACAGTGATAAGAGCATCCAATCCCACCTGAGGTAGAAAATTGCATAGATTCAGAATTCATTAAGCATAGATGTTCTCCTTATCTCTGTTGTAAATGTTTATCTATGTCTGTTATCCCAAGGCTGTGATGTAGATTTCCAGCCAGAGGCTAACAGCCCCTGGGTGTGTGAGCTGTCAACCTGCATCAGAGTCTTGCCTGTTTCAAGGAGATCAGCTCTAAGGAGTACAGGCCCAGTCTCCTCAACCTGTTGTCACAGGACAGTCCTCCCACTCAGGAGCTAGTCTGGTGAATTTGCTCTTGCTGAGCCAGTCGCTGTTGCTTGGTAGGACTCAGTGTCTCTGAAGCAGGGAAAGCCCATCCAGGGTTCTTGCATTTGACCCATGAGTGCAAACAGGAGAGAGAAAACAGATGAAGGGATCAAATTTAAAGCCATGAACAACACAGAAGGAGGGAATTTGGCCCTTTATGTCTGTGCCTTTCCATTCTCCTGCTCTGTCCTTGCAAGTGGAAGAACATAGAGAGGGGTCGACGTTTCTTTTAAAACTACATTTGATTGTCCTTCTGTTTCCTGATCTTTGTATTCCAAGCAGACAACTGTACTACATGGTCTGAGGCTGGATGAGAAAATGTTCTAAGTTTAGTACTATCTGAGTTAGCCAGGAGGGATTGGACAGGATTTCTGGTCCTGACCTTGACTGGCGAACTCAAAAAGTGCAGGCTCAGCTTCGGGAAGTAAGCACCCTGTGTTCAAACAGCTTGTTGACAACTCACGGCTTCAGTCGACTGGAGGGTGACCAGCACTCACCAAAATATACTTCATTTTCAGGAAATGAGGGGGAAAGGACACTTAGTGAAGCCAAGTTGACTGTTTAAGCTGAATGTATCTCTGCTGCAGGCACGCTTTGAATCACAGCGGGTCAAGAGCGAGACAGAGTTTAAGATGGCCCTGGAGCAGCAGGTGACAGAGCGCCTGGCAGCCGTGCATGAAGACAGCACCCGACAGACAGCCTCTGTACGAGAGCAGCTCAGGTAAACAGACCCAACAACCAGCTCGTGCCCGCTGCGTTCAGGGAGCTGCCTCCTGGCACTCTACGGTGTCACCCACATCCTCCCTTTTGATTTTCCCAATCTTGACGAACGCACGCTCCAATACGGGGAAGATGAAAGTAGCAGTTCTCTTATGCGGCTGCTTATCAAATGCCTTTTGGACAAGCAAATACATCAACTGTTAACCCCTTTATCTACTCTGTTGTCCAAGACACTTATCCAAACTCGGAACCTATAACAGAAGGGCCCGTGCACGAGGGTGAGCATTTGGAAAGGGAGGGAGCTGGAGAGATATAAATAAATGAATTGAATTGAATTATTTTTATTGACGCGTGTACTCAGATGAGTGCAGTGAAAAGTTTATAAGTTGCCTCTTACGGCGCCATCTTAGATACAGAGGTACAGATTCTTCAGCACAAGTTCTTAGGAAACGAAAAAGAAAATAAAGAAATGAAAAGCCCAGCATTTCGGGTTGTAGGAATAAATTAGAAAATACGGAGATAAACCGTTCAGAACAAAAACCCTTCCAACCCAGACCACGGCGGCACCTAGCCTCCAGTCCAAATGAACTGGAACTTATCTGAGAGGGCTAATTTTCAAAGATTGCATTGAAGCAAACATTTGAAAAATTGTAAACTGTGATGGGGACACAATGGAGTGTCAAAATGGCATCATCAAGTTGGTAGAGTGGGCAGATAGGTGTTTGAAGTTCAGTGCAGAGACATAGGGGGAGATACACTTTGGGATACAGAGCATGGACAGACAGCTTATAATAAAAGGTGCTGTTCTAGAGGGTATACAGGAGCAGAGAGATCTGGGTGTACAAGTGTGTCAGTAAAGGTTGCGGGACAAGGAGAGACAGTTAATAAAAATGCAGACAGTATCCTAGACTTCAGTTAAAAGAGTACAAAGGCAGGGAGATGATACTGACCTTGACATACTGGTTAGACCTGAGCTGAGGTATTGTGTAGAGATCTGGGTACCATGCTTTGGAAAGATGTAGACCTATTGGTGCAGTGCAGCAGCATTTACAAGAATGGTTCTAGTGATGAGAAACTTCAGTTGTGAGGCTAGATTAGAAAAACTGGAGAGGAGAAAGGGAAGGGGAGATTTGATTTTCAAAATCATGAGGGAAACGGAGAAACTCTCTATTCTCTATAAAACAGATAGAGAACCACAGGGCACGGTTTTGAAGTGTTTTGCAAAAGAAGCAAATGTAAGGTGAGGGAAAAAAAACATTTCCACACAGTGAATGGTTTAGATTCGGATTTGGAATGCACTGCTTGGAAGTGTAGAGGCTGATTCAGTTGAAGATTTCAAGAGAGCGTCAGGTAATTATTGAAATAAAAACAATGTGTCCCAGGACTATAGGGAAAAGATAGGGGTTCGGCACCATGTTAAAAAGCTGATTGAGTGGTACAAACATGATGGGCTGAATGGCATCCTTCTGCTCCATATCAATTCTGTGAATTTGTGGAGACAAGAATTGTGGTGTAGTTCTAAACGATAGTTGGCTTGTGTCAATCTGGATCTTCTTTCTGAATGAGTGAAGGGTGCCAAATGGCTTTCCTCATCTCTTTTTAAATAGAGGTTCCCCTATATAAATAATGCTCTATCTAGCATTCAGATTGCCAACCTACCAACTTTCTTTGCCACGCTTTAAAAAGTAGTGTTCCCATTAAAGAGGGAAGAAGTGTATTCGGCAATGGATTGCATACTATCCTTTTAATCTATGTGATCTCGATATCTGCCTTGGCTCAGAATTGGTAGCAGACCCTATCCCTTGAGCTGACTGGTTCAGAGACTTGATTGCAAAGTCTTGGCTGTAAGCTCTCAGAGCTGTATCACAGGCACACTGCATTGTCAGAGGTGTTGACCAATGGGTGGGACATTGAACCACAGCCCTTTTCTGACCCCTGAGATGGCTGTAAAAGATCCTATGACTGTTATTTGAAGCTGAGCAGAAGGAGTCCTCCCTGACAATCTCATGGGGGATCTTGCTGTGTGCAGATTGGCTGCTGCCTTTCCTGCATCAAAAGAGCGACTACATCTCAAAAGCAGTACTGCATTGTTTGTGATGGGATGTCTGGATGTTGTAAATGATGCAACATAAACAAAGGTTCTTTCTGACCAAGACACAGCTCTGATCCTTTAACTTTGCACAAACTGTGGAAAGCTTTCTACTCAAAGGACAATGAGCCATTAAGGAATCTGGACAAAGAATGCTAACTTAGATATTTTCTAATCAGTCTGGTCAGAAATGCTATTACACACTTCTGCAGCAGGTGGGACTTGAACCCTGGCCTCCTGTGCTAGAGGTACGGATATTACCACTACACTATCATAGCCCTTTTGGTGAGGGCTGGAAGCAAATGGGTGCATGTGTCTTTCTTCTATTTATCGGTTTTTTCTAATCAACCTGTTCAGAGGTGTTTTATTGTGCTCCTTTGGAGCAAGTGGGACTTGAACCCAGAGCTCTTGGATCAGAGGTGGGGACACTACATCTCACCACAAGAGCCCTAAAACACCAGACTCTATAATCCTGGAGCTACTGTTCTGAATAGTCCGAGATATTTTCTGTTCAGGTGTGATATGACACACCTCATGTGCAGGTGGGATTGAACCCAGGCCTCCTTCATCAGAGGTGCAGACGTTACCACTGCACCATCAAAGCCCCAAGAATGCTAACTTAAACTTTGTGGCTAAAACCCTTGCATTCGTTGCAGATTGTGGTGTCCTAACCGTGAGTTGATGTCTGATTTTTCTTGTTCCGTTCTTTAGGAAACAGATCATGGAAATGGCTGCACAGCATGAGGTTGAGATGGGTAAGCAGCTAGCTGAGTTCAAATCGGAGCTGCAGGAGCGGGAAGAGAAGCACCGTGGTGTGGTTGAGGGGTACGAGATCAGGTAGGGGTTTTTAATAAAAAAAAGCTTCTAGTTTTCTTCTGCTTGCCACTGATGCCCTCTTTACTTTGCTTTGTGGTGCTTGCTTGACCTCTTCACACAGCATGGTACGTTTCCGATTGCCCTGTAGCTTACGCATTACTAACATGAAATCTGCCATCCTTGCCTGGTCTGCTTGCGTGTGACTCCAAATCTACAGCAAAGTGATTGACTCTGAAATGACTAAATAAGGCCCTTAGTTCAAGGGCAATTAGAAATGGATGAAAAGTGCTGGCCTTGCCAGCGATGCCCATATCCAAATATTAATTTGTGAACGCACTGTCTTAAGC
Source organism: Rhincodon typus (assembly GCF_021869965.1). Lineage (NCBI taxonomy): Eukaryota > Metazoa > Chordata > Chondrichthyes > Orectolobiformes > Rhincodontidae > Rhincodon > Rhincodon typus. The sequence continues at coordinate 2,646,514 of NC_063376.1, forward strand.
TCCCGGTATTGGTTACCCAGAATAGAGCAGCATTGTTTGGTAATAGTCCACAGCAACAAAAATTGAGAGCGAACAATTTAACGATGATTGAGCATCACGCAAAGTCTATTAAGGTCCAGCGACTCTGTTTAATTAAAGTGGGTAGTCGGCCAAAGTAACTGGATCTCAGTCATAGTGTCATAGGGATGTACAGCACGGAAGCACACCCTTCTGTCCAACTCGTCCATGCATACCAGGTTTCCACAATGCTCATCAGGTCAGATGGCATCCGGGCAGAGAGAAAACAAGTTTGTGTTTCAGCTCCTGGTCCTTCTTTCAGAACGGATGGTCAGCTCTGAAACAGTAACTCTTTTTCAATGGATGCTGTCTGAACTGCTGGGTGTTTTCTGTATTTGTCTCCCCCAGTCACAGCATCCACATTACAAACAACCGTCATTGGGCTCAGCAGATCAAGGCAGTGTTTCTGTCATAGAGTCATAGTCGTAGAGTTGCCCAGCACAGATACAGATCTTTCTGTCCAACTTGTCCATGCTGACCAGATATCCCGAATTAATCTAGTCCCATTTGCCAACGTTTGGCCCATATCCCTCTAAACCCTTCCTATTCATGTACCCCTCCCCCAGATGCCTTTTAAATGTTATAATTGTATTAGCCTCCACCACTTCCTCTGGCAGTTCATTCCAAATGTGCACACCCTCTGTGTGAAAAGTTGCTCCTTAGGTCCCTTTTAAATCTTTTCCCTCTCACTTTAAACCTATGTGCTCTAGTTTTGGACTGCCCTAGCCTGGGAAAAAGAACCTACCCTTCTGCCTCTGATGCTCCAGGGAAAATAGCCCCAACCTATTCAACCTCTCCCAAAGCTCAAACCCTCCAACCCTGGCAGCATTCTTGTGAATCTTTTCTGAACCCTTTCAAGTTTCACAACATCTTTCCTATATCAGAGAAACCAGATTTGAACACAATATTCCAAAAGTGGCCTAACCAATGTCCTGCACAGCCACAACATGACCCCGCAGCTGCTATACTCTGTGCACTGACCATTAAGGCCTGAGGTAACATCATGGGTTCAAGACCCAGTGACTCTGACTCTGTAACCACTCTCAAACCATCTTTTGCCAGAATCTCAGACTAAGCAAAACATTGCAGTTGCTTTTTTAACTCAAAAAACATGAAAACTTTAAAGGAATCGACCCAGAAAATGTATGTTCTGGTTTCACTGAAAGTAGTTAACTCCCTGGAATAAAACAGAAAGAACTGCGGATGTTGTAAATCAGAAACAGAAATAGAAATTGCTGGAAAAGCTCAGCAAGTCTGGCAGCATCTGCGGAAAGAAATCAGAGTTAACGTTTCGGGCCAGGGGACCATTCCTGCCCTGAGGAAGGATCACTCAATCCGAAATGTTAACTCTGATTTCTTTCCACAGATGCTGCCAGACCTGCTGAGCTTTTCCAGCGATTTCTATGTTAGTTCTCTGGAATCCTACGTTTGTATTTTGTTTGCCTACACAGCACCCTATCCAGATATTGGAGCAGGCCAAGATTCCCAGGGCAGTACCGAGGTGCTGTCTTTGAAATAGGACGATAGACAGAGACTTTTCAATTTGGCATACAAGATTCCACAACCGCCAATGCAAAGGAAAGCATTGAAGATTTCCCGAGTGTCCTACAGCTGATGATGATCTCTCAAACACGCTCAATTGTAAATTTTGATGGCAATCCTGTTTTGTTTGTGGGATCTTGCTGGACTGAGCTGATCTGTCGCATTTTGTGCATCATAACAGCAAGTGCACTTTTTATGAAGTACCCCATTGGCTGTAAGTTACTTTGGGATGCACCGCATTGAAAGGCACTATCTAATTGCGAGTCTTCCTCTCTTGCACGATGGGTTGTAGGCTGGCGAAAGCGCAGGAGGAGACGGGCAGACTCCTCGCTGCAAAGAGGAAGCTGGAGGTGCAGCGAGGTGAGATGGTGATCAAGCTGCAGAGCATGATGCAGACCCACTGGAACGAAGCACTGAAGGTGCTGATGTCCGAAGGCTCACCCCCAGGCCACCAGAGACTGTCGGTACGTAGCCGAAAGATGCCTCTCACATGCACCCAGTAGGTTAGAACACAAGAATTAGGAGCAGAGATAGGTCATTTGGCTGCTTGAGTCTGCCAATCTGTTTATTTTTCACATTCCCCATTGACCTTGGATTCCCTTGCCTAACAAGGGGTGACGTGGTGCCACTGCTACCTCATGGCACCAGGGACCTGGGTTCGATTTCACCCTTGGGCAAATGTCTGTGTGCAGTTTGCACGTTCTCCGCGTGTCTGCTTGGGTTTCCTCCCACACTCCAAAGATGTGCAGATTAGGGTGGATTGGCCATGGGAAATTGCCTCTGGTGCCCAGAGATATGCAGGCTGGGTGGGTTAGCAATGGGAAATGCAGGATTACAAGGACAGGGTGGGATGCTCTTCAGAGGGTGTGGACTCGATGTGCTGAATGGCCTGCTTCCACACTGTAGGGCTTCTATGATTCTATGAAGAATCTCTCTTCCTCTGCCTTAAAAATATCTAATGATCCTGCCTTCTGAAGCTAAGTCTCAAGGGTTTCTACTCATCTCTGTCTTAAAAAGGTGATCCCTAATTTTAGTCTGTGTCCTCTTCTTCTGGGCTCACCCACAACAGAAAATATCCTTTCCACATCCACCTTGTCAAGACCATTCAGGGTCTTGCACATTTCAATCAAGTCCCCCATCCACCTTCTAAATTCCAGTGCAAGCAATCCTAGCCTATCCAATCTTTCTTCATAAAACAACCTGCTTATTCCAGGTATCAATTTAGTAGACATCCTCAGAATCACTTTCAATGTGATTTTATCTTTCCTTAAATAAAGAAATGAAAACTGCACACATCCTTCGAGATGTGGTCTCACTAATTTCCTGTATAAATGAGGCATAATCTCCTTACTTTACTCTGATATTAAAGGACAGCACTCGATTAGCCTTCTTAATCACCTGCTGTACCTTGCACGCTAACTTTTCATAACTCGTGCACCAGAACACCTAAATTCATCTGCTGCTTGGAATTCTGCAGTCGTTCTTTTTATCCTATTTTATTCAGATTTTATTCCACTCACTCAACCTATCTATATCTGTCTGAAGACTCCTTGTGTCTTCTCTACAAAATACCTTCCTACATTTCCTTGTGTCATCTGCACTGTAGCAACCATGCCTTTGTTTTCCCTTATCTAAGTCATCGATTTGAATTGCAAAATGTTGTGGCTCTGGCACATAGTCCTGTGGGATTCCATTTGTCACACCCTGCCAATCAGACAAAAACCCATTATGCATACTTTCTGTTTTCTCCAGCCAACTGTCTATGTTAATATGTCACCCCCTGGTTCTGGACTCACCCACAGAGCTCTTACATGCCACAGCTTTGATATATTACCTGTTCCACCATCCTTAGTGAGTTCTAAGTAACTAGGTAGTGTCAAAGAGTCATAGAGCTGTACAGCACGGAAACAGATCCTTCGTTCTAACTCAGCCATGCCGACTAGACATCCTAAATTAATCTAGTCTCATTTGCCAGCATTTGGCCCATATCCCTTTGAACCCTTTCTATTCATGTACCCATCCAGATGCCTTTTAAATGTGGATTCGTACTAGTCACCACTACTTCCTTTGGTAGCTCAATCAATACAGGCACCATCTGGAAGGTTTGAGTTATAAAGAAAGGCTGGGTAAGGTGTGACTTTTTTCACCAGAGCATAGGGGCTTGACAGGTGACCTTATAGAAGTTTATAAAATCATGCGGGGTATAAATAGGGTTAATAGTAGATGTCTTTTCCCTTAGATGGGGGATTTCAAGACTAGGGGACACATTTTTAAGGTAAGAAGAGAGAGATTTAAAAAAAGACATGAGGGGCAAGTATTTTTACACAGAGGGTCGTTCACATGTGTAATAAACTTCCAGAGGAAGTGGCAGATGTGGGTACAATTACAACGTTTAAAATACATTTGGATAAGTAAGTGAATAGGAAAGGTTTGGAGGGATATGGGCCAGGAGCAGGCAGATGGGATTAATTTAGTTTGGGATTATGCTCGGCAAGGACTGGTTGGGCCGAAGGGTCTGTTACTATGCTGTATAACTGTGACTCTTAAAATGTTAAAATGTTGCTCCTTAGGTCCCTTTTAAATCTTTCCCCACTCACCTTAAACCCCATGCCCTCTAGTGTTGGACTCCCCTACCCTGGGGAAAAGACTCTGACTATTCACACTATTCATGCCCTTCATGATTTAAATATATTATTCACTTATTCGTGTAGTTTTTTTAATATAATTTATTAACTTTACCACCAATTCAGTAAAATTTAGGAATAGAAAGGACCTTAACAACTTATGAGTGATTCCCCAAACAGCGAGCTCCTTTCCCTGTAGCAGAGCAAGACCAATTCCAATCAGCTCCAGTGAATCTGACTCTGTCTCTAGCTAAAATAAAACAAAGAACTGCAGGTGCTCGAAAACTGAAACAAAAGCAGAAATTGGGGAAGAAACTCAGCAGATCTGGCAGCATCGATGGAGAGAAAGCAGAATTAATGTTAAGAGTCCAGAGATCCTTCTTCTGAACTGATAGTAGCTAGGAAAAGGTGGTATAATTGCTGAAGACAGAAGGTTGGGTGGGTTAGGCTAAAAGGAGTGAGTGGAGATGGAGCCCAGAGAGAGAGATCAACAGTTAGGCAGACAAAGCGATGAATGATAGTATTCCGGGGAGAAAGAAAAGTTGGTTATTGGCGCCAGAAGTAGGTGAGAATAGGTTGGCTGTTCTGATGTCATGACGAGACCTGGATTATGGGGATGGGTAAAAGGTGTTCAGGTTTTAAAATGATTGAACTCATTATTGAGTCCTGAAGGCTGCAGGGTCCCCAAGTGGAAAATAGGATGGTGTTTTTCCAGCTGAGCCTCACCGGAGAGATGTAGCAGTCCCGAGATGGAAGAAAACAACACTCGATTCCGTTATTGATCAGAGATCTTTCCACCTTGTCCTTGAATGTAATCATTGGCCCACTTCCCCTGATCCCTGGGGAGGTGGTTTCCACAATCCTGACCCTCCTGAGAGAAAATATTTCTTCTCCTCTTCATCTTATGTGGGAGACCACATGATCTTCCGTAAGAAGAATCATCATAGAATCCCTACAGTATGGAACCAGGCCATTCGGCCCATCGAGTCACACTGACCTTCTGAAGAGCATCCCACCTAGACCCACCCCACTACCCTATCCCTGTAATGCTGCATTTACCATGGACAATCCACCTAGCCTGTGCATCTTTGGACTGTGGGAGGAAACTGGAGCAGCTGGAGTTAACCCATGCAGACACGGGGAGAACATACAGACTCTACATAGACAGTCACCCAAGACTGGAATCAAACCTGGGTCCCTGGTGCTGTGAGGCAGTGGTGCTAACTACTGAGCCACCCTTGACATCCTCTCAGTGCCTTCACTGTCAAGCCCGCTCAGAATCTTACCTACTTCAATAAGGTCACCTCTCATTCTTCTAAACCCTACCGAATAAAGACCCAACCTGCTCAATCTTTTGTCATAAGGTAAACCCCTCCATCACACAGTCAAGTGAACCTTCTCCTTTATTCAATAAGGAGACCAGAACTCTGCATTGTACTCCAGATGTGGTCTCACCAGCTCCCTGTAGAGCTGTAGCAACACTTTGCTACTTTTCTATTCGATTCCCCTTGCAACAAATGCCAACCTCCTTTTTGCCCTCTTAAGCACTTGCTGCAGGCCAGTTGGCTGTGCATAATTGAGTTGTGGGGACTTCCAGCTTGATCTCCAAGCATGTTTGCTGTGACATTGGACTTGGAACAAAATAAGTGAATTGATGCCACAAATAGAGGCTGATAGGTGTGACCTTATAGCCATTGCAGAGACATGGTTTCAAGGAGATCAAAACTGGGAACTAAATATTCAGGGGAATGTGACTTTTTGAAAGCACAGGCAGGAAGGAAAGCGTGGTGGGTATGGGGGCAACAGCAAGAAAAGACCTTTGATTAGAAGATATAGAATCCATATGGGTAGGTGTAGTCTTTGGGATCCTGAACAGTAGTGATTGTGGTAGAACAGAAAATAAATCAGGGGATAATGAGGCCATGTGAAAAGGGAGTACATTAATCATTGATGACTTTCATCTTCATTTAGATTAGGAAAGCCAGATTGGCAGAGGTGGCCACAAGGAAGAATTCCTGGAGTGTAATCCTTCCTAAAGTGCAGTACCCAGAATTAGACACAGTTACTCCAGTTAAGGCTGCACCAGCGTTTTATACAGATTTAACATAATCTTCATACTGATGGCGTTATTTAAAATGATGAAATGCTTTGATGGATTAGGCATGGAGAAGTTGTTTCCAGTTGTGGAGAGAACCTGAACCAAAGGGCATCAATAGGATAGTCAAGAATTCGGGAGAAAGCTCTTTTCCATACTCTCCCAGTTCTCTGGGACTCCACTGCTAATGGAAGTGTTTGCGGTGAATCATTTGGGTACTTTTAAGGGGAAGCTGGATAAACAAATGAGGGAGAAAGAATTCTGAAGATACGAAGAGGTTAAAGGAGGGCATAAACACCAGCATTGACTGGATGGACTGAATGGCCTGTTTCGATGCTGTAAGTTTGATGTTAAGCATCGCAAGCGTCATCACTGGATTGTACTGTGTTTGTTATATTAATGGATACTTACTTTGGTTGAACTGGTTGACAGTCAAGATTCCTGGAATCATTGTAATTTTATGCATTGCATCAAAAACGCCATTAATGAAGTGTAGAGGAGTAATTCCTGCTCTGCTGTGCCTCCAGTATCATTTTATGTTAGGGTAATACAAATGTGCTTTTATTTGTAAGTAATTCTTTGATAGGCGACGGTTCTAACAAAATCTGTTAATGCTTCCTGCAGCAACCTGCCCTCCATCATGACCAAGTGCCTGTTTATAGGGAGCTTAACCGCACAACATCAGCCAACGACTCCGATCTCTCCTCTTCCTCGACAGTGCCTTACCCTGTCCCAACCTCAGACACTGACCAGCTGAAGCATTCCTCTGAGGGCAGAGACACTCAGCAATCTGGCACCCAAGCGCACGGGAATCTGGTCAAGCTGCAACATTCAGCTTGGGTCAGCCAAAGGGAGGAATCCCATTTCGCCAAGCTGGCCCTGGACTGCAAGGTTCGGGGGGATGGGATTGAGGGCAGACAACCCCACTATGCTAACGGAGAGCCTTGTGTGTTCATGGATAATTCCACGTCGGACGCTCAAAGCTTCCATGGTTCCATTCCTCAGGCCATTCCCTTGCAGCCTGTGATACTGGCTCCCTCTCACCAGCAGGCACCGATGGCAGCCAAAGACCAGGAGTCTGACCTGCATCCCAACAACCTCGGCAGACACCATACGCTGGCTTCAACCGCTGCTGAAACTCTGAAGCCCCCGATGAAAGGTGGAGGAGGTTACCTGCAGCAGGGCCCTTCGCACTCTAGCAACCAGCCCCCACTGTCTGGGAACTTGTGGTTCTCTGAGCAGAGCCAGAACCAGTCAGCCATGCTTCCCCTGCTGCCTTACCAGCCATCAATGGAGGACCTCAGCCAGCTGTTAAATTACAGCTTCCTCAGCCATGGCAGCTTCCAGCCTCTGGAACCACAGGTGGACGAGACCATGGTAACAGGTAAAGCAAAGCCTGGGATGAAATGGGTAGCGCACTCCCCTCTGCACATGTCTTTCTTTGGGGAGGCAATGGCCTAGTGGTCTTCACTAGACTATGAATCCAGAAACTCAGCTCGTGTTCTGAGGACCTGGGTTCAGATCTTACCACGGCAGATGGTGGAATTTGAATTCAACAAAGAATCTGGAGTTAAGGGTCTAATGACGACCATGAATCCATTGTCGATTGTCGGGGAAAAACCTATCTGGTTCACTCATGTCCTTTAGGGAAGGAAACTATCATCCTTACCTGGTCTGGCCTGCATGTGACTCCAGACCCACAGCAATATGGTTGACTCTTAACTGCCCACATTCCACTTGTGAGTACGCCTCCCTCTCTTCCCCCCTCCCCCCCCGCTCCCTTGCTCTGCTGCCCTCCCTCTCTCCCTCTCACTTCCCTTCCCCCTCCTTACTCCCCCCATTTCCCCGTCACACCCCTTCACCCCCACCCCTCCCCCTTTTCTCCCTCTTCCGCCCCCCTCTTTCTCCCCTTTCCCCATCTCTCTCCTCTCTCGCCCTACCTTTCCTTCCTCTCCCTGCTCCCCCAGCCCCATAGCTCCCCTCCTGCTGCTCTCCCGTTTCTTCACCCCTTCTAATGTCCTCCCCCACTCCTCAGAGTCTCCAAGTCATGGATTCAAAACCTACTCTGGGAAATGAGCCTGTAGTCTGTGCCAACATTCTGTGAGGCAGTACTGAGTTAGTCAAAGGTGTCGTCTTTCAAATGATGAGGTAAACTGAGACCTGCTTGCCTCTGGAGATTGATTTAAAAGATTGAATCATGGGGCTAATGAAGGAAGAGCAGGGGAGTTCTCTTCCATGTCTAGAAAAAATGTTTACTCCACAACCGATGTGTGGGGGTCCCTGATTTACTGATGTCCTTCTCAAGAACGTGTAATTATACCCCAAACATGGGTGTGATTTTAAAGAGCCAACATATGAACATTTCCTGTGCTTCCAAACAGCTGTTTTATATTGTCCTGTGTGTTGAATACAAATCGACTTGTGAACAGGCTCAGAAACGGAACCTGTTCCCAGTCATGAGGGCTGCCTGTGACTAAGAACTGATGAGATTGCCATCATTTCAGTTTGTGGTAGCTTCTGTGTGCAAGCTGACTGCTCAATGTTCTACAATGCAACAGTGATTCCACCTCAAAAAGTAATTCATTGACTGTAAAGGGTTCAGAGCTACCCTGTTCTGAGAAAAACTGGAGACAATTCTGTTTTTGCCTGCCTGACAGTCATACTAGCATTATGGAATCACATGGCAGCTAGTTCTGTGCTGTTGCCATTCCCTACTCCAAAATGGAGTTAATTTGCTTTTAAATTTTAATTCCTATGCTAGAGTAGTGCTTGCGCTCCACAAAGTATATTATTGGCTGCAAAGTGCAGTTTTTCTTTCGAGTTGTGAACCAGAGGATGCTGAATTTAAAGTGATTAGCAAAAGAAGCTGAAGTAGACTGAGGAAAAGTGTTTCTAATGCAGCGGGTGGTTCAGGTCTGGAATGCACTGCCTGAGAGTTGGGTAGAAACAGGTTCAGTCGAGGCTTTCAAAAGATAATTGGATCATTACCTGAAAAGGGAAATGTTTGCAGTGCTGGGGGGAGAAACCAGAGTAGTGACACCAGCTGTGTTGCTCTTGCAGAGAGCTGGCACAGATACAATGGGCCAAATGACCTTCTCGTGAGCTGTAACCATTCAATGATTCATTGAAGGAGGAGTGTTAATCTGGTCAGTGGGAGAATTCCCTGCTCTTCTTTGCAAACACCACATGGTCTTTTAACACTCGAAGGAGAGAGTTTTAGGTTGTTGTCTGGTGTGAAGGGGGAGATGTGGACAAGACACTGGCTGCTGGAAAATGGTCTTCCTGGCCTCCTCCTTTTGTAAAAGCCTGCAGGACTCAAAGGTTTAGTGCTGGGAACGCATGGGAGATCTGTCATTCCATTGTCTTTATGTTCTTTCTGCAGCCTCTGGGGTCCATCCAGACGAGCTGGCTGAGCACCCGTTCACTGATGATGCAGATGACAACAGGCTAACCCACGATCAGCTGGCCAGTGAGGGTGGAACCACCAAGAACAGCAGCTTTGAGTCATCAGGGGGACAATCCTCCTCCCAGGAGCAGAACTCCCGAAGCAGTGAGCTCCAATATTACATCCAAATGGTAGGTGGGTTGTCTACAGGAGCATTGCCGGCCCTCAAGTAGAAAGACGTGGCTTTGGCTTTGTACACTAGGTCGCGTTTGTCCTATTTTGCTTATTCCTTACAGTTGAACCCTTTCAGCCCTGATATCATGCTGGTGAGGTTGTACTGCAGCACCCACCTCAACCCCCACCAAGGCCAACTGTGCTTAGAACACACAAATGGAAAGATTGTGTTGAATTCACCCACTGGTCGTTCGACGGTTTGTTGGTCAAGATTCAGAACCTGGAAAAGGAGAAGTGTAAAACAGTTTCTCTTAAACAAACTAGGTTACCCATCGGCACCCAGACTTGCTGTGATTGCTTGAGGTTGGGTGTAACTAGCCTTGGTGCGTTTCCTTTAGGTATCGATGCTTTCAGATGTGTGGTTTCAGAGGTGTAAAAAAAAGGGCTTTGTCAGCCCAATTAGAAGCATACCATTTCTTTTTTTGGCTTATTTTCTCTGTCGCTCTCTCTCTCATGTGTTCTCAGCTTTTAGACCGATCGCCTGGGGATCCTGTGGAAACTGGTGCGGAACCTGAGAAGCCCAATGTAGTTCAGAACGATGTGGCATCCCAGCAAGGTAAGCAGGGAGAGGGGTATCTGTTTTATTTAGTTTGTGGAGCCTCCACCCTTCAATGTACCCCTCTTCCCTTCTGAAGGTGTTAATGAATTCCACAAGCGCCCATTGCCATCTGGCATTTCGTATAAGTATCCATTCTGTCTTTGTATAAACCAGGAACTGAATACTGTTTGGCCTGAGCCAGATTGGGGCGAAGGGGCAGCGGGCCATTATTCCGAGCCGCAGTCCTGTTCTCTGTGGACTTTAAACAGAGGTAGTGCAATAAAGCTTCACCACAGAGAGTCAGGTGTTGTTTTAACATGGTCCAGCACTGAAGAAGGAGACTTGATCAGCACCAGAGGTTACTGGGGTCGGCGAGAATGTGGAGTTGTTGCTGTAATCGGATCAGCCATTATCTTATTGAATGTTGGAGCAGGGCAGAACTCCGCTCCTAATTCATATGGGGTCATTTGGCCCAAGCAAGCCCATGCTGGCTCTTTGAATGAGCAATCCATTTTGTACTGCTATTTTCCTGTGGCCCTTTGTGTCTTTTCAAATACTTATCTAATTTCCCCTTTTTGGAAGTTACTGCACAGCAACTCTCTCTATTGTAAAGAAAAAGCCCTCCATTTAATTCCAGTTATCCGACAAATAACCTTAAACCTATGTCCAGTGGTCAAAATCTCCCCTTATTCACTCTCCCAAATTAGCTTGTAATTTGGAACACATCTATTCAATCTCCCTGTGGCCTCTAACTGGCAACAGCCCCAGCTTCTCTAGTTTCTCTGCCATTATTGGAGGGTATTGCCGAAATTAATGTGTTTCATCTCACATGATAAGCACGATACAGAGGGTTCCTCCTGCTCTAAATCACGCAGTGCTTTCTGCTTTCAGGAGGATCTCCAGTTTCGCGTGATTGTCCCGCTCTCTGGGAGAGTGCCAGGCCGCAGCCGATGAGACAGCTCCCAGTTGGGCAGAACAGCAAGTCTTCCAGCCGAGCCGTGCAGAAAGTGAAAGTGGACCCCTCGGAGGCCGTCCCTTTGCAGCGGGTGCTTGGATCCCAAAGTCCTCGCAAATCAGGTGTGACATCTGAAATGGAAGAAGACCGAACCATTTATACGAGACCTTGTGTCATCCCAAAAAACTTTGCATCCATCCAAGCACTTGTTTGAGGTGTAGTCAGCGTGTATGTAGGAAAGGGAGCAGCCACATTGTACACAGCAAGATCCCATACAAGCTAAAGGAATGGCTGCTGATGTTTATAGAATCATAGAGTTGTACAGAACAGAAACTGACCTATGCTGATTAGATATCCTATATTAATCTAGTCCCATTTGCCATCTTTTGGTCTATATCCCTCTAAACCCTTCCTATCTGAGGGAGAAATAGTGAGCGTGAGGGGTGACCTGTGAACAAGACTTGGTACAAGTTCGGATGTATGCAGCAAAGTTTTGGATGGGCTGAAAGTTTACAAAGGGCAAGAGACCAGGTGATGAGAGTGTTGGGGCTTGTTGATTCTGGTACCATCGCCGAGATTTTCTCTCTTTATTAGACAGTGCTCTGAACCCTTTGTGACATGTTGTGAGCGGCTGTACATGTTGTGAGCGCAGTAAGAGTCAACCTCTTCACTGTGGGGCTGGAGTCACATGTATCCCAGACTGGGTATTCTGGCAGATATCCTTCCTGACAGAACATGAGCAAACTGGATGGGGTTTTAATACAATCGGTGATAGTTTAATGGTTACCATTTCGGAAGCCTGTTTTCAATTATACATTTGCCTTTTTGTGTAGGATTTTCAAGTGGAGTGCTGTCGCCCAAGCAGATTGGCGAGCTGTCGCGATTGCTGAGCATGCACCATGTCACCTCCAACCGACCTGCTCCAGCCATGGAGGAGCTCTTCACCTACCTGAGGGACATTCAGCACGATGGGTTTGTACAAGTGTGTGTGTGTGTGTGCGTGTCTGTGTGTGTGTGCGTGTCTGTGTGTGTGTATCTGTCTGTGTGTGTGTATCTGTCTGTGTGTGTGT
>NC_063376.1:2659023-2681778 GCF_021869965.1 Rhincodon typus
TGTGTGTGTGTATCTGTCTGTGTGTGTGTATCTGTCTGTGTGTGTGTGTATGTGTATCTGCCTGTCTGTCTCTCTATCCCTCTCTCTCTCTTTGTCTCCTTGTGTGTCTGTCTCTCTCTCTGTGACTGTGTGTGTATGTGCGTGTGCGTCTGTCTCTCTGTTTGTCTGTGTGTGTGTCTCTGTCTGTCTGTCTGTCTCTCTTTTTCTCTCTGTCTTTCTGCAGTTTGTGCATTGTGGAAATATCTGTGATAATGGGCTCTCCACCTCTGGTCATATCAGAGGGCTCCAAAATGCTCACTAGGTCAGGTGGCATCTGGGCAGAGAGAAAACAAGTTTGTGTTTCAGCTCCATGTCCTCATTTCAGAATGGATGGTCAGCTCTGAAACAGTAACTCTGTTTCTCTCTCTGTGGATGCTGTCTGACCTGCTATGTGTTTCCTGTACTTGCTTCCCTCAGTCACAGCATCCACATTACAAACAACAGTCATTTGGCTCAGCAGATCAGGACAGTGTCAACCGACGCTGTAAACATTTCTCTCTGTTCCTTACTGCCCAATTTATATCCAATTTCCCCCTAAAGTGCATTGACACCAATCACCTCAACCACTCAATGTGTCACGGTGGCAAGGTGGCACAGTGGTTAGTACTGCTGCTCACAGTGCCAGGGGACCCGGGTTTGATTCCACCCTCAGGTGACTGTCCATCTGTGTGGAATTTGCACATTCTCCCTGTGCCTGCATGGATCCCCTCTGGGTGTTCTGGTTTCCTCCCACAGGCCAAAGATGTGCAGGTTAGATGGCTTGGCCACGAGAAGTGCAGGGTTGCAGGCAAAAAGTAGGGGAGTAGGCCTAGGTGGGATGCACGTCGGAGGGTTGGTGTAGACTTGAATTGCCTGCTTCCACGCTGTAGGGATTCTGAGTTTCACAATCTTAATGCTTATTGAGATGTTGGGAGTAGTTGCATCGATATGTTAAGGGGGAAGCTGGGCACGGTGTTTAAATTTATTCCTTCATGGTGTCACTGTCAAAATCAGTGCTTGTTGCCATCCCTAACTGCCCAATTGGTCACTTCAGAGGGCAGTTCAGAGTCAGCCACTTCGCTGTGGGTCTGGAGTCACAAGTAGCCCAGACTGGGTATTTGGGCAGATTTCCTTCCTAACAAGACATGAGTGAATCAGACCATTTCTGAAGCATGTTTTCAATTCCAGGTTGTAAAATAAAATTGATTTTAAATTACAGCTTTCGTGATAGTTGCCACCGTCACTGAGAGCAACTTTATATTCTGGATTTATTAAGATACCGCGGTGAGATTTGGACAGAGAAATCTTCCAAGAGTATTAGTCTGGGCATCTGGATTACTGTGTCATTCCATTTAACTGTGTGTTCTCCACTGAGAGAGAATTTAGCCAAGTTATATTGAAATTTTTACATGGACCCTTGGTGAGACTGTGGGTAATATGTTGTGCTCTCGAGGATTTTTTTCTCTTAAAAGGAACTCGTTAATGATTGCTGCAAAAGTTGTGACGCACTGACATTTTTTCATTGTAATACTAGAGGGCATATATTTAAGATGGGGAGTTCAAAGGAGATGTGAGGGGCAAGTTTTTTTTACACTGAGAGTGGTAGATGTCTGGAATGCACTGCCAGGGGTGGTGCTGGAAGCAGATATAACAGGGGAATTTAAGGGGCTTTTAGATAAGCACATAAATAAGCAACGAATTGGAGGGATACGGACTAAGGGCAGGCAGCAGGGACTAGTTTAATTTGGTGATATGTTTGGCACAACATGGTGGGCTGAAAGGCCCATTCCTGTGCTGTGCTGTTCTAAATGCCGCATACTCTGCGCTGGTCGGGCACGACCACTGTGCCAATTAGCTGTGCCACCTAACCGTCTGTCCTGCTTTTGCTTCACAGGCCAGAGGGTTCAGAGACAGTGGCCGCATCTGCTCGAAGAAACTTGGATCAGAAGTTAAACCTAGTGGCCAAAACAGAGGTGAGTGCCTGAGGCAGAGATTCACGATCCAGAGGACTGAGCAAGGCTTAGCACAGCTGGCCTTCATGGTCGCTCACTAGCTTGACGGCAAGCAGCACAGATACATTGTAGGACAAGCTAGGTAATCACATGAGGATGAAAGGAACAGAAGGTTACCTTATTGGGGCCAGATGAAGAGGTGGCGGGAAAGGAGCTCATGTGGAGTAGAAACACCAGCCCGAAAGAGTGCAGCTGAATGGCCTGTTCCTGTGTTATAGGATGTGGAAGGTGCTGGCCAGGCTAGCCACCCCTAATCATTCAGAGGGCAGTTATGAGTCAATCACATTGGCTGTGGCTCTGGTGTCGCATATAGGTTGCACTGGGTAAGGATAGCAGTTTCGTCCCTGAAAGGACATTAATGAACTGGATAGGTTCATGCTAGTCAATAACGGTTTTGTGATTATCTTTAGATTCTTAATTCCAGATTTATATTGAATTCAAGCTCCAACTGCGACGGCAGGATTTGAACTCGGGTTCCCAGAACATTACCTGGGTCTAATGCCAATACCAACAGATCATTGTCTCCTCCTGTGCAGTATGTGCCATGTGTAACCCAGGACTGGATGGTGATTGGATTAACAATGCCCCTGCTCAGCCAGTTTAGTCTGCATGCCCAAAATAGTTTGAATATAAGGGGTTCCTGATTTACGAAGGTCAGATTTATAAATGTGATCCCGTACAGTGGTATGATTTTTAAAGGTCTCTGACACACAAGCATTTTCTTTACTTACAGACAGCTAGTTTGTGCCGTCCTTCATTGTGTTCCAATGTGTGTACAAATTAACTTGTGTTTGGACTCCAAAATGAAACCCATTCGCGAGCTGGGGTCTGCCTCTATTTAAGTTCATTTGTCTGTTACCAATTTGGGGTAAAACCAAATGATTGGGTGCTATATCATGAGATCATTAAATTTGTAGTCTACTTGAGCTGTACCTAATCCCCTGTGCCCTTCCTGTTCCCAAAACCCTTTATTCCATCAATCATAGGAATATAGACATGTGTAGGCCATTCAGCCCCGTGAGCCTGTTCCACCATTCAATGGGATCATGGCTGACTGGTGGTCTAACTCCATATACCTGCTTTTGACCCAAATCCCTTAATATTGTTGCATAACATAAGCTTATCTATCTCAGCTTTGAAATGAACAAGTGATCCTTGAACTGTTTTTAAACTGTTTGTTGTTTATTCTTGCATCTTGGCATCATATCTGCGTCAGTTGCCAACTCTGGTTAGCCAGGATTGGCAAAGTATCTCAAAATTTTGAGCAAGACTTTAAGCAAGATGTTTCATGCTGTAATATTTTCCATTCACGGGATGCCGCTGCCATCTCGAAAAAGCACTCTGTTGTGGGTGAATTTCGTTGTGGATGTAATGCCCAGAACCATCCCACTGACTGGCTAATAGTCAAAATGCATACTCCTCGGTTGTTTGTAACAGACAAACCAAGCTTACCCTTGCAAAATCAAAAACAAAACGTCAACCATTTGATGCTATTCCACAATTGGGCAGCTCTTGATGAACAATTCTGCATGTGACAATAACTACACGAACAACCACGCTAAGATAATCAGTCGTGCTTGTAATATGATTCATTTGTGCTAGCTAGAAGTGGCATACATCCATATATAGGAGGCTGTTCTGTGCAACAAAAGGAATTCATTTAAGACATGCATCTTTTATGAATTACCCAGAAGCTTCCATCTTCCATGGCAATACCTCGGCTAACCAGAGTTGACTTGCCAATCAATCAGCACCTTTTACTCCTGTTGTACAGCTTCTGATTGCTAGAAATTTGTCATTCCTGCATTTATCCTAATAAGCACAACATGAAAAGCTTCAATAACACTGTGATAGGAAGGATGTTATTAAATGGGAGAGGGTTCAGAAAAGATTTACCAGGATGTTGACGGGACTAGAGGATTTGAGTTATAAGGAGAGGTTGGAAGGCAGGGACTTTTTCACTGGAGCGTAAGAGGTTGAGGGGTGACCTTATTAGAGGTTTATAAAATCATGAGGGGTATAGATAAGGTGACTAGCAATGGTCTTGTCCTTAGGGTTGGGAGTTCAAAACCAGAGGGCATAGGTTTAAAGTGAGAGGGGAAAGATTTAAAAAGGATCTGAGGAGCAACATTTTCACAAAGGGGGTGGCTTGTATATGGAATGAACTGCCAGAGGAAGTGGTAGATACAGGTACAGCTACAACATTTAAAAAATATTTGGACACGTACATGAATAGGAAAGGTTTAGAGGGATAAGGGCCAAACACAGGCAGGTGGGACTAGTTTGGCAAACTAGGAAACCTGGTCAGCATGGATGAATTGGGCCAAAGCATCTTTTTCCGTGCTGTATGACTCTATGTCTGTCCTTTCAGCAAAACTCTTGATGACGCATCTCTTCCTACTTCCTACTTTCACTCCTAAATCTTTCACATTTAATCTTACAGTTAGGTTTCCTTGTTCCAGCCAACCCAGACCACTGAAAACAGTCCATTCCTATCCTCTCTGCACCACTCCCTCCTAGTTTGAAAGCGATAAACCATCTTCAATTTGCATCTTCAGCTTTTCAAGCCTTGATTGCACTTCCGAATAACAAGCAATACTTTAGCTTATTAGTGCTGTATCCCCACCTCTCCCTATTGTCCCCACACTTCCTATAGTCAAAACTGCTCAAAAGTACTCCAACTGCAATCATACTAAGCTTTGGCACAAATTCATGAAGACAGTAACAGTCCATTTTTGTTATCATTACTAACATGACAAGATTTTCTATATTAAAATTAATTGAGGTCAAGTGGTGCAGTAGGTAGTGTCCCTGCCTCTGAGCCAGTGGCTCTAGATTTCAGCTGCATTCTGGGACCTGATGGCCAAGAAAGATATGCTGATGATTCAGGTAAGCATCAATTTGCAAATCCTTGCAACACATTGCCAGTAGCAGGTGGTAAGAGTGGGAGAGATTCTGGTTAGCTGTGTGTTGGAAAAAAAATAGAGCCTTGACCCTGAGCTACAGGCTACAGTACGCATGTAAAACATGTGTTGCCACAGCATCTCAGACTCCCTGAGTGAGCTGTAACATATTGACACTGTATTTTAAAAGCTTATTGTTGTGAATTTGCCGGCACCAGAAATTAGGTTGAAACCCCAACCATTTCACCTTCCAATGGAGGGAAGTTCAATGCTATAGTTTCTGGGCTAGATTCACATCCCAGGTCCCAGAGGAGAGGAAACATCATTCTTCACCACCTTGAAGCAATGGCCTACTGGTATTATTGCTGGACTGTTAATCCAGAGAGCCAGATAACATTCTGGGGACCTGAGTTCGAATCCCGTCATGGCAGATGGTGGAATTTGAATTCAATAAATATCTGGAATTAAGAGTCTAATGATGACCATGAATCCATTGCTGATTGTCAGGAAAAACCCATCTGGTTCACTAATGTCAATAAATGCTGGCCTAGCCAACTACGCCCTCGTGCCCTGAATGGATTTTAAAAAAAACTGAATAGTCACCATGGACCAGTTGGACCAAAGGGTCTGTTTCCATGCTATATGACTCTAAGTTGTTTTATTTTTGAGGTGCATACCATTTTATGCAGTGGTTTGTTTGTTTATTCCGTCATAGGAGAGGGGCGTTAACAGCTAGGCCAGCATTTATTGCCCATCCGTAGTTACTCTGAAGGCAGTTAAAAATCAACCACATACTGTAGCTGTGGTTCTAGAGTCTCATGTAGGCCAGACCGGGAAAGGATGGGAGATTTCATTTGCTAAAGGGCATTAGTGAACTAGATGGATTTCTACAGCAATTGATCATAGCTTCAGGGTCACCTGTCACTGGGACAAGTTTTCGTCAAAATAAATTGACAATGGTTATGCAGTAACAGGTGGACAAGTATTTTTTAATTCCAGATTTTTTTTATTGAATTCAAATTTCACTATCTGCTGTGGTGGGATTTGAACCGATGTCCACAGAGCATTAACCTGGGATTCTGGACTACTAGCCCAGTGACGTTATCATTACATCAGTGTCTTCCCAGATTTAGAAATAGTTTTTCGTGGTTCGTGGGCATCATTTGCAAGGACATTATTTCTTAATTGACTTTGAATGGCTTGCTTGGTCATTTCAGGGGACAGTGAAGAGTCACCTGCATTGGTGTTGGCCTGGAGTCACATGTAGGCCAGATCGTCTAAGGATGGCAGATTTCCTTCCCTAAAGGACATTAATGAAGCAGTTGGGTTTTTATGGCATTTTAGTAATAGGTTAATGGTCAGTGTGCCTCTGGATTACTAGCCCAGAGATATTATCATGCTGCCACTGTTTCTGCCTTCCAGGGGATTAGTATCTGTTTGTTAATCTCTAGCCAAGTTTTTCCTTTCCAGGGCTCAGCCACGCAGAACAGCCAAAGACGGTTCTCGGCAAACAAGACAGCGACGGAAAAGAGCTCCAATCCAGGCAAACTAGGGAAGAAACCCGCGCCGAGCAGCCAACCAGGCAGTAAAGGAGCGAAAACAGCGGTCTGGAGATGAGTAGAGGCAAAATTAATCTCTGACACCGGGAAATCATTCCAGTGACCAATCAATCCCAATGCTCTGCTCTGGTCAGTGTAGCCCATTTGTCCAAGATGGAGGTGGGATGGAACTGGTTGGCAAGACAATAGGATCTTGTGATCAAGATTCTCCTTGTGCCTAATTTTACGGTAATGCTGAGGGGTTGACGTGATTTTCAGTGCTGGCGTGCACTGAGCACTTATGCTCATGATGTCCTTTGGCGTCAGTTGGTAACAGTGCCATATAAAAGGCAATAGGACAGCATTGCCTTTTACAATCTGAAGCACATTGATATGGATGTCTATAGGGATCTTTATCCTGCAAGTAACCTGTGTTATACCTCATGCCCCAAATATAAATGGTGGTATGTCTCTTCAGCATGTCAGAATGGAATCGTAGGTCATTGAGATACAAAGGAATGAGTTTTTTGCTTCATCACTTACTCCAGCAATTAACTTTCCAATCACATCACTCCCCAGTAATTATTCTATGTTGCAGCATATTGTCTGGTCAGGTTAATGTATTAACGGACTGTGAGTGCTACGAATTGTGTTTAGATTAACCTCCAATTCTTCGCAGACTTTGCAGATGTTTTCCCCTGCTTTCCTGCCTTCAAACTTACTGTTCTCCTATTTTGGGTTGTTTTATAATCTGTTTTCCTGTTTTATTTTGCGATAATCGGACTTCGCATCTGTGTCAAGTAACGATCACCTTGTTAGCTATCCATGAAAAGAGGTCTTGATACATCTCTTTCATTCTCACTGATTTCAGTGACTTCCTCCCCTTCTCTGTCTCTGTCTGTCTATCGCTGTGTCTCTCCTTTCAGTCCCCCACTTTCCTTTCTGGCCCTTTTACTCCTTTATTATTCTGTCTTGCTGTCTCCTATTTTACAGATCAACCTTTGCCACGGTGCTGTGCTGTGATGTGACATCCACAGGTGTCATCCTGGAGAGACTAGACCACCTCCATTCTGATTTGCAAAGCATTCCTTGATTGTTTTCCCCATTTGTGTTGATCCTTGCTGACATATCTGACCCATTAATTCCTGTGACAATGATTTCTCATTCTAAAAGCAATTTATTTTGGTTAGAATGCTGCATTTTAATCTATTTTTTTAAAAAAAAATGCATTATCACAAAAAGTAGTGACCTTTCTCGGAAAGAATATTTTTCTGCAGCTTTATATCTGTATTCTGTATAACTTTTGATAAATACATCAAGATGCTGAATTTTCACTCTTCTGTTGGTTTTTACAGCTAAATTTAATCTTGAGCTGTGTTCTGTTTAAGATATTGCAGCTAGGGTTTCAGTCCAACATTCAGCACACATTTCTGGTCTTTTAGTAGTTCTGGCTGCAGAAAGACTGTAACAGTTACTTCAGCAACCTTGCTTCTGTTTTGTGTGTGAAGTGCAGGTTAATATCCCGAGGCTGATCATGTCTGTGTATAATTTTGGTTTATTTTTCGGAATGCTAACTAGTTGTACTTTGCCACCAGCCCATAGTGGAGTGTTGTAACAGGCCTGTTTCCCACCTGGTTTGGTTTACATTCCAGTAACTTTTATATTGGTGTTAAAATTAGGTGCTACTTGGCTCACTGGAGCCCCAGGACCTGCTGGAAGCTTCTCAACATTTCCACATCCTCTGCTATTTCCAAAACATTTTAGCTATTGTATTTAAATGGCCTAACAGCATTTAGGAGTAAATGAGGAACTGCAGGAAGGTCAAGAGGCCTTGTCCAACATTCCCACTTACTTAACCCTGACCCATCATGGCGGCTGGGGGTGTGGGTGAGCTGGTGGTATTAAATACAAGGTATATTAAGTGCAGCTGTCAGCAACGCTCTGTGTTGTCTTGGGTTCTGCTCCATCAAGTCCACAAATTTCCAAGGGGAGGTTTCAACACCCTCCCCCAAGAAAACCTGGGGGTTTGGGCGAGGGCGATAATTCTATTGCACCTAAACCTTTGAATATGCAGAGGGAAAAGATTGCACCAAGCATCTATTACTGACTGCAGTATTTTAACATCTGCAGCTGTCCTCATCCATATTGTAAAGTCTGTATTGGCTCCCCTGTTAACTTCTAACTTCCAGGTGCATAACCTGCCTTCCCTCCTACCGGAGAAGTTACGACAGATGATTTGAATTGTGCTTGTGTGTTCCAGTGGGAGGCACAAGAAGTGTTGTTTGTATTGACTGCTAAGTTTTATAATATTTTTGTTTTAAATTTTCAAGTAAGTGTTTGATCCCCTTATTTCCTAACAGTTTGGTTCAGGTTAACATTTTAAGGTACAACGAACCCGCATTGAGACTCAGCTTTGCATTCTCCCCACATACTGACAGACAAGAGTGTCCACATGTCAAGGACAAGGGGGATCGATAGCTTCAGGCTTTATGAGCTTGTATGATGTAGCCAATAATCAGCTGCCGTATAAGGGGTGTTGTGTGTTGGGGATAATCTACCAACATTGACGTAACCTCAGGCACCCCTGCAAAGAGTGAAATACTTTTGTTTTTGTTGGGGAGATGGGGCATCCTTGTTACATAAGACATATGGCACAAAAAGAAGCCATCCAGCTCAAGCAATCTTTCTGTTGAAAGAAGAGTGATTGAGCAGAAAGCTGCAGGCATGTCTTGTCAGCCCACCTCTTCCCCTCCCGAGTTTCCTTTCCACAATGAATGAGCAGTCATGTTTGGCACATGGCACTTCCTGGTTAACCAGCCCCCCGCAAACACGGGCACATGACCAGTAACCCAGGTTTCACCCCTACCCTGTTAACCTCTGTCTCCAAACAGTTCACCCCAGATAGTTTGGAAAGAGCTTCACTGGACATCCCAAATATGCTAGCAATCTAAAGAAGCCTGTGACCTTCCCAATGTGGTGTCCCATGCAGCTACATACAGGATGCCAAATCCCAAGTCCTGCACTATTTAATACTGTATACAAGCATATATACAGCTTTGTGTGACGTACCCCTATCTCAGTTGAATTCATTATCTTTTGCTGTGTATTGATTCTATTTAGTTGACTGTTTTTATTTATATCTGTCTGCATTGGTTTTTACAAACTTAAATACCTTATTTTAATATGGATTTTATACAATAAACTTTTATGGAACTTTTAACTTAAAAAAAAACTTTTAACGCCTGTGTTGCTCTGAATGCAAAGTTGTTGTCATTTTCTGGGTATTGGTATCTGTTTTGCAATAGCAGACCTACTTTCGAACCTGAGGACCGAGTGTGGGCATGGGTGCTACATAATTATTGATTTTGCTGTATGCTTGTCTTGGGTTTAAAAGGCTACAGATTGTAAGGGGTACGAGGGGTTGGGCAAGCAGGGATAGGATGTGTACTATTGGTAACTGGCTCACCCCCCAATCCCCCTGCTAGCCAAAAAGAATGGGAAGAGTGATAAAATCCTTCCACAATGCTGCTTTAATGAATAAATGTTTAAATATTGAGTCTGAACATTTGCGACATCAATTACTACTAGAACTCCCTGATCAATGCTGACACTTGGTTTTTTTGCTTTATAGTGACACTGCCAAGTCTGACATTAATCACCCATATCTAGGTGCTTTTTGGAGATGGCAGTGGGCAATCTTGAACCACATCAGTCCTTGTGTTGATGAGTACGGAAAGCTAAGGCGTACGATGTGCCTTTAAGGATGTCCCAGAGCACCAATGAATGGTCGGTCCTTTAACAGTGCAGGAAACTCGTGGCCTAAATTGTGCCCAACAAGATCCTGCAGTTGAACAGGATTTGGATTAAGGATAAATTATAGGTCAGGTTGTTTCAAATCTTTTGTCTCCCCCTGAAAAGACAGATGGACCTTTGACTTGAAATCTTGTCCAAACTATGGTGTCTCCAAAGTTGGAATGCTGTCTAATTTTTGTCATGACCATCACTATGTTCTTTTTTGCCATCCAGTCTCTAGTGTGGGGTTTGAACCCACAATCTTCAGGTGCTGCTGTAAGAGGGCCACCAATGAGGCATTGATCAATTTAACGAAGGGACAAAAAAAAATCATATAGCGTAACTGTTGCTGAAACTCCCTAAGAGCTCCATGTGTGCCACTTACCTGAGGTTGCTTGGTGCTGCTGAAAGCTTTTGGGGCAAGAGGCACAAATGGGATGCCTGTTTCAAAATTAGTTGATAGCATATGCATCTTGCTGACACTCTGGCATTAATTGCCCAACTCTTGCCCACAAGTAGTGGTGAGGTGCCACCTTGACTTGCAGTCTGTGTTATGTTGGAAACCCTACAGTGTTACCGGGGAGAGAGTTCCAGAATTTTGACCTGTGACAATGAAGGAATGTGCACCAAGTCAAAAAACAAAGAACTGCGAATGCTGCAAATCTTCAACAAAAACAGAAATTATTGGAGAAACTCAGCAGGACTGGTACTATCTGTGGAGGAAAAGCAGACAGCATACAATGACCCATCTTCAGAAGACAGTTCCAAGTCAGTGGTGAAAGCCTCTTCTAGATATGTAGCCAATGGAGGAATGCAACTATGAATTAATTCATTGCAAATACTCTCAAGCAGCAATGAGGTGATCACCAGCGATGTTGGTTGACGATCTTCTTAGACAGTCCGTCAGGATCAAAGATGATTTTCTTCCAAAAAGCCAAAGAACTATGGATGCTGGAAATCAGGAACACAACTAGAAATTGCTGCATTTCTGGAGAGAAAGCAGATTTAGCATTTCAGGTCAAGTAACCCTTCTTCAGAATTGATTGTAGCTAGGAAAAAGTATATATGCTGAAGTTGGTGTGGGTGGAGGAGTAAATGGTAGGTGGAAATGGAACCCAGAGAGAGAGAACAACAGTTGGGCAAAGAATGGCTAAATGGTTAGCCTGGGAGAATCAGTAGCTGATAATGGGTTGTTTGTGGTAGCAGGCTGTGTGATGACAAGGCCTGGTGTGTGAGGGTTGGGGTAAGAACATGGGAGAAGGTGCTCAGGCCCTAAAATTATTGAACTTGATTTCAAGTCCTGAAGGCTGCAGGGTCCCCTCATGGAAGATGAGGTGCTGTTATTCCAGCTTGCGCTGAGGTTCGTTGGGGCACTGCAGCAAGCTTGAAACAGAGATGCTGGCCAGGGAACACGGTGTGTTGAAGTTGCATGCAACAGCAAGCTCAGGGTCAGTTTTGCAGATGGAAAAATACTGTCTGCTTCAACGCACCACCATATTCCCTGGCCAACATTTCTCTCAGGTTTGCTACAAAACTGGAAAGCATAGGTTTAAAGGGAGGGAAAAGATATATAAGGGACCTAAGGGGCAACATTTTCACACAGAGGGTGGTGTGTACATGGAGTGAGCTGTCAGAGGAAGTGGAGGCTGGTACAAATACACATTTAAAAGACATCTGGATGGGTACATGAATAAGAGAGGTTTAGAGGGATATGGGTCAAACGCTGGCAAATGGACTAGATTAATTTAGGATATCTAGTCAGCATGGATGAGTTGGACCAAAGGATCTGTGTCTGTCCTGTACATTCCTATGACTCTAAGTGTGAGTACCGTGTAAGGATCGCTTTTGTGTTCTGTACAAGGGATTTTATTTTGAACTTGTAAAGGAGTGCTTGGGATCGATGAAATTATAGCTTCTACAATGCATTTAAAAATGTTTGAATTTGTGTTATAAATAATCTAATTTATTCTATTTTATCTTTTCTTTTGGTGAATAAACTTCTGCTTGATTTTTAAAGCAAATTCGGCAACATCGTGTGATTCTGTTTCAGTGTGCCTTGTTAAAACTGAAACATGGTCCTTCAAGCCGTGCTCTCAGTCTGAGATCTGACTTGTCCAATAATATCATCAACTGGGATCACAGACTGGACGGGGGTATGTGATGTTTGAAGAATCCAGTGGGTGAGACGCTGTGGTTTTCACTCACCTCTTCCACTGTTTGAGCTTGGCATCCATCTGGTTGGCACCTACCTGGATGCTTCTTCTCCAGTTTCAGTGATCCTGGGTGTGAGTGGTAATAAGAAGAATATGAAGGCTTTGGAGAGATACAGAAAAGGTTTACCAGGCCTGGACTGAAGGGTATTAACTATGAAGGAAGATCGGACAAACTTGGTTTGTTTTCACTTAAACATCAAAGGCTGACGGGCGACCTGATAGAAATTTACAAAATTATGAGAGTCATGGATAGTTGGAAGTATTTATTTCCCAGGATAGAAATGTCAATTACTAGGGGAGGTAGGTTTTGAGCAGCCTGGTGAGCACTGCTGCCTTACAGCACCAGGGACCCAGGTTCAATTCCCGTTTTGGCTGGCTGACTTTTGTGGAGTTTGCATGTTCTTCCCATGTCTGCATGAGTTTCCTCCCACAGTCCAAAGATGTGCGGATAAGGTGGATTGGTTGTGTGCAGGGATGTGCAGTCTAGGTGGATTAGCTGTGGTAAATGCAGGGTTATGGGGCTAGGGTTGGATGCTCTAATGAGGATTGGCGCAGACTCAATGGGCGACATAGCCTTTTCTGCACTGTAGGGATTCTGTGATTTAAACTAGAATGGGAAAATTTAAAGGGAAATGTAGAAGCAAGTTTATTTTAACACAGGGTGGTAAATGCCTGGAATGCACTGCCAGAGGACGTGGTAGAAGCAGACACAATAGCAATGTCTAAGGGACCTCTTGACAGATACATGAATACGCAGAAAATAGAGGGATATGTACTGTGTAGAGGCAAAGGTTTTTAGTTTAGAAAGGCATCATGTGTCAGTGCATATTTGGTGGGCTGAAGGGTCTGTCCCTTTGCTGTACTGTGTTCTTTGTTTCTTTATTTTTCAGGAACTCTTTAAGGATAGCCTTGAAATATTTCCTCTGGTAACTGCTTGATATTACACAGATCGTAGCGAAGAGCTTGTTTTGGGAGTCTTGTGTTAGGCACTTGCATGATGTGGCCCACCCAATGCAGCTGATTAAACATAACTACTGTGTTCATGCTGGCCTGAGAGAGAACACTGAAATTGGAGCACCTATTCTGTCACTGGATTTGCACAATTCTGCAGAAGCATCATTGGTAATATTTCTCCATAGAATTGAGGTGCCTGCTGCACATTGTCCATATGTTTGATGCATATATGAGGGCAGGTAATAACCTGGTCCTTTAGACCATGGGCTTAGTGCTGGGTTTGAAGTCTTTGTCATCAAACACTCTGTTCCTCAGATAGCTGAAGACTGCCTCCAGGGTACCAGTGCTATGTTGAGTTTTATCATCAATACTTGCCCTCCCCACTGTTGGCCCTCCAAAGGACCCAAAGTTAATTTAAGAAATTAAATGAGAAATTGGGAGGATAGAGGGAGTGCAGTAGAGCTTCACCAGACTTTTTTCTGGGGCAGTGGGACTGTCTGATGAGGATACCAGGCCTGTACTCTCGAGTTTAGAATAAAGAGATTATTTAATTGGAAGTCGTAGAATTCTTAGAAGGCTCAACAGGAAGTTTTCCCTGGCTGGGGGAGGATAGGGGGTTCTAGAAACAAAGGCATAGCCTCAGAAGAAGAGGTAAGCCATTTGAGAGCAAATTACTGCAGATGTTGGAATCTGTACTGAAAACAAAAAATTCTGGAGATCACAGCAGGTCAGGCAGCATCTGTGGAAAGAGATTAGGTCTTGGTACAATGAAACATACAAAGTAAGAACAGGAATAGGCCACTCGGCCTTTTGAGCCTGTTCTGCCATCAAATAGGATCATAGCTGATCATTCAACTCCATACCCTGTTCTGGTTTTCTCCCCATGCCCTTTGATCCCTTTAGCCCCAAGAACTATAGCTAACTCCTTGAAAATATTCTTCCTGTGGCACAGAATTCCATAGACTCACCACTCTCTGACTGAAGAGATTTCTTCTGAGGAGGAGGATTTGTTCACCCAGTGGATGATGAATCTTTGGAATTCTCTGCCCAGAGGATGTAGACCTTCAGTCATTGAATATATCTAAGAATCTGCTTGATAGAATTCTAGATACTCATAAAAGGGATAGTATGGGGAAATTGGCATGGAGGCAGATAGTCATAAGAGTGTGAAAACAGACCCTTCAGTCCAACTTGTCCATGCCAACCAGATATCTTAAATAATTCAAGTCCTATTTGCTAGCATTTGGTTCATATCACTCTAAGCCCTTCCTATTCATGTACCCATCCAGATGCCTTTTAGATATTGTAACTGTACTAGCCTCCACCACTTCCTCTGGCAGCCCATTCCATACATACACCACCCTCTGTGTGTACCTACACTGGCAGGGGAAATACAACAACAATGCCGGAGAGGGTAGTGGAGTCGGCCTCATTAGGGGCATTTAAGCAGCTATTAGAGAGGCATATGGATGATAGTATAAGGTAGGGGTGGAGGTTAAATAGACCTTAGGTTTAGGGTAAAAGTTCAGCACAACATCATGGGCCGAAGGGCCTATACTGTGCTGTACTGTTCTATGTTCTAATGTGCCAAACACGTCATAGAGCTGTACAGGATGGAAACAAGACCCTTCAGTCCAACTCATCCATGCCAAACAGATATCCTAAACAGATATAGTCCCATTTGCCAGCATTTGCCCCGCATCCCTCTAAACCTTTCTCATTCATATACCCATCTAGATGCCTTTTAAATATTGTAATTGTACCAGCCTCCACCACTTCCTCTGGCAGCCCATTCCATACACACACCACCCTCTGCGTGAAAAAGTTGCCCCTTTATATCTTTCCCCTTGAACCTATGCCCTTTAGTTTTGGATTCCCCTACACTGGGAAAAAGACCTTGGCTATTCACCCTATCGATACCCCTCATGATTTTATAAACCTCTATATCATCTCCCCTCAGCCTCCGATGTTCCAGGGAAAATAGCCCCAGCCTATTCATTCTCTTCCTATAGCTCAAAGCCTCCAACACTAGCAACATCCTTATAAATCTTTTCTGAACTGTTTCAAGTTTCACAATATCCTTCCTTTAGCAGGGAGACCAGAATTGAATGCAGTATTCCAAAAGTGGCCTAACCAATGTCCTGTATAGCCACAACATGACCTCCCAACTCCATGTCTTATATCAGTTGTGACTTAAATGTCAGCTTGCTTCTGTTACATTGAAGCTGGACACTGAAGTTTAAATGTAGCTGAAAGTTTTTTTTAATCTTTAAAATTAAATCATTATAGTTTTGGGAACCTCTATAAACCTCAGTGCTGCCACCCAAGTATAAAAGGAGATTGTAATTTCCGCCAGCATAATAGGTACTTTCACATTCTGTTGATATAACACTTTAGTCCAAAGGGACTGAATGGCCTGTGTTTCTTCAGAATTGATCTTGGAGACTCACATTGCAAGAACTAGCTGTGTATGTGTACAACTAAGATGTAGAAACAGATTCCAGGCTTTTAGGTAGCAGAAGTTCCCAATGGCTGACACTCTCCCAGTATTGCACTGGGATTGCTGCACTTTGATGCTGCCTTATGGACCAGAATTTCAACCAAGTCTGCCTTTCAGGGGATGTAAAAACAAACTTGTCCCACAGCCACTGTTTTGACAAACAGCAAGGCATTATCCCTCAACTACTAGCACTGGAAAATGAGCATTACTTGGTTGTTGTCACATTACTGTTTGTGGAAGATAGCTCTGTGCAATCTGACTGCGACATTTCCTATAACAGTGACTGCACTTCAAAAATTACTCAGTTGGCTTGAAAGCGCTTTGAGATTCTCAAATGCCTTCTCACACTCTCATGTTTGTAACTAAGTGTCCCTCCCCCTCTACTCCTGCCCTGAGGCATTCACGATATCTCCTCTAATCTGCTTAAAATCAAAATAGTAGTAGAGCACAGGGATTAAGTCAACGCAGAAGTTACAAAGCAGTGTGATCTGCTCCTAGCATTGCTGAACCTACCCTACTTCTCTTTCTTTCCTATTCTATTTTTCTATTGTTTTCCATCTACTGCCCTTCGTGATAAGGCAAAGAAGGTTGAAGAGGCTGAAACAGAATACCTCCTGGACGTTTCTTCCCAAATCTCCCCTCAGGGGCAAATCTCTTGTTAATCACTGGAATCTCTGATCACTGATCTTTACAAGTCTGTATCCATTTGGGGTTTATCTGCTTAATGTTCTGCACAGGTGAGTTTCTTTGGAATAGCACACTTTTGTTGAGTTTTTCTTTTGTCAAGTGGATCATTTGGTTTGCAAAGTTATACGAACAAAGCAAGGAGTGCAGTTTCTGCATCAAGAAAATGTAGCGAAATGTCAGCTTGCTTCTGTGCTTTGCATTGAAGCTGGGCACTGAAGTTTAAATGTAGCTGAAGATCTTATTTTTTTTTAAATCTTTGAAATTAATCATTGAATCGTTATAGGTTTTGGAACCGCTACAAACCTCAGTGCCACAGCCCAAGTATAAAAAGGGATTGTAATTTCTGCCACCATAATAGGTATGTTCACATTCTATCAGACCTAATTTAATCTGATCTAGAGAAAATACATTTGTGAAATTAATATGTAATTATCCAGCTGTATTGGGGGAAAATGGAGCTAGATGTGATTGCAAAATTAATCTGGAATAAACCCCTGTATATCAGAGATATTAACCTAGAACACTCCCAGTGCAGTATTGGTGAAATTGAGAATGATGTAATTGCTGTGTTGAAATTAATTGAGAATGTTTTGCTGGCACAGCACTGATCCCAGTCTGGATGTTCTTGTAAAATAGAGTCTGGAACAATTAAATAGCGACATTTAAAAGTTGGGTTCAGGACAATCCAGGTGTGTAAGGTGTAGTGGTAACGAATTTAGTCAGTCCAGATGTTGCATAGTTAATAAATGCAGAAGTGTATTTTGTATGGTGAATCCAGAACAAGCACACTATTGGTAAAACTAATCTTGAGCCATCTATATTTGTGTATTGGCAAATGTATCCTACAACAGTCCAGTTAATGTACTGGCAAAAATATTAGGTACAATCCACATGTGTCTGTGGAATCGATCTGGAATGACCCTGAGGCTGTGTTGGATGGGGATGGGGTGAATCTGGAACAACTCAGGCAGAATCCAGAACAGCGAGGTTACGTTGAAGATCAACAAAACTTCAGTTAGGCCACAGCTGGAGTATTGTGGGCAGTTCTGGTCACCGTACTATAGGAAGGTGGTGGTGTACTGGAGGGATGTATTGATTTACCAGGGTAAAACAAAGAACTGCAGATTCTGGAAACTTGAACAGAAATTGCTAGAGAGAAAGTGGAGTTATCATTTTGGGTCCAGTAACCCTTCTTTAGAATTGTTAATAGCTAGGAAAAGGTGATATACATGCTGTTGACAGGGGGTAGGGTGGTGGCAGTAAACGATAAGTGCAGTTGGAGCCCAGAGGGAGAGAAAGACAGTTGGGCAAAGGTATGGATAATGGTGATCCAGGAAAGAAGCTCTGCTAATGGGGCCATAAGTAGGTGAGAATGGGTTGGCTGTGGTGAAAGCAGCCCATGTGATGACAGGGCCTGGGGTAAAGGACATGAAAGCGTGTATTCAGGCCCTAAAATCATTGAAGTCAATAGAGTCTCAAATGCTGCTGGATCCTCAAGCAGAAAGAGATGCTGTTTTTCCAGTTTGCACTGAGCCTCAATGGAGCACTGCAGCAGGCAGGGGCCAGAGAGTAGTGAATCTGTGGAAGTCTTTACTGCAGAGGCTGGATCGTGCAGTATATTCAAGGCTAAGGGAGAGAGATTTTTAATCAGTAAGGGAGTCAAGGGTCATAGGGAAAAGGCAGAAAAATGGATTTGAGGATGATCAAATCAGTCATGATCTCACTCTCTTGTAGTGGAGCAGTCTCGATGGGGTGAATAGCCAACCTCTACTCCTACATCTTATGGTCAGAGGCTGTAAATTCTGCAGCGAGTACTGCCTCCTGTCTTCCCAATCCCTATCCATATCGACAAAGCACAAGTCAGGAGTGGGATGGAATACTGCCTGGACAATTGCAACTCCAATGTTCAAGAAACTCAACATCATCCACAACAATGCAGTCCACTGGATCGGCATCTCACCTTCAACATTCATTCCCTCCTGCACCGATGCATAGTGGTAGCAGGATACATTGCAGTAACTGAGCAAGGCTCCTTCAACTCCTCCCAAGCTTAGTAGGTTACAACTGAGAATGACAAGGATAGCAGATACATGGAATACTACTGCCAAGTTAGAGACCCTCCTGACTTTGAATTATATTGCAGTTCCTTCACTGGTGCTGGGTCAATGTACTGTAGCTCCCTCCTAAACAATGCCTGTGTCTAAACCCTTCCTATTCATGTACCCATCCAGATGCCTTTTAAATGTTATTGTACCAGCCTCCATCACTTCCTCTGGCAGCTTGTTCCATACACGCACCACTCTATGCGTGATGCCTAATCCCACGGAAGAATACAAAGCAAAACATAATTTGAATCTTCCTGTCACGCTCCAAGAAGAACAGGCTGCTAATCCATCAACCTTGTTAAGCTGCAGCAGCATTAGTTAAATCAAAGACCGGGCTCCAATATTTCTAATACCATATCAGCCGTAAAGCTGGGAGAGTGGATTTAATGTGAGAATTTCAATCAAGTGACCAGACTTTCTAACTGTTATATTGAGAACCAATTCTGATGTTTCATTTGTAATAAATGCCAAGAAAAAGAGATTATGATCCTCAAAAGGATCCAAAGAATCCCTACAGTGTGGAAACAGGCCATTCAGCCCAACAAGTCCACAATGACCCTCCAAAGAGCATCCCACTCAGACCAATCCCCTTACCCTATCCCTGTAATTCCCATGGCTAACGCTCAACATACACATCTCTGGACACTATGGGACAATTTACATGAACAATCCACCTAATTTTGCACAAATTTGGACTGTGGGATAAAACCCAGAGCACCCAGCAGAAACCTTCACAGACAGGGAGAATGCACAAACTCCACACAGATAGTCACCCAAAAGTGGAATTGAACCCATGTCCCTGGCACTGAGGCAGCAGAGCTAACCACTGAGATGCCCAGACTGAATCCATTAGAGTGTTTCAATACTACAGAACATCCCAACATGCTGAACAACCTCAATGGAGTACTTTCTGAAGAGTATCAATGTAGTAAATGTAAAAAAAATTGCAGTCAGCATCTCTTCTCCATCATCGTCACCATCACCTTCTCTGGGGCTACTAGGCACAGGCAATAAAATGCTGGCCCAGCCATTGACACCCACAACTCATGAGTGAATTTTTAAAAAGCTGATCTATGCACAGCAAATGCCAAACAGGAGCACGATAATGACCAGTCAATTTTTTTTTAAAGAAAAAACTAATGTTGCTCAAAGGATAAGTATTGGCCCAGGATGCCAGGGAGAACTCCCCCTCTTTTCAATTAAAGAAACCAAAGAACTGCGGATATTGGAAACAAAGACAGAGATTGCTGGGAAAACTCAGCAGTTCTGGCAGCATCTGTGGAGAGGAGTAAAGCAAAGTTAGCGTTTCTTCGGAACAGGGTGTTGAGGACGGCATTGGAATCAAAAGGTTAACTCTGCTTTCTCTCCACAGATGCTGCCAGACCCTGAGTACTTTTTCGAGCAATTTCAGTTTTAGTTCCCTCTTTGGAACAGTGGCTGTGGGATCTTTAATATCGACCTACAACTCTTGGCTTAGTCTCCCACCCGAAAGGTGGCTTGCTTCCTCAAAGCAGCACTATGTGCTCAGGTCCCTCTGGAGTCAGACTGGAACCCAAAAGCTTCTGAGCCACGTCTGTAAAGGAAAAAACTGAGGAAGGTTTAAAGGGTGCATTTTGTGCTCAGGTCTCCAGAGTGCGGGTTAGAGTCATAGAATACCTACACAGCATAGAAGCAGGCAATTCAGCCCATTCGGTCAACACTGACCCTCTGAAAAGCATCCCACCCAGACCCACCTCCCCAAGCTATCTCTGTAACCCTGCATTTCCCATGGCTAACCCACTTAAGCATGCACATCCCTGGACAATTTAGCACAACCAATCCACTTAACTGTGCATCTTTGAACTGTGGGACGAAACCAAAGCACTTGGAGGGGACCCATGCAGACACAGGGAGAACATGCAAACTCCACAAAGACAGTCACCCGAAGGTGGAATCAAACCCGGGTCCCTCACGCTGTGAGGCAGGAGTGCTAACCGCTGAGCCACCGTGCTGGCCCTTGAAATCCAACAACTTCTGCACCACTTAGCATGGTGGCTCAGTGGACAGCACTGCTGCCTCAAGGTGCTGGGGACCCAGGTTCGATTCCACCCTCAGGTGACTGTCTGTCTGTGTGGATTTTGCACATTCTCCCTGTATCTGCGTAGGTTTCCTCCCACAGTTCAATGATGCGCAGGCTAGGTGGATTAGCCGTGGGGAATGCGGAGTTATGGGAGTAGGGTTAGGAGCCTGGGTGCTATGCTTTTGGGAGGGTCAGTGCAGATTCGATGGTCCAAACGGCCACTCCCAAACCATAGGGATTGTATCACTCTCTGCCTGTGAAAGATAGAAAGACTGAGGGAGGATGGTTGCAGGGTGCATTTTGTGCTCAGGTCTCCAGAGTGGAACCTGAACCCCCAACAACCCAAAAGTGGCACGGCAGATCACGGTGTCAGGGACCCAGTTTCGATTCCACCCTCGGATGGCTGTCTGTGTGGAGTTTGAACATTCTCCCCATGTCTCTGTGGGTTTCCTTCCACAGTCCAAAGGTGTGCAGGTTAGGGTGGATTGGCCGTGCTAAATTGTCCCATAGTGTCCCAGGGATGTGCGGGTTAGGGTGGATTGGCCGTGCTAAATTGTCCTACAGTGCCCAGGGATGTGCGGGTTAGGGTGGGTTGGCCGTGCTAAATTGTCCCGTAGTGCCCAGGGATGTGCAGGTTAGGGTGGGTTGGCCGTGCTAAATTGTCCCGTAGTGTCCCAGGAATGTGTGGGTTGGCCATGGGAAATGTAGGGTTACAGGGTAGGTGTTGGAGGGGTAAGTAGCCTACAGGGGTAGGGTTAGTTGGGTCTGGGTGCGATGCCCTTGGGAGGGCTGGTTTGCACTCGATGGGCCGAATGGCCTGCTCCCAAACCTTAGGGATTCCACGACGGGACGTCCGAGGAGGTGCCATTGCCTGTGAAGGGAAGGCTGAGATCCTAGGAACGGGCGGTTGAGTTTAATAATTCTTTTCGATCTGCTTTCTTCCCCGACCACTCTTTTCAAACCAAAACAAAACAAAAAAAAACCACCGAAGGTTTTCCACGGCGTCGAGTGAGCGGACAGCCCGCAGCAGAGAGTGAGTGAGTGAGGGACGGACAGCCGGTCGAGGCGGCGGTGGATGGCGCCGGGACGGTGAGAATGTTCCAGAAGGTTCCCCGCGGGTTGTCCGGCCCTCAGCGCCAGGGGCTCGGGCTCGCGCTCGCGCTGCTGCTCGGTGCGGGCCCGCTGCTGGGAGCCGCCCGCTCGCCCACCTTCACCATCGGCCTGGTGGGCCCCTGGCGGTGCGACCCGGTGCTTTCCAGGGCCTTGCCCGAGCTGGCCGCCAGCTTGGCCATCCGAGCCGTCAACCGGGACCCGTCCATCAGCCCGGCTTACCGCTACGACTACACGGTGCTCGACCAGGACTGCCGGACGGGCCGGGGCCTGGCCGGCTTCGCCAGGCTGGAGCGGAGAGCCTCGGGTTTCGTCGGGCCTCTCAATCCCGGCTACTGCGCGGCGGCCGGCCTCCTAGCCGAGAGCTGGGACAAGCCGCTGGTTTCCTGGGCCTGCCCGGATCCCGAGCCGGGACGTCGTCGTCGTCGCCGCCGTCGGGAGAGGACACACCCGGCCTTCGCCACCTTCGCCAGGCCCACGCCCTCGGCCGCCGCTGTCCTACTCCGGGTCCTCGAGCACTTCGGCTGGGCGCGGGTGGCTGTAGTGAGCTCGGAGCAGGAGCTCTGGGTGGAGACAGCCCGGGAGCTGACCGATGGCTTGCGGCGCCGAGGCCTCCCCGTTAGCCTACTACTCACCGCGGAGAGCGGGACTGGAGCCGGAGCCCGAGCCCAGGCCCAGCCCGAAGCAGCCGCCGCGCACGTCCTGAACCGCATCCGACAAATGGATGGCGTCAGAGGTAGGAACTGGGAGGCGGGGAAATCCGGGAGGTGGGCAGGACTCTTTGATCATGAATGGCAGAGATATGGAGGGGGTGTTGGGGCTGGAGAAGGTGACAGAGATATGGAGGGGGTGTTGGGGCTGGAG
>NC_063376.1:2682178-2755268 GCF_021869965.1 Rhincodon typus
GGGCTGGAGGAGGTGACGGAGATACGGAGGGGGTGTAAGGGGCTGGAGGGGGTGACAGAGATAGGGAGGGAACATGCGACCATTGACAGATGGAAATCAGAGACAAGAATTTTGGAAAAAGATCTAAAGAATTGTCATTGTTGGAAATCTGAAACAGAAACAGAAATTGCTGGAGCAACTCAGCAGGGAATGTTGGTATATATACTGAAGATGGTGTGGGTGGAGGAGTAAACAATCGGTGGAGATGGAACCCAGGGAGAGAGAGAGAAAGAAAGAGAGAGAAAACAGCAGTTCGGCAGACAAAGGACTGGGTCATGGTCGGCTTGGGAGAATCCATAGCTGTTAATGGGGACAATTAATGGCTGACAATGGGATGGTTTGTGGTAGCAGGCTGTGTGATGACAAGGCCTGGTATGTGGGTGTTGGGGGTAAGGACATGGGAGAAGGTGCTCAGGCCCTGAACTGATATTGAATCCTGATGGCTGCAGAGTTCCCAAGTGGAAAATGAAATGCTATTCTTGCAGATTACGCTGAGTTTCATTGGAGCCCCGCAGCAAACCCAAGACAGATGTTGGCCAGGGTCCATGGGGGGTGGATTGAAGTGGCAGGCAACAGGAAGCTCAGTATCAGTTTTGCAGAGGGAACTTAGGTGTTCCATAAAGCGGTCTCCAAGTCTGCACCCAATCCTGAGGCCCTGGCTTATGCTCTGCAGATGTGCATTCAAGTCCCACCAAGGCAGCTGGTGGAATTTCAATGAAAAAAAAAGTTAAAAGATCTGAAACTGTAAGCTAGTCTCGGCAATGGTGAACATGAAGCTATCATGCATTGTCTTAAAAACCCATTTGGTTTATTATTATCCTTTAGGGAATGAAATCTGCTGACCTTACCCAGTCTGGCGTATATGTGACTCCAGACCTGCAGCCAATATGATTGGCTCCAAACTACTCTCTGACCAAGAAAACTGCTCAGCTCAAGGGCAATTGGTGGTTTGTCACCAAATGCTGGGTTTTTTTTTTGATGATGCCCAGCTCCTGTGAAAAATACATTTAAAAAATCATGTTGTTAGGAAGGTGACAGGTCTGATGATCAGAGGTTGGAAAGATGGAGCTGGCCTTAAAGGAAAGGGGAAAAGTGGAGAGTTTTCTCACCTCTTGACTCCCCAAAGCCTGTCCACCTTCTACAAGGTGCAAGTCAAGAGTGTGACAGAATACCCCTCACTTGCTTGGATGGGTGCAGCTCCAACAACACTCAAGAAGCTTGATACCATCCAGAACAAAGCAATCAGTTTGACTGCCATTACACCAACAAATATCCACTCCCTCCACCACTGATGCTCAATAGCAGCAGTGTGTCCCATCTACAAGAAGCACTGCAGAAACACACCAATGCTTATTTAACAGCACCTTCCAAACTTATGACCTTGACTGTGTAGAAGGACAAGGGCAGCAGATACATGGGATCACCACCCCCTGCAATTTTCTCTTTGAGCCACACATCAGCCCTGACTTGGAAATTTATCGCTGTTCCTTCAGTGTCGCTAGGTCAAAATCCTGGAACTCCCTCCCTAACAGCATTGTGTGGCTGCCCCTATGCCACACGGACTGAAGGGGTTCATGAAGGTAGCCCACCACCCACCTTCTGAAGGGGCAGTTAGGGATGGGCAATAAATGCTGGTCCAGCCAGCCATGTCCACTTCCCATGAATTAATTTTTTTAAAAAATTCCAAGCAGGGAATTCCAAAAGCTTAGGTCACCTGGGCAGCTGAAGGCCACAAATGAAAATAGTGGAAAGATTCAAATTGGGAATGCTCAAAAGGTCAGAATTGGAGGCATATAAAAGTCTTGGAAAGTAATGGGGCTGGTACAGATTCCAAATTTGGGGGCAAGGTGAGGCTGTGGAATGATTTGAAAGTAAGGACGAGTACTGTAATAATTAAGATGTTGGCAGGCCAGGGTCATCTCAGCAGCAACTGAATTTAAAGTGCTTTCTTGACTATGAGGGGCCTGCGAGATGACATGAGGTAGTGAAAGGCGCTACAGCGATGCATGCTGTTGTCTCGTTCACCGAGCTGTTTGTTGGACATTTTAGTGGTGGTCATGTGCATGCACTCGGTCTTGGTCGGAGGTGAAGACCAGCAGTTATTCCTCCAGCAAGTGGACAGGATGCAGATGGCTGATGGGAGATACGTGTTCATTCCCTACGACACGATCCATTACAGCCTTCCGTACCGGAATGCCAGCTACCCAGTGCTGGCTGGGAATGCGAGGTTGCGACGCTCCTATGATGCAGTACTCACTATCACCATGGACTCCAAGGATAAAGACTTCCATCAGGTACTGGGAGAGGTTCTGGAGAAGAATGAGATCCGTACATCTCTGCGGCCAACCCAGGTTAGTAGCTTTGGCACTGTGGACGGTGAAAAGTTACTGGAGTTCATACTGTTACAGTTTTGTTTTCTCTGTCTGTGCCTTTCCTACACCAAGTCTGGATGTGCTTATCTCTGTGTCACAGGATTAAACAGAAGCTCATGAAAGATCATTCAACACCATTTAAAAGGCATCTGGATGGGTATATGAATAGGAGATGTTTAGAGGAATATGGGCCAAATGGGACTAGATTAGTTTAAGATATCTGGTCGGCATGGACAAGTTGGACCGAATGATCTGTTTCTGTGCTGTATGTCTGTATGACTTGATGACTCTAACAGCACCTTCCAAATCCTCGACCACTTCCATCTAGAAGGACAAGGGCAGCAGATACCTGGGAACGTCACCACTCCCTACATTCCCCCCCTCCTCTTCAGATCCCCTCACCCCTTTCTCAGTCATTCTGCAAACTCTTTCTTGTCAAGAGCAATCATCTAATTCGATTTCAAAGCCACATTTAAATCTGCTTCCACCACACTCTCAGACAATGCTAAATTGCCTGCTGTTGTCCATGACCCTGTAATTTGCTCATCCTCAAAGGGCCTCCTTGCTTAGAGTCATAGAGCCATACAGCACGGAAAAAGACCCTTTAGTCCAACTTGTCCATGCCAGCCAGGTTTCCTAAACTGAACTAGCCCCATGTGTCTGTGTTTGGCCCTCTAATGCTTTCCTATTCATGTCCCGATGTCTTTTCAATATTGTAATTGTACCCACTGCTACCACTTCCTTGTTCCATACACGGCACTGTCCTCTGTGTGAAAGAAATTGCATCTCAGATCCTTTTAAAATCTTTCTCCTCTCACCTTAAAATTATGCCCTGTGGTTTTGAACTCCCCTGCACTGGGGAAAAGACCTTTGCTATTCACCTTATCTATGCCCTTTGTGATTTTATAAACCTCTATAATGTTCCCCCTCAACTTCCAACGCTCCAGTGAAAAAAGTCCCACTCTATCCAGCCTCTCCTTACAACTCCCAATCCCGGTAACATCCTTGTAAAACTTTTCTGAACCCTCTCCAATTTAATAAGTAAATTCCTGCAGATGCCAGAAACCTGAAATAAACACGCTGGAAGAGATCCTGTCACTTACCCACCTCCCTTCATTTCGAAAGAAGACTGACATTGGACTCTGTCTTTCTTAACACTTCCCGAATTTCTCCACCAATTTCCAGCTTTTGGGTTCTGTAAATGTGTGTTCGGTTGCTTTTACTCTTCTCCTCCTCCGGTCATGCCGGAACGGGAGGCTGCTTATCCCTTCAAGCCTGCTGTCCCATTCAATGAAATCAAGGATGATCCATATCCCCGTTCCATTTCCCCACCACTATTTCACCACAGCTCTGGTGCCAAGTTCCAATTTATGTGGGGACTTTGTTATTGGTCCACATGCGTTTTACATGCACGTTTGCGTTTGTGAGTCATGTTGGAAGAGGCTACTGTTAGTTCCCCAACCAATTCATCCACATTATGAATGCACCTTTACTATCATATCCCTGTGATGGGTCTCAAACTTTGTGCCTGGAGCCAGGGAATTGATATGTGCATTCGAAAGACCGCTTGACCCCTCGAGTCTGCTATACCACTCAGTGTGAACGTGACTGATCTAAGAATGGCACTGTGCCTCAGTAGTTCGCACCACTGTCTCATGGTGCCATGGACCCAGGTTCACTTCCAGCCTTGTCGTGCATTTGTGTGGAGTTTTGCCCAGAGTGTCCAGCGATGTACAGGCTAGGTGGGTTAACCATGGGAAATGCAGGGTTATAGGGACAGGGTAGGGAGCTGGGTCTGGATGGGATGCGCTTTGGAGGGTCAGTGTGGACTCAATGGGCCAAAGGGCCTCTATTTGCACTATAGGGATTCTATGATGATCTGCGTGCATCTTGATTCCACATTTCCATACTCCACCAATAACCAATCAGTAAAGTGATGGAAGGTGTCATTGACACTGCGATCTAGCAGCCCTTGCTCACTTTCAGCTGTGTGTATCATCTACAAAACTCAAGCTTTCTCAATGTAAGGGAATGTTACCGGAAGTAAGTCACAGTTTGAAACCCAACAAAAATATTCAGAAGGTTTGCACAGAGAACTGTCCAAGGATTATGAAGCTGCCATACTCCTCACAGTTAGAATATGCAGTAACCAACATAAAGTTCAACATGTTGTCATTATCCTTAGCATCTTTCATCTGAGATGTTAAACCAAAGCCTCATCTGTTGGCATAAAAGATCCCACTTTGTCAAAGCAGAGCAGGAAGAGTTTTCCTGATGCTTCAACCAATTTTCATTCTTTCTATTGCTGGTGCACCGTAGCAGCAATGTATACTATCTATAAGATGCCTTGCAGCAACTCATCTCCTTTGAGAACATGTTCCAAATCCCTTACCTCTACCACCTTGAAAGAAAAGGGCAGTAGATACATAGGAACAAGTTCTGCTCCAAGCCACTGACCATCCTGACTTGGAAACAATCAGCCGTTCCTTCAGTGTTGCTGGGTCAAAATCCTGGAATTCCCTCCCTAACGGCACTGTGTGGGTGTCCCTACACCACATGGGATCTCAGTGGTTCAAGAAGACAGCTCACCCACCACTTTCTCCAGGGCAACTATAGGTGGATTATAAGTGCTGGCCCAACCAGCAAGGCTCATGTCCCACAAGTGAATATAAAAAGAAGATGGTAGCCATGATATAGAGGTGCTGGCATTGGACTAGGGTGGATAAGGTCAGAAGTCACACAACACCAGGTTATAGTCTAACAGGTTTATTTGAAATCACAAGCTTTTGGAGTGCTGCTACTTCACGAAGTGACGACTTCAGGTGATTTCAAGTAAATCTGTTGGACTATAACCTGGTATTGTGTGACTTCTGACATTAAAAAAGGGACAGTTCCCGTTAGGCTGCTATGTGAATAGCCATTGGACTGATGATTTTTGTGAGACTTTGGTTACACTCCTTCCCCACAATTTGTAATTAAGATTTTCTGATTTTGCTTCATTCCTGACTGAACTGAAGTGCTTGTCTTATCAGTTGAGAAAGCACTTTGCTGCTAATAGCACAGCACATATAACATAGTAAGAGTCCCAAAGCACTTAGGAGCATTTTTAAGTTCATTTGCAGGATATGTTTGTCGCTAGTTGGGCCAGCATTTATTCCCATGCCTAGTTCCCCTTGAGGTGCCTTCTTGAACTGCTGAAGTCCATTTGTTGTATGTAGATCCATAATATTGTTACGGATTAAAATTTGACACTTAGCTTCATATTAGGACAGGTGACAAAAAACTTGGCCAAAGAGGGTAGGCTTGAAGGGGGTCGGGGTGGGGGATAGGGAGAGGAGAGAGATGGGTGGGGAGAGGGAGGGAGAGGTTTAGGAATGGAATTTCAAAGCTTAGACACACAGGCAGCTGAAGGCAATAATGGAGCGATGGGAATCAGGGATGCTTAAGGACCCAGAAGCAAAGAGAATGCAAAAGGTGGGAGGAGGTTACAGAAATAGAGAGGAGGGAGGATATGAAGAGATTTGAATTCAAGGATGAGAATTTTGAAAGTAACGTGTTTCTTGACTGAGAGCTATTGTGGGTCAGGCAGCACAGTGAGTGATGGTTGGATGGGACTTTATTCAAGCAAGTACACAGAGGACAAGAGATTTGGTTGACCTCAAGTTTACAGAGCTCTCCCTGTTTCTCACTTGGCTAATTAAACCAATAAGAAGATAAACTGCACAAAACAGGAAGGTGCTCTCTGCTATATGATAACTTGCACCAGTCAACTGCAATATGCCAGGTAGACTCAGTGTCTGAGAGTTACAGAAGGGGAAAATCAGTCCTATTACCAGAAGGCTGTGTGAATTCTAAAGAATGGGTGATTCACATTTATATAGCGCCTTTCTTATCTTGGGATGTCCAAAATCACTCTACGCAAAGTGAAATAAGTGCTGCCAGCACTGTGATGTAGGAAATGCAGCAGCCAATTCATACACAGCTGGCTTCTGCAAACAGTGGACTAATGACCAGGTAATCTGTTTTCAGTGACATTGATTTGTCTGGCCAGGTCACTGTTTTGGGTGGAACTTCCAAATAATGCCAGTTTTGTCATCATTGTCCCTTGGCTTCCTTTTCATTCCATCTCTGCCTCATGTTAAGATGTTGTGACTTACAGCCTGGTACATTTGATGGCTAACTTTGTCACTATTCTGAATGATTATCAGTAAACTCCTCTGCGTCATTAATGCCAAAGCTTGCTGCACTTCGAGGAGAGGTTCAAAGAGTTTTCTTTCTTCGTGGGGATGCCAGGGAATCAAGGAAAATGATTCTGTA
Source organism: Rhincodon typus (assembly GCF_021869965.1). Taxonomy (NCBI): domain Eukaryota; kingdom Metazoa; phylum Chordata; class Chondrichthyes; order Orectolobiformes; family Rhincodontidae; genus Rhincodon; species Rhincodon typus. Next base: position 2,688,907 of record NC_063376.1, read on the forward strand.
AAGAGAAATGCTTTGCATCCATCTATACACCGTGTCTAATCTATCATAGCTGAGTTTGCGGGAATTTAGTCTGGATTCTTGCAGTATTGACTTCAAGAAGGACACTATTGTATATTTGACAGTCCTCCTATCAAATCTGTGGAATGCGGAGGGGTCACTGTTGATTTTCATCTGAAAGATGATCCTCTGACAGTGCAGCATTTCCTTGGTGCTGTACCAGGAGTGTCAGGCTAAATTCTTGTGCCTGGTTTTATAAAAAAAACTGTCCCACCAGTTGATGTCCCCCCACTTCTGAAGAAGGGTCCCGACCCGAAACATCAACTTTCCTACTCCTCTGATGCTGCCTGACCTGCTGTGTTCCTCCAGCCCCACGCTGTGTTATCTCTGACTCCAGATCTGCAGTTCTTGCTACCCCTCCAATTGATGTGTCTTCCATCTGGGCAACCACAGCCTTGTCTGGCTTCAGTATCTTCGGGCAGTGCTCAGTAAGTTGAGTTAATTCTAAGAGCCTCTGCACTGAATTAAACCAAGGCATTTACACAAAATAATCAGATTACTTTGAAGATAGTCATTGCTCAATCTCCTTTAGCTTATGCAGCTTTAGTTAGACAGAATGGGAGGCAAATAACCTGCCTATGATCACATCAGAGGCACCATCCTGTTGGTTTCTTTTATAGTTTACCTTTAAAACAGCAATTTGTTCTGATCTGCAAAGGTGGTAGAAGCAGATTCACTTGGAATTTCAAAAGGGGTGTTGAAGAAACTCTAGAAGGAGAAAACTTCGCAAGAGCATAGGAGGTTGAGAGGCGACCTGAAAGGAGTTTATAAAATCATGAGGGGTATAGACAGAGTTAATGATAGTTGTCTGTTCCCTAGGATGGAGGTTTCAAGACTAGAGGGCATATTTTTTAAGATGAAAGGAGAAAGATTTAAAAAAAGACATGAGAGGCAATTTTTTTACACAGCGTGGTTCGCATGCGGAATGAACTTCCTGGGGAAATGGTGGCTGTGAGTACAGTTACAATGTTTAAAAGACATTTGGATAAGTACATGAACTGGAAAGGTCTGCAGGGATATGGGCTAGGAACAGGGAGGCAGGACTTGTTCAATTTGGAATTACGTTCAGCATGGGCTGGTTGGACTAAAGGGTCTGTTTCTATGCTGTATGACTCTATGACTGTGAGGAAAAGGTGACTGGGATGAATTGGATAAATCGTTACAAAGGTAGGTATGGACAGAATGGGCTGAATAGCCTCCTTCTGCACCTTGGGGTTTAAAGATTTTACTAGTTTATTGTTCATGATGTGGTGCATGTAACAAAATATAATAGACTGGGGGGAAAAGGAACTTGGAATTTTGGTAGTGCCTTTCATACCCCTGGGATAACCCAAATGCTTCACAACCAACTAAGTACTTTCAAAGTACTTGTTGCAATGAGGGAAGCATGCCAGTAAAGTTGCAGACAGCAACCTCCCACTGAATGTGTAGTGATAATAACTCAAACATTTTATTTTTAATGATTTAGCTTGAAGAGTAAATGTTTCAGTTATTTCCTCATAGGGTGTTTGAGTCACTGGCTATTCCAGCTTTTAATTCCCATCTCTAATTATCCTTGAGAAGGGTGGTACAGTCCATGTGCTGTGCGTTGACCCATAATGCCTTTGGGGAGGATGTACCAGGGTTTTGATGCAGCAACACTGAAGGAATGGTGATATATTTCCAAGTCAGGATGATGACTGGCTTGGAGCAGAACTTGTTCCCTGCTGCCCTTGCCCTTCAAGGTGGCAGAGGTCAGGAGTTTGAATAATGCTGTCAAAGGAGATGAGATGCTGCAGAGTGTCTTACAGCAAATTACAGGGTCAAGGACAACAGATGGCAGTTTGGCATTGTCTGAGAGAGTGTTGGAAGCAGATTCAACTGTGGCTTTGGAATAGAATTGAATAATTAATGTCCCTGACGAGAGAGAGTTTGCAGAATGATTGAGAAGAGGATGAGGGGATCTGAAGTAGCTCTGTTGCCCTTACAGAGAGAGACAGCACAGACATGATGGGCTGATTGAGCTCCTGTGCATGATAATTCTATATGTAAGCCCGGCAGCCCTTTCAGAAAGCCAGTACAGACAGGATGGGATGCATGGCCTCAACCTGTGCTGTCCTGTACATTTCCCTTTATCCAGAATGCACTGTTAGCCTGTGCTCCTTCCAACAGGTCTCCCCATTATTTGGCACCATCTACAATGCAATATACTTCTTGGCCAAAGCAACAGACAGTGCCTACCAGGGAAGTAGGTGGGTGACTGGGACAAACATCGCCCAGCACACCAGTGGGATGGAATTTGAAGGATTTAACCAGGCCTTGCAGACAGACAAAGATGGAACCATCATTGCTGACTACGTGGTTTTGGACACTGATGGAATGGGGAGCCAACTGAAGGCAACCCACTCAGTCAACATGGCTACAGGAGCGTTGAAATACCTTGGCACTAACATCCATTTCCCACAAGGGTCAGTCCCTGGAACAGATGCTGACTGCTGGTTTGACTCCAAGGAAGTCTGTACAGCAGGTAAGATTGGTTGCAATTTAAAAATTCTCGCTGTTGGTATCATATCCCTTTAAGACCCTCATCTCTTCTCCAGCCTACAACACCTTCTGTTCCACTTAGCACCTTCCATTTTTTAATCACTCTGCCACTGATGGCCGTGTCAGGGCTCTAAGCCCCCTGGAATTCCCTCCCTAAACTTATCTCCACCCTTAAGCAGTTCATTCGACCTTTAAGAGATTCCTACTTAACTCTTCAACCTCTTCTCATAAGAAAATCCATCCACACCCAGGATCAACTCAGTGAACCTTTAAGGTTTTAGAGTAGATTTGTAGCTTGGGTTGTGGATGTTGTGGTCGGTTGGCTCACTAAGCTGGTTCTTGTTCAGCAGATGTTGTAATTGTGCCCACATCCACTACTTCCTCAGGAAGTTCATTCCTCCTGCAAACCATCCTCTGTATAAAAAAATTTCCTCTCATGTCTTTTTTTAAATCTCTCTCCTCTCACTTTAAAAATATGCTCCCTGGTCGTGAAATCCTCCATCCTAGGGAAAAGACAACTACCATTATCTTATCTATACCCCTCATTATTTTATAAACTTCTATTGGGTTGACTCTCAACCTCCTATGTTCCAGTGAAAGAAAGTCCCAGCCTATTCAGCCTTGCTTTGTAACTCAAACCTTCCATACCTGGCAACATCCTGCTAAATCTTTTGAGCCCTCTCCAGCTTGATAATATCCTTCCTGTAACTGGGTGACCAGAACTGGATGCAGTATTCCAGAAAAGCCTCATCAATGTATTGTATAACCTCAATTCCATTGCTCAGTCCTTTGAGTATTAAAGGCAAGTGTGCCAAATGCCTTTTTAACCACCCTGTCTTCCATGCGCTTTAGGGAGCGAAATCTGTTGCCCTTACTAGTCTGGCCCACACGTGATTCCAGACCCCCAGCCAATGTAGTTGACTCTTAACTGCAACAGGGTTAGGAAATGGAGTCCAAAATGCCCAAATGACCCACTCAGTTCAAGGGCCAATTAGGGATGGGCAACACATGCTGGCTTCACCAGTGATTCCCACATACCGTGAAGGAATGAGGAATAGCATGTCGTGATAGTCCCCAAGAGTGTTTACAACATGTGACTCAGGACTGGACATGGATTTATTGGTAAATGATTGAAACTGGGTGGGAAGATGTCTTTGATGCCAATGGGATAATGAATTGTCTCTCTCTGTCTTGCCTAGGATTGGACCCAATGTTTGTGCTGCTGGTGTTTACCATGGTCTCTGGTGTGATTCTGATCTGTGGAGCCACAATCTATTCCTTCAGGTTTGGTCATTTTGTGTTTTATCCCATTTGCATTAACCCACTTATTTCCCAACAGAAATGTAGAAACTGCCAGACAGAAAGAGGTCGTTTGGCCTATCGTATCTGCATTGGGTCTCCATCATTAATATTACAGCTTAGCTTTTTCTTCTGTTGTTTTGCCCATTATTTAATTAATTATTAATTTATTTTCCTTAAAAATATATATCAATGTTGAATAATTTATGTTACCCATGACGCCATGGGTTGCGTTGTCCTAACTCCCTCTTCAGGGCATTTTCCCTCCATGAGTGATGAACAGTGGCCATAAAGTTGGAGTAAGGTCACTCTCCCTTCATCTTTCTCTGTCTGTCCTCTGAACCATCAAGTGATACATAGAATTCCCCACACCAAAGACCCGGGCATAAAACCTAGGCTAGTACTCCCAATTCAGTATTAAGGACAGTATGCTATAGTCAGAAGGTCAGTGCTGAGGGAGCACCACAGTAGCAGAGGGTCACTGCTGAATAAGTGCTACAATGTAGGCGGGTCAGTGCTGAGGGAACGCCACACTGTCGGGGGGTAAGTGCTGAGGGAGCGCCGCACTGAGGGAATGCCATGCTGTGGGAAGTTTATTACTGAGGGAGTGCTGCACTAGTTTTGTCTTTCAGATGAGATTTTAAACTATGGTCCCTGCCCTCTCCAGTAGATACCATGATCTCCCTGGTAAGTGCAGGGGGAGGTTCCCCTTTCCCTTTGTTGCCCGATATCCCTCAAGCAGCATCACAAGGTTTGTTTTACTTGATCACTGTTTCAGTATTGTTTGAGGGATCCTGCTGTGCTCCTTTTGAATGCCATATTGTCCTAAAATACAACTGTGCGGGTGTCTCATATGAAAAGAAATGCGCCATTGCCTGTAAACAAAAAGCTTTGGGCATCCATGAAATACAAAAGCTGTTTCTTTTTGCCATGTTGGAAGGGAGGGTAAGGCAACAGGCCAACTGTGTTTTAGAACAGCATTTTGACAGGCAGTACAGTGACTGGTAGACAGCTCCATCCAGTCAGTGTGACACGCTTAGCACATTGAGAATGGCAGAGCTGGGTTTGGGTTAACCTGGGCATAGCAATAATGTAAAAGAAAGCCACCAGGCAGGAGAACTATGTAATCTGTTTTGTTGACATTTCATAGGAAACGCTTCCTGAAACCACACCGGTCAACAGGACCCAACAAAATCATTCTAAAGCTGGATGATTTGGCATTCATTAATGCACAACTCAGCCGTAAGGTATGGAGGTCTTGTAGCCTTTGTCTTTGGCAAGCTCCACTAAGACACTAAAAACAAAGAATTGCAGATGCTGAAGATTTGAAATACAAATGGAAATTGTTGGAGAAACTCAGCATTAACTTTGCTTTCTCTCTTGACAGATGCTAACAGACCTGCTGAATTTCTCCACCACCATCTTCTGTTTTTATTTCAACCAAAGCACTGCTGCCTCGTGAAATGTCTGGAGGGCCGGGGCAGTTGGCTTAGTGGATGGCTGGTTTGTGATGCCAGCAGCATGGCTTCGATTCCCATACCAGCTGAGGTTACCATGAAGGACTCTCCTTAACCTCTCTGCTTGCCTGAAGTGTTGTGACTGTAATAACTCCACAGAGGCCAGTATCCTGTCACCAAGTCACCCTTAATTTACATGTGCATAATACTTGAGACTGGTTTGGCTTCCTCAGAGCCAGCTCTCATTGAACAAAACCTCTAACATTCCTGTTTATATCTGTCAGTAATGGCTCCCTGACTGGACCAGGTTAACAGCCCCAATCAGGGAGCTCATTCTATGAAGTCCCCCAGCTGACCTCGTTACAATTTCTACAGTGACCCTTGGGTTAAACCACTACCAGTCGTCTCTCTCTAAAGGGAGGGGAACCGTATGTTCTGGTAGGACTGTGACGACTTGTGGAGTGTAGCAATAAAGTGGAAGCCCAATGGGTGATGTGCTGTTCTACTCTGAGAAATTCTTACATCTTTGTGCTGATGTCTGCTTTCAGAGACTGAACAATGAGAATGAAACGTCTGTTTTAGGGAGAAGTGTCTCAGACTTGAAAAGCCCAAAGACACCCAAGCATTCGATCTCAGGGAAAAGTCTCACGGCAGCCACTCCAGATACCAGCAACGTTGCCATTTATGAGGTAACATCCCCATTCTCTCTCAGATGTGCAGCAGGTGGTGACTATTAGATTAGTGCAATAATTTGCAATTGCGTCTCTGCAGTTCAATGAAGGTGATATTGGGGTTATTTTACTGGATTGATCTAGAGGTCTGGACTAATGATCAGGGGACTGGATTTAAAATCCAGGAACAGGAACAGGCCCTCCGGCCCATGATGTTGTGCCAAACATGAAGCCAAATTACACTAATCCCTTCTGCCTCCCCTTGGTCCGTATCCCTCCAACACTTGCATATACAGGTGCTTATCTAAAAGTCTCTTAAAAGCCCCTATCGTATCTGCCTCCATCACTACTCCTAGCAATACGTTCCAGACTCCTACCACTTTGTGTAAAAAAAAAAATATTTGCCTCTCACATCTTCTTTGAACCATCTCCCTCTCACCTTAAATGCATGCCCCCCTACTTTTAGACATTTCAATTCTGGGGAAAAAAAAACAACTAGATTTCTATTTATTCACCTCGCTGGCTGAGCCCAGCGTTTATTGTCATCCCTAATTGCCCCATGAGAAGGTGGTGGCGAGCTGCCTTCTTGAACCGCTGCAGTCCCATATGGTGTAGGAACACCTACACAGTGCCAAAAGGGATGGAGTTCCAAGATTTTGACCCAGTGACACTGAAAGAAAGATTGCTATAAAACTGTGACCAGGAAGGAGTTCTGCTGTTCTTCCCGATCTAACCTATGTGTGTTTTGAAGATGTGCAGACTCTTAACTGCCCTTGAAATACTCTAGTAAGCCACTCAGTTGTAACAAAGCACACCAGACTGTGCAAGTACCTGTGTAATATGGAATGAAAGAAGGTTGCTCACCATCACAGTTCTGGGATGGGTTAGTTAGTGGGCAAGAAACGCTCCCATCTCATAAATGGACAAACGAAAAATGAAATATTTAGCTCCCTGCGTTATAGCAGAGCCTACCTCTCAAGAAATGGACTTTGTTGATTGTTAAGTGCTTTTGTGAGGTGTGAAGATGTCATGAAAGGTACTACAGAAATGCAAATTCTTTAATTCCTGCACCAGTCTTCATAGTCTGGTTGAGTTATGAAGAGCTTAACTAAGAAAGGTCTATTTGCTTAAAAGGAGGTGCAAGGAGGCTTCACTGATTCCTGAGTTTAATGGGTTGCTGTAGAGGGAAAGATTGAGGTGAATGAGCCTACAATCTCTGGAGCCAGGAAAAATGAGGAAATATTTCACTGAAGCATTGCAAATTCAAACTTTATTTAGATACTGAGAATACGTATCCCCACTGGCTGGAACACTGGGAATTAAGGGGCTAAAGTATTAGAATAAAGAGTCAACCATTCAGGACTGAGCAGAGGAGAAATTACTTCACACAGATGCTTGGGATTCTCTATCTTTTGAGAGCTAATTATGCTCCGTTATTGAGTGTACTCCAGACTGTAAAAAAAATTGAGGAGCATGGAATAGGTAAGTGGATTTGAGATGGAAGATCATCCATGATCTTATTAAATGGTAGATCAAATTTGAGGGGCTTTCTTATGTTCTTACATTTCATATATGGCTGGAACCAAAGTAGGTTGTTTAACTTTAACTTTTACTCATTGTGTAATGTCATCTCTGATTTTTTGTAATAACTACTGTGCTATGTTACAATGCTTTGGAATGATACCAACTCCGTCTCAGCCATGGGAACAGAGCTACTAGTGTTTACACATTTTGCAAAAGGCTACAACTCTCGCAACTTCTGCTCGTGAGAAACAAGTAATCCTGTTCCTTGGTTTCAACAGAATGCAAAGATACATTAGAACAAAGAATAATGCAGCACAGGAACAGGCCCTACAGCCCTCCAAGCCTGTGCTGACACTTGTCTTTCCATACTAAAACTGCCTTCACTTATAGGATCTGTATCCTTCTATTCCCTTCCTATTCATGTATTCGTCCAGGTGCTTCTTGGATGCTGCTATTGTATCTGCTTCCCCTACCACCTCTGGCAGCATGTTCCAGTCACTCACCACCCTTTGTGTGAAAAACTTGCCTCGCACATCTCTTCTAAACTTCACCCCCGCACCTTGAAACTGTGTCCCTAGTAACTGACCCTTTCACCGTGGGAAAAAGCCCCATACTTTCCACTCTGTCCATGCCATTCACAATCTTTTAAACTTGTATCAGGTCACCCCTCAACTTCCTGCATTCTGGTCAAAACAAACCCAGTCCATTCAACCTTTCTTCATATCTAATATCTGCAAGGCTGTGGTGAGTGGGACTAATTTATGAATGAATTAATTCAAAAATTGAAAAAGAGCTTTCAAAGAGTTGGTACATGCTTAATGGGACTGTACTATTTTTTGATTCTAATTTTTTGATATATTTTGCAATCTTAATGGGACAGGGAGACTGGGTTTGGCTGAAGAGGATCAGAAATGGAAAATTTACTGAGGTCAAACCTTTGACCAAAACTGTGTTCTCTAAGGTGAGTTATTCTTCTTTAATTCCTATGTTTCAGAACCAGGAGTGGAAAAATCCCCATTTCTGACTTGTCCAAAGTGTATTAATTTAGTTCTGCTAAGTCGGTCGACTGTGTTCCTTGTTTGAACGCAAGAACAGCAATGTGTTGGTACTTCTAGCTTCAATCCCTTAGCCTCCTCTTCCATCTCCAATTCCTCAGCGATTCTGTCCCTCCATCTACAGTCTCCCATTGTATCTTCCCTTCTACCTTTAATCCTTCAGTCTCTCTCCCTCCATCTCTAATCCCTCAGTCTCTCTCTTTTCATCTTCAGTATTTCAATGGCACTCCCTCCATCTTCAATCACTCTGCCTGCTTGTCCCTGCACCTCCAGCCTTTCTTTGCATCTGTCCCACCAACTCCATCTTTGATATTTTTAGTTGCTGCTGCCTTCTGCAGAAGGGAGGCATAGAGAAGTTCTTCCCAATCATGAAAAGGTCATGAATAAGAGGATGCAGATTTGAAGTTTATAGCAGAAGATTCAATTGTGACATGAGGCAAAACCTTTTCACTTAGTGAGTTGTTTGGGGCCTGGAATGCACTGCCTGTGAATGTGGTGTAGGCAGGTTCAATGGAGGTATTGAGGACGGAATCAGACTGTTACCTGAGAAGGAAGAATGTGTCAGGGTACTGGGAGAAGGTGGACAATGGCGCAAAGTGAAGTGCTTATTCAGAGAGCTGGTGCAGACACGGTGGGTTACATGGCCTCATTTTGCACTGTAACAAGTCAGTGATTCATTTTCCCTCTGACCACCATTTCATTGATTCCATTATCTTTAACCCTGCAGTGTGTGGGTCCCTCTACCTTCACTCAACAACAGACTCATGCCTGGAATCAGATTATTAAGCATGGATGAAGGATTGAACCCAGAACTTTTGTACCCTGTCCAGGGCAGGATGATGTTGGATTGATTTTTTTTACCGTATGGAGTTGGCAGAAAATACCAAACATGAGCTGTAAAAGGCGAAAGAGAATTTGATCAAAGTTTCAGGAAATGCAATATCCAAATTTATGGACAACACCAAATAGGTGTGGAAATGGGAGATTAAAGCAGGGAAAACTGTGACAGAATAAATGCAGAAATGAAGTGGTTTGTAGGTTTTACTTAGAGCTAATTTGAAACAGGTGTATTTCCCTGAAAACCTGTGCTTCCTCAGCTCAAGACATTTCACCTGATGAAGGAGTATCACTCCAAAAGCTTGTAATTTCAAATGACCCTATTGGTCTATAATCTGGTGTCAAATGACTTCTGACTTTGTCCACCCCAATCCAACACTGGCACCTCCACATACTGGATTTGTAAGTTTTGGGTAACCATTGAAACAGGAGAAAAAGCTCCCCCATGATGTAACTGTCTTCCAGATAGCCTGTTTGGTTTTTAATAAACCTTAGCTAAGCTAGAAACTTCCCAGATATTTTAAGGTCTGTGATTTCTCTCTTCAGAAAATGCCCTTTCCCACTTCAGAAAGTATACAGATATTAGGATGTGTTTCTGTCGTAATAGAAAGACATAAGTGTTAATTTGACAATTTTATTAACAGAAATTAACAAGCAATACTCTTTAAGTGGATAAGTTTACTGCTGTGCCAAAAACTATCATATGACGTGATACACAAATGATATAGAATCGTGTTTGATGTAATTTATAACTATTCAAAAATATGAGAACACCTAGGAATATCTGAGAATATAATTTAAACACTTAATGTCTCAAAAGCATAAAATATCTCCTCCAGTGGGAGAAAGTGCCTTTTGAAGACTGTTATCTGAGGGTTTTCAATACTTCTGAATATTCAGAGGAAGGGTCTTTTTTTAATAAATTTTTGGACTGTTCCCTGCTTTGTAAATGTTTCTCCCAATTTCATATATTGATGTATCATTTAATCTTAATTATTCAGTGAAGATTCCAATTTGAAATTGTATCTAGTTGATTTATTTGTGATATTTTATGCTCCTTTCATTGATCCCTTATTCTTTCAACCTTTAAAGAATCCTTTGTTCAATGTTTATCGGTAAAGATGTTTCATTTGTCTACGTTTTAGACTGTTGGCTTATCCTAGTTTCTAATGGTATTCATATGTAAAGATCTTTGCCATTCTCATCAATTGGATGGTTCCAGTATTTCTCCAGCAATTAACCTTTTACTCTCATGACTGGACATGATGCTGCTATGCGTCTTTCCATGCCTCCTTTTCAGTGTTTAAACTATTGTTTAGACCTTTGCTGAGCTGTAATTAAATTACAAAATGTAAAATTATCATAGTCTTACTAGACCATAAGGCTGCTCTCTCATTAGTGAGTGAGACAGATAGCTGGTGGTGGTCTAACCTGAGGGTCACACATCTTAGGCAAGGGCAGAAGTTGAGACGGAGAGCCCTTTGAGGTGACCTCAGCCAGTGTGGTAATTAAACCCATGCTGTTGGCATCACTCTGCATCTCAAACTTGCCATCCAACTAACTGAGTGAGCTAAATTAATAGCATATGTGTGAAAGCTGGGGAAACTGGAAAACTCTCAATTTCCACCTCCTGTTGTTACTGTCTCTCGCCACAGCCATGCAAATGTAAATGTGCAATAGAATAAGAAGAAAAGACACCTTTTGTAAACATGAAAAAAAACAAATAGAGTCAGAGATGTACAGCATGGAAACCAACCTTTCAGTCCAACTTGTCCATGCTGACCAGATATTAATTAATTAATCTAGTCCCATTTGCTAGCATTTGGCTCATATCCCTCTAAACCCTTCCTATTTATGTGACCATCCAGATGCCTTTTAAATGTTGTAATTGTACCAGCCTCCACCGCTTCCTCTGGCAGCTCATTCCATACATGCACCACTCTCTGTGTGAAAAAGTTGCCCCTTAGGTCCCTTTTAAATCTGTCCTCTTTCACTTTAAACCTATGCCCTCTAGTTTTGGACAACTCCACTACCCTGGGGAAAAGACCTTGGCTATTCACCTATCTATGTCCCTCAGATTTTATAAACTTCTATAAGGTCAACTCTCATTCTCTGATGCTCTAGCGAAAATAGCCCCAGCCTATTCAGCCTGTCCCTTATAGCTCAAATCCTCCAACCCTGGCAACATCCTTGTAAATCTTTTCTGAACCCTTTCAAGTTTCACAGCATCCTTTCTATAGCAGGCAGACCAGAATTGAACACAGTATTCCAAAAGTGGCCTAACCAATGTCCTGTACAGGCTCAACATAACCTCCCAATTCCTAGACTCAAGGTGCAACAGTCTAATTGAGAATTTAATGATCTGAACTCGACATTGCTCTTAAATATGGCAAACTTTTCATTTTTATTCTGCATTTTTATGCTGAAATGTTCAAAATTGTGTAATCCTTTTTATTACTTCAGTTTACTTTGGTTGTAATATTTTATAATTCATGGTGACTTGTTTCATTTGCTTCATCACCACAGTTCGGCACTTGCCATCATAATGATTTCTCAATAATGCTAAGCAATTAGCTACCAAGGTCTGAATGGCCTATTTCAATCACGTAAATCCTTTGTAATAAAGCGATCTTCCTAGATCCGGGAAATGAGACATGAAAATGTGAATCCATTCCTGGGGCTTTTCCAAGACTGTGGTATCCTCGCAATCGTCACCGAGTATTGCTCCAGGGGTAGTCTGGAGGACCTCATTGCAAATAAAGACATGAAGCTTGACTGGATGTTCAAATCTTCCCTTCTTCTCGACCTGATTCTGGTAAATAGACTTTAGAAAGCTTGCAAAGTGTCTCTTTTGAATGAAACATGGGATGTATAGAGTTAGTGACGTGTTCAAATTCATGAGTGCTCTGGACAGTAGAAGGAGAGAGAAAAATTGTTCTCGGGTGGAAGGGTTGGGGACCAGGGGATGCCAATTTAAGACGGATGGCAGAAGAATCGAAGGCAATTGGAGGATTAAGAGGAATTAAGATCCAAGGGTCACTGTTTAAGGATATGGTATAGACAGGGATTGAGATGAGGAGAAATTCCTTTCTTCAGGGAGTGGGGAGCCTGTGGAATTTTCTGTCATAGAAAGTGGTTGAGGCCAAAATATTCATAGTTCTTAGCACTAGAGAGACCAAAGGGTATAGGGAGAAAGCAAGAACAGGGGACAAGAGTTCACTAATTAGTCATGATCATAATGAATTGTGGAGCAGGTTCAAAGGGCTGATTGACCTATTTCTGCTCCTATTTTCTATGCTTCTGTGGTTTTGTACAGCCACTGATTAGGAATGAGCTGCTTACATAGATGCAGATTCAATTGAGGTTTTCAAAATGGAATTGGAAAATTTCTTGAAGGGGGTAAGTTTTGCATGGCTTAAGGGGTAAAGGATGTAAGTGAGGAACAAAATTCTAAGGAGTCTTACAGTTATAAACAGAAAAAGTTAATTTGAAAACATTGATTATATTTAGCCAAATGTAATTTTTTCTCTTCTAAGTTGATATGAATTAAAGCAAAGCTGATGTAGAGCTCAGCTGTTTTATATAAATGTATTTTTTTCCTGTAGTAACTTGCCTACCTCTGCTGATAAGACCGAATTGTCCCAGAAAAGGATTTAATGAGATAAGAGAATGTAAACTTACCTTATTCTACCTTGAAGTTTGCAAATTCTTGTAATCCTCCTCTGTGACTTGGAGACAAGCTTTTTTTTCTTATTATTCACATGTGGAATATGGGCATCGCTGGCTGGCAAGAACTTGTTGCCCATCCCTACTTGCCCTTGAGAAGGTGGTGGTGAGCTGCCTTCTTGAACCGTTGTAGTCCGTATACTGTAGTATAACCCATAATGATGCTGTTAGGGAGGGAATTCCAGGATTTTGAGCCAGCGATAGTGATGGAAAGGTGATATATTTGCAACTTGTAAATGGCTTGGAGGCGAACTTAAAGGGGTGGTGTTCCCATGTATCTGCTGCCGTTGTCCTTCTAGAAGTGGTCATGGGTTTGGAAGGTACTGTCGAAGATTCTTTGAATTTCTGCGGTGCATTTTGTAGCTGCAACTGAGCATCACAATTCCACTCCTGGGTGTGGTGCCAAAGAGTTGGGCTGCTTTGTCCTGGATGGTGTCCAGCTTTTTGAATATTGTTGCGGCTGCACCCGCCCAGGCGATTGGGAAGTATTCAATCACGCTCCTGACTCATACCTTGTTTGATGGGCTTTGGGGAGTGAGGAGGTGTATTTCTCACTGCAGGATTCCTCGTCCCTGACCTGCTCTGTAGCCACTGTGTTTATGTAGTGAGTCCAGTTGAGTTTCTGGTCAATGGTAACTCCCAGGATGTGGATAGTGGGGAATTCAGTGATGGTAACATTATTGAATGTCAAGGTACGGTAGTTAGATTGTCTCTTGTTGGAGATGGTCATTGTCTGGTGTTTGTGTAGCGCGAATGTTACATGACACTTGTCAGCCCAAGCCTGGATATTGTCCAGATTTTGTTGCATTTGAACATGGCCTGTCTTAGTGTCTGAGGAGTCACAAATGCTGCTGAACGTTGTTCCATCATTGGTGAACATCCCCACTTCTGACCTTTATGGAGGGAAGGTCATTGCTGTAGCAGCTGGAGATGGTTGGGCCTTGGACTCCTCCTTGACAAACTCCTGCAGAGATGTCGGGGAGCTGAGATGACCGACCTCCAACAACCACAACCATCTTCCTATGTGCCAGGTATGACTCCAACCAGCAGAAAGTTTTCCTGTGATTCTCTTTAATTCCAGTTTTGCTAGGGTTCCTTGATGCCACACTTGGTTGAATGCAGCCTTGATGTCAAAGGCTGTCACTCTCATCTCACCTCTGAAATTCAGCTCTTTTATCCATGTTTGAATCAAGGCTGTGGTGAGGTCAGGAGCTGAATGGCCCTGACAGAACCCAAGTGGGAGTCATCAACCAGATTATTGTTGAGCAGATGCTGCTTGATAGCACTGTGAATGACACCTTCCATCACAGCACCAGGGACCCATATTCAATTCCACTCCTGGGAACTGCAAACTGCACACACACGTTCTCCCTCCAGGAGCTCTGGTTTCCTCCCACAGTCCAAAGATTTGCAGTTATGGTGAATTGGCATGCTAAATTGCTCTGTGGTGTCCAGGGATGTGCAGGCTAGGTGGGTTAGCCATGGGAAATGCAGGGTTACAAGGTTAGGGTACAGGAGTGGGTCTGGGTGGGATGCTCTTCGGAGGGTCAGTGTGGGCTTGATGGGCTGAATGGTCTGCTTCCACATTGTAGGGATTCTGTGAAAGTATTTCTGTGAAACTTGGATCATCTAATTGTTGCTTTCTGGACTCCCACTTTTAAGCTGTTGTTTATTGCATGCCTTGTCCTTTTAGGATCTTCTATTCTACCAAATAGCCCGCACTATTCATGCGTGCTTTTCTTCAGTTGATAATAATGCCCAGTGATGGACTTGTCATTGACCCATCCTGCTGAAATCTGCTTTGTCAGTTCCTGACTTGCCCTTCCATCTCTTGAGCTTAATGTTCAATTCAGTCATGTTATATGGCCACTGTAAGCTAAGTGTTCCCTTATCTGTTGAGTTCAGTCTCATTGTTCAACACATCAAGAATGGATAGCCTGATAGAGATGGATAACTTTGGGTGGAAGGAGGCACATGGGGAGTAACCATTAGCAAAACCCTAGCCATTCAGCCCATCGAGTCCCCTCTGCTGTTCATTGAGATTGTGGCTGATCTGATAGACCTCAACTCCACTTTCCTGCCTTTTCCCTATAAATCTTGATTCCCTTATTGATTTAGAAATCTCTCTATCTCAGCCTTGAATATACTTAAGTCTCACAGCCATCTCTGGTAAAGAATGCCACGGATTCACTACCCTCAGAAGAAATTTTTCTTGGGCGACTTCTTATTCTGCAATTTTGCCCTCTGGTCCTCGACCCTCCCACAGGGCAAACATCCTCTCTGCATCTACCCTGTTAAGCCCCTAAGAATCTTGTATGTTTCAATAAGATCACCTCTAATTCTCAATAAGATCATGGCTGATGTGATTATGACCTCAACCTTGTTTTCCTGTCTGCCTCCACGACCCTAGACTCACTTCTCTGTCAAGAGTCTAGCTAACTCGGCCTTGGCTAGAGTCTGTGACCCAGTCTCAATGACTTTCGAGTTGTGTGTTTAAGGAACGCATGTTGATCACCTCTTTCACATTTTGTTGAGACATGAGATTTGAAACAACAGTTGGAATTCTTTAGGTTTCATGCTCATCATCTTCATTTCACAGGGCATGAAATTTCTTCACCATCGAGACCTGGTTCATGGGCGTTTGAAATCCAGGAACTGTGTGGTAGATGGAAGATTTGTATTAAAGGTGACAGACTATGGTTATAATGAGTTACTGGCGGTTCAAAAGATTACGTGGATGGAACCGAAGCCAGAAGGTAATGATACTCTGGAATGGCTAACTTAGTGTTGGCCAGGAACCAAACTTGATATTTTCCTAGTCTTCATGTTCTCTGGCAATTTTTGCCAGGTTTACCAGGGTGGGTTTTAAGGAAATAACAACCTAAGGTTTAGGAGTGTAAGTAGGCCATCTGGTCCCTCCATCCTGCTCCACTATTCAATAAAATTATGGATAATCTGTTTGTGTCTGTTACTTCATTTTCTTGCCCCCCTCCACCCTTCAACCTTTGACTGCATTGTTTGTCAAAGTTTGTCTAAATTATTTTTAGCCATATTAAGTGACCCAGCCTCAATGTGCACTTAGGGGAAGAGAATTCCAAACACTAAGGATTCGCGAGATAAGAAATTTCTCCTCATCGCTGTCTTTAATATAACGTGGAGGTGCCGGTGTTGGATGGAGGGTGGACAAAGTCAGAAGTCACACGACACCGGGTTATAGTCCAACAGGTTCATCTGAAATCACAAGCTTTTGGAGCGTAGCCCCTTTGTCAGGTGACATTGCAGTGGTGTACTGCAGGTAGCTACCGTCCAGCAGAGATATTAATTCAAGGCCTCCCAGTTCTCTTTACAGTTTTTTGATGTTTTATCACTGTTGTGATGTAGGAAACAATGCAGCCAATTTACATGCAGTGATCTCCCACAAACAGCAGCGCATCATTGAGAAGATGATCTGTTTTCATGATGTTGGGGTTAAATATTGACCTAAGGAGAACTCCCCCTGCAATTCCCTGACAGCAAGCGGCACGGTGGTTAGCACTGCTGTCTCACAGTGCCAGGGTCCCAGGTTTTATTCCAGCCTCGGGTGACTGGAGTTTGCATATTCTCCTTGTGTTTGCATGGGTTTCTTCTGGTGTTCCGGTTTCCTCCCACAGTCCAAAAAATGTTCAGGTTAAGTGGATTGGCTGTGCTAAATTGTCTCAGTGTCCAGGGATGTGCAGGATATATGGGTTAGTCACAGGAAATGAAGGGTTACAGGGAGAGGGTAGGGGCTGAGTCTGGGTGGGATGCTTTTCGGAGAGTCAGTGTGGACTTGTTGGGCTGAATGGCCTGTTTTCACACTGTAGAGATTCTAGATTCTAGTGCTGTAGGATCTTTTACATCCACCTGAAAGGACAGACATGTCTTTGTAAAGCCAGTACCTCTGACAGTGAAGCACTCCCTCTGTATTGCACTGGGAACGTCAGTCTGAATTATGTACCTAAATCTCTGGAGTGGGACAGCGCCACAGCTGACAGCGAGTACCCTAAGTGTCTATGTCACTGATATTTTCATCTGTGCTTTTTCAAGATTGGCAGCTTTGCAGTTCACATTTTAGATAAATGTGAGGTGCTGCATTTTAGAAAGGTAAATCAGGGTAGGGACTTACACAATTATCAGTGAGGTCCTGGGGAGTGTTGTTGAACAAAGAGACCTTGGACTGCAGGTTCATAGTTCCTTGAAAGTGGAGTTACATGTAGATAGGATTGTGAAGAAAGTGTTTGGTATGCTTGCCTTTATTGGTCATACCTTGAGCATAGGAGTTGGGACATCATGTTGTAGCTGGATAGGCCATTGGTGAGGCCACTTTTGGAATACTGTGTGCAGTTCTGGTCTCCCTGCTGTATGAAGGATGTTGTGAAACTTAAATGGGTTCAGAAAAGATTTACAAGGATGTTGTCAGGCTTGGAGGGTTTGAGCTTTCGGGAGAGGCTGCAAAAGCTGCGGCTATTTTCCCTGGAGCATCGGAGGCTGAGGGGTGACCTTATAGAAGTTTATAAAATCATGAGGGGCATGGATTGGGTGAATAGACAAGGTCTTTTCCCTGGCATGGGATTGTTAAAACTAGAGGGCATAGGTTTAAGGTGAGAGGGGAAAGATTTAAAAAGGACCTTAGGGGCAACTTTTTCATGCAGAGAGTGGTGTGTGTACGGAAGGAGCTGCCAGAGGAAGTGGAGGAGGCTGGTACAATTGCAACATTTAAAGGCATCTGGATGGGTATATGAATGAAAAGGCTGGCAAATGGGGCTAGATTACTTAAGGATATCTGGTCAGCATGGATGAGTTGGACTGAAGGGTCTGTTTACACCCTGTACAGCTCTATACCTCTACGATGTGTTTGGCACATTGTTGTAGTACTTCCCCCGCCAGTGTAGGTACACATAGTGGTGACACATTCAAACTTAACACACCTGTATACAAATTAGCAGAGTGAGAGTTCTGCATTTTCATCTCAATTTTGTGGGAAGGAATTTCCCATTCTATTCCAGTTCTCACATTTTTTTTCTTGTCACCAGACCGACTTTGGACGGCACCAGAACTTCTCCGAGACTCGAACCTGGAGCAGAAGGGAACTTTCTATGGAGATGTCTACAGCTTCTCCATCATTATTCAGGAATTGATAGTGCGAGGACCTCCATTCTCCATGCTGGACTTGAGCCCTAATGGTACACCCACTGTCACAACATTGGCTGCTTGGACTTGTGCCGTTAATCTGGGGAAAGCTGGGGAAAGTAGGGAAAGTGAGCATGAAGGGGGGGTCACAGATTAATGAGCTGGAAGGCGGTGCCTATGTGGGAGGATAGGGGAGAAGAGGAAGAGAGTGGAAGGGAGAGGTAGAGGGGATGAGAGACGACGGGGGTTGGGTAGAGATAAGGGATTGATTGGGGCAAGCAAGGGGAAGGGTGGTGGGGGATAGTTGAGGGAAAGAATGTCTTTGAAAGGTAGCTGGAGGGACACTCGAGGGAAATAAACTTGCAGGGACCACAAGGATAGAGCAGGGTGTGGGGAGAAGAATGAGACTGATCTGATTGCTCTACAGAGTCAGCATGGGCTCAATGGGCTAAAAGGCCGCCACTGATGTGGTAATAACTCTCTGACAGCAACAACATTATCATTTTCACATCTCAAATAATCTGCAGGATCCCATCAAACTGTCCAACCATCCCTTCATTGATTGTGATTGTTTGTCTCCAATATCTGTCCACCCATGGGTTGCTCATTCCCCAACTGAAAGTTTTTCCAAAGTCAGTTCTGTACTTGCTTCTTTCCAAATTGCGGTTGCACCCCCTTTGATTTGCACACAGCATGAACCCACAAATAGCAAAGTGACAACAGCAGAAGTGTTTATTTTCTCTTTATCCTTGTTGGTTGAGTGATTAAAAATTGGCCCTAGGACTCTTGGGAGAATTGCCCTGCTCTTTTTCAAATTAATGACTAAGGGATGTTTTCTGCTCAACTGAAAGGCTTCCCCGCCACCCCCAGTTTAGCACCTGATCCCAAAAGATGGCACCTCCAGCAGCTCAGCACTTTTTCCAGCACAGCACTGGGAGCATGGGCCTGAATTTTGTGTTCAGGTCTGTGGAGTGGGTATTGAATCTCACAAGAGACACAGAGAGAAAGTGCCACCAACTGAGCATGGTTTATATGTTGGAAAATTAGGTCTCTACCCCTGCCTTAAAGGTTTGCGGTCCACTATGCTCACTCATGAGCTTTCCTGCTAGGAAAGCAGTTTCTATTCATGCTACAGCTTGGCCATCTTAAAACTCTTGATCAAGTAACTGCCTTCACCCTGTGTTTGTGACTGTCTTTAGACGAGAGACTTAGTTCCCCCAGTTTCTTGATACATCAGTTGTTTACTATCCACATGTAGCAATACTCAAATGGTTCCTGATTGTTAGATTGGTGTTCCATGGGATTTACCCACAAACTGTAAAAATGTAGCTACAACAACCAATCTAAGACAATCAGTTGGGCTTGCAATGTGGGTTTGCTGGAATTGATGTACATTCATATGGCAGGGACCATTCTCTGCAAACAAAAGGAATGTGTTCCCATCTTAAGTAACACAGTGTGGAGCTGGAGGAACACAGCAGGCTAGGGAGAGGAGCAGGAAAGCTGATGTTTCGGGTCGGGATCCTTCTTCAAAAATGGGGGAGGAGGAAGGGAGCTCTGAAATAAATAGAGAGAGGAGGGGTGGGGCTGGGGAAGGTGGGTAGGATGGTGATAGGTGAGTGCAGGTAGGCAGAGGTGGGGATTGGTCAGTGAGGCGGGAGGAGCGGATAGATAGGAGAGAAAACGGACAGGTCAAGGAGGTAAACAGTTTGAGGGCCGAAGAGATTACCAGAGGGTTGCAGTGGGAGAGAGATTCACTGAGGTCTTTCCAGAGGGAGGAGGATAACTTCTTCAAGGTGGGCATCCCATCTTGCACTGCAAAGTGTCTAGTTCCCTATTGCTTCCATCATGACAATGCCTCAACCAATCAGGGACAATCTGCGAACAAATTATCCCCCTTTCCTCCTGTGGTATAAGTTGTGATTGTTTGAATTTTGAACATTCCTGTGTTTGCCCTGATGAGTCTAAGTTGAAAAACTTCAGCACCACGTCTCTTTTCAATGATGTAAAAGTTCCCTTCATATTTTGGGGCTTAAGGAGACTTCTAAGAGAAGAAATGAAGATTGGAACTAGGCCAGTTCTCAATCATCTGAAATATCATCTGGACAGGTCATTTATTGTCCAGGCTGCTATTGACCAGTGCTATTGCTCAACAAAAACAGAAATTGCTGGAAAAGCTCAGCAGGTCTGGTAGCAGTTCTGAGGAAGGGTCACTCGACCTGAAACGTTAACTCTGATTTCTCTCCACAGATGCTGCCACACCTGTTGAACTTTTCCAGCAATTTCAATTTTTGTTTCTGATTTACAGCATCTGCAGTTCTTTTTGTTTTTACATCAAACTTGCTGATCACTGTGACTAGGAGGGTTGGTACGGAGGTGGCTACTTCTGTGGTGTTTTCTACAAAACTTCTTCTGTTCTATTTCAGATATCGTCAAGAAAGTTCAGAAGCCTCCACCACTGTGCCGGCCCTCTGTCTCACCAGATCTTGCCCCCATGGAGTGCATCCAGATCATGAAACAATGCTGGAGTGAGCAACCCGAGAGACGAACCAATTTTGACCAGATCTTTGACCAGGTCAGCACCACTTCTCTCATTCAGGTACAGCCTCTGAGATGTAAGAGGCTCCAGAATTGAGCTGCAAATTCTTAGCCGCCTTTTCTCCTGCAGTATGCAATGTTGTGATTGTTTGAAATTTGGCATTCTTGCTTTGATTTTGATGATTTCAAAATGAAAATACTTGGCTATGGCCTAGTAATATTGTTGCTGGACTGTTAATCCAAGAAGCCAGTTGATATTTTGGGGATCCGAGTTCGGATCCTGCCATGTAGATGGCAGAATTTGAATTCAATAAAACAAAAATCTGGCAGTAAGAGTCTAACGATGACCATGAATCCATTGTTGATTGACGGAAAATCCCATCTGGTTCATTAATGTTCTTTAAGGAGGGAAATAGCCATCCTTACCTGGTCTGGCGTACATGTCCCACAGCAGTGTGATTGATTTGATTCTTAATGGCCCTCTGGGCAATTAGGGATGGGCAATAAATGCAGGCCTAGCCAGCAACACCCTCATCCGATGAATTAAAAAAGACATGTTTGCCTTTTTGGCAGGACCCGGGAGAGCTGATCTTCCTTTTTGTTCCTTCCTTGTGCCGGCAGTTTAAAAACATTAACAAGGGCAAGAAGACAAACATTATTGACTCAATGCTGCGGATGCTGGAGCAGTACTCCAGCAATCTGGAGGACCTGATCAAAGAGAGGACAGAGGAGCTGGAGATTGAGAAGCAGAAAACTGAACAACTCCTGACGCAGATGCTGCCACCGTGAGTGCCAAACCACATCTCCCCCTTTAGTCCTCCGGCGAATAGAGACATCACCCTCATTGGGAGAGGTAGGCGTAGGCTGTGGTTGGGTTGAGCATAGCTGAGTGAATGTCCCATCTCTGACTGTCCTGGTGTAGTGCTGAGGGAGTGCTATACTGTCTGAGGCGCTGACTTTCAGAATGGACATCAAGCCGAGGTCCAGTTTGCCCTCTCAGGTGAATGTAAAAAAAAAGAGCCCCATGGCCACTCTTTGTGAAGAATCGCGGAGACACCTCCCTAATGTCCAACATCACTAAAATAGATTATGTGGGGAATATTGCATGTGAGAACATGTGCAAATTGGCTGCTGCGATGCCTAAATGGCAATAGTAACTGCACTTCAATTACCTAATTGGTTGTTCTGGAGGATCTTGAGGCTCAATCAGTCTCTCCCTCTTGGTCTCCCCACGTTTCTCCACATGTCTTCCTCCAATAACCAGCTAGTCCCATTCTCCAGCCTTATTTCTGAGCGGTCTAAATTTATCACTTTCAAATATATACCTGGATCTCTTTTGAAATCTCCAATGGAATCTGCCTACGCCATTCTCCTAAAGGTAGCACATTCCAAATCTGAACAACTCTGAGTAAAGCAGCTTCTCCTTGTCTCACTCCTAGCTGTCTTGCTGACAATCTTGAAATTGTGACGCCTTGGTTACTGACCTAGCATCTACTCGAAATAGAATATCCTTCTTTATCTTGTCAAAATTGTTCATAATTTTGAACACATCAATAAGGTCACCTCTGCACCAAGAAGAATAAGCCACTTTCTCTAATATTTCTTTGTATCTAAAGCCCCTCATTTCTGGTATCATTCTCTAGCTCTTTTCTGGGCTTTTAACATCCTTCTGACACAGAAGAACATGAGTTTAACTGGGACAAAGTGACAGTACTAGGACAAGCAAAACAAAGACAAACACAAGAATTCCTGGAGAATGGTTTTCAACCACCGGTGCATTAAACAAAAATTGAAATAGACCCCATCTGCATACCATTACAGTACAAAACTGGAAACAAGACTGCTAACCTTGACAGACTGGACCATATAAATTCAGAGTGGGACAGAACAACAGCATTTCAATGGAGGCAGCACTGAAGATGTCACCTAGAAGGGAGACAAAACGTTTGCACGAAAACCAGTCAGCTCAGCGAACCCACCAACAACGCCAACCACAACCCGACCTACAGACCTTCGTTAAAACATTAAACATCCTTCCTTAAATAAGGTGCCCAGAACTGAACACAATGCTCCAAATATGGTCTGACCAATGATCTGTAGAGGTGTAGTATCATTTCCTTGCTTTCACACTGTATGACTCTATTTATGAACCCAAGGTTCCTATAATTCTTCTTAACAAATATTTCCATGTGCTTGGCCAACAATTGAAAAAAAAATCTGGTTCATTAATGCCCCTTAGGGACAGAAATCTGCCTTCCTTAGCTAGGTCTGACCTACATGTGACTCCAGACCTACAGCCAATCTAATTGACTCTTACCTGCCCTTCTCAAGGGCCAGTTGGGGATGGGCATCAAATTCTGGCCCTCCTAGTAATGTCTGCATCCCTTCAGTGAGTATGAAAGAGTGTACGTATGTCAAACACCATTTCTCTCTGAAAGTCTAGGTGTGATTATCAGTCAGAGATTGCTGACTCATTATTCCTTCCTTGAATCCCCAGCTCTGTTGCCCAGGCACTGAAGAGAGGCGTCCCAGTGGAGCCTGAGCATTTCGAGCAGGTGACCATCTACTTCAGCGACATTGTTGGCTTCACCACCATTTCAGCCATGAGCGACCCCATCGAGGTGGTCGACCTTCTCAACAACCTCTATACTTTGTTTGATGCCATCATCGGCTCCCACGATGTCTACAAGGTAGCTCAGAATGAATTTCACGGGTTTGTCAGGTCATATTTGACCAATTCAGGCGATCGCTCGGAGGAGATCTAGCTGTGTGTAAGAAGCTTACTCAGTCCTAATTATATAAAGTTTAATTCAGATTGTACGCAAGTATAAAACATTTAACAGGCCACTTGGTCAATGCCCTCCACGTGAGGCTTCTCCTTCCCTTCTCCATTTCTCCCTTCTAATCTTTTCTGTCTTTCGTGTTTATCCAGCCTGTCCTTAATTACATGGACACTGTTCACCTCAATAACACCCTCTTTGGGAGTCAGTTCCACCTTCTCACTGCTGTCAGGGGAAAGAAGTGATTTGTATATCTCTGACTCTAGAACGCTTTCTCCTTTCTATGCCCATTAAGACTCCTGTTTGGATGGTAGCCTAGTGGTAATGTCACTGGATTAATAACCAGAGGCCTGGACTGATGATCCGGAGGCAAAAGTTCAAATCCTACTGTGGCAGTAAATTTTGGAATTCAATTAATTTAATGTATCTGGAAGAAAGCACTAGTCTCTGAAATGATGATTACGAAGTTTTGGAATATCATCAGACTAATGTACTTAGGGAAAGAATTCTGCTATTTCTATCCAAACAACAAACCCACAGTAATATGGTTGATTCCTGATTGGTCTCTGTGATGGCCCTGGCAAGCCACCGAGTTAAAATCATAGAGAATGGAAAAAGGCCCTGTGGCCCATCTCGTCTGTCTTGGTCATAAACAACCACTTAACTATTCTTATCTCATTTCCCAGTCCATGGCCCATAGCCTTGACATCACAAGTGCACATCTAAATACTTCCTAAATCTTATGATTGCAATTAGGAATGGGTGTTAAACACACTGGGAAGGTTTTGTTCTATCCAGTCAGTGAAAAGTCTGACCACTTTACAAATTAAACTGTGATTGATTTCAGTTTCGATCGATTACTACCTCGTCAGTGTTTCCTTTACGTTGAGCTTGGAAGCTCCATGCATGTCAATTGGCGATTGACAATTGCAATGGAGATTTGTTCAGAAACAAAAATAAAAATTGCTGGAATAACTCAGCAGGTCTGGCAGCATCTGTGAAGAGAAATCAGAGTTAACGTTTCGGATCCAGTGACGCTTTAGAACAGATTTGTTAACTGTTCCTGGTGTGTCTCCATGCCAATCAATCAGCACCCTCTTCTCATGTTGTATACACTGTCATCTCTAAATGTGATTTTCTTGTGTTGAGTCCTGATGAATGTGAGGCAGGTAGCTTAGACTCTCTGTATCTTTCCAGCAATTTGCATTACCAAAGGCTGTTCGTCAGCAATATTTACGAATGAGCCATGACTGGCCGAGTGGCCACTTTCTGTGCTGTATCACTCTTGCAGTCTGTGGTTCTAGGTTGAAACGATTGGAGATGCATACATGGTGGCATCCGGACTTCCAACTCGTAACGGGAACCGACATGCAGCAGAAATAGCTAACATGTCCCTGGACATCCTCAGCAGCATGGGGACTTTCAAGATGAGGCACATGCCTGAAGTTCCAGTGCGGATCCGAATCGGATTGCATTCAGGTATGTTGCCCATGTTTAGACATAGCTTTCTAAGTAAGTCTTTTCTTTTAAGGGAGATGGCAGTTTACTGTTAATGTCACTAGTAATCCAGAGGCTCAGGCTAATACTGTGGGGATACGGGTTCAAATTCCACCACAGCAGCGAGTTGGATTTAATTTCAGTTAATAGGTGGAATTCCATCCCTAATGGCATTGTGTGGCATTATAGCAAACGGATTGGTTCAAGAAGGCAGCTCACCATCACCTTCTCAAAGGCAAATAGGGTGGACAATAAATGCTGGCCCATCCAGCAACACATGCAAGTGAATAATTTTTTAAAAATTCAGTGATTGAAATCCCATCAGGTTCACTAATGCTCCTGTAGGGAAAGAAATCTGTGTCCTTACCCAGTCAGACCTACATGTGACTCCAGGCCTACAGCAATGATGTTGACTCTTAACTGCCCTCTGACATGATGCGGTGAGCCACTCAGTTCAAGGACAATTAGGGATGGGCAACAAATGCTGGCCTTGACAGTGACACCCACATTGCTTGGGAAGAGAAACTAAAATGAAGAAAATAATAGGCAGTTTGGACAAGAGCTTGGAGTGAATCAAAAAGAGTGAATTAAAAACAAGAAAGGACTTGCATTTCTTTATAACAAAAGCAGAAATAATAAAAAGGAGAAACAGAGTACTGGCAGTATCTATGGAGGGAAAACATAGTTTATGTCAACTCTGTTTCTCTGTCCACAGATGCTGCCAGACATGCTGAGCTTCTTCAACAATTTCTGTTTTTGTTGAAGATTTCCAGCATCTGCAGTTCTTTGTTTTATTTTAGTGCATCCCTTTAACACCTTTAGGATGTCCCAAAGTGCATTGATGCCAGTGAAATACTTTATCTAAGATGCAGTCACTGTTGGAATGTAGGAAGTGCAGCTTCTAGCTGGCATGCAACAAACTCCCACAGATAGCAGTATGACAATGACCAGAACTCTTTGGGATATCTGGTGGTCAAAGAAAGGCACTATAGAAATGGAAATCTTTAGTTTTAAAAAGCTACCCTATTTGGCAAGGTTTTTTGCAACCTACCCTTATAAATCTGCATGTGGTTGATGTTGAATCTTGCTTGATAAACAAAGCTCCAGTGTTAGTTCATGTTGCTGAAGAGTGAGCATCCTGCTTCTCTCACTGAACGATAAACAAACAAAAAAAGGATTTTTCGGTGATGACTCTTGGTTAAAAGAGTGGAAGAGCTGTGTGTGACCATTAAAGCCACGTCTGAAGGCCTGTTTCTTTCTCAAGGTCCATGTGTGGCAGGGGTGGTAGGACTGACCATGCCAAGGTACTGCCTTTTCGGAGACACAGTCAACACTGCTTCGCGGATGGAGTCTACTGGTTTGCGTGAGTAAAGGCGAGGTTCTCATGAATGTAAAAGGTGGATGTATAAGGTCCCATGGCCACCATTTTGAAGAAAGATGCTGTGTGGGGATTGGGAGGCGGTGGTGAAGAGATGGAGTGGGTTGTCACCCTGGAATCCTGAATCAGCCAGCATCATAGAGGATAAATAGTTGATGTGGCCATTCCCACTAACAGCACAGTAAGATTTTGCTATGAATAAATTGGTAGCCATGTTCCCCTGTTTGTTCCCCTGTTACATAAACTACAAAGCACAGTGAGACGTGCTAAGTGTATGAAATGGGCTCTGGAAATGAATTAATTATTTAATTTTAATTGTTTTCTATGTTGGGGGCAGAGTGGCTATGGTTATGGGAGGAGTCTGAAACCTGCCCAAAACAATTCCTACCCACAGCTGCATTGCCAGTCACTAAGCAACCACTGAGCGTCTCACTAAGGTAGGATTGATCTCTCACGGACACCTCCTTAAGTGCTTGGTGAAGAATGAGCCCTACAGAATACATCTAAGGAGCTCCATCTCATGCCCTGAATCAAATGGTCATAGTCATAAACTCTCTATGAAGCATTTATTTTGTCTTATGACGCTGTTCCTTAAACATGGCTGGGTCAAAATCCTGGAACGCCCTCCCCCATAGCACCGTGTAGTTGTTTCCACACCACACAGAGTGCAGCGGTTCAAGAAGGAGCTCACCACCACCTTCTCCGGGGCCAATTAGGGATGGGCAATAAATGCAGGCCCAGTCAGTGATGCCCACATCCCATGAATGAATATAAGAAGGACAGTATTATTAAATCTCATATCATAACCATTCTTTACTGATACAGACAGTTTGAGGGTAGGCCTCTATATGGAGTTAGGAAGCACTTGAATATTTCCCAGAATTAATATAATAAATTACAAACTATTCAAGCCCCTTGATTAGATTCCAGTCTGTAACTCACTCCTGGATGTCTGGTATTCTATATATAAACCACTCTGAACCACTCGATTAGATTCCTGTCTCTAACTCACTCCCGGGTATCTGTTATTCTAAATATAAACCACACCAAACCCCTTGATTAAATTCCAATCTGTAACTGAGTCCTGGGTATCTGTTATTCTATATGTAAACCACACCGAACCCCTCGATTAGATTCCAGTCTGTAACTCAGTCTGTGATCCTTTCTATGCTCGATATAATTGTCCAGCTGTTTAGGTATAATCGATAATATCTCTATTTTCAGCCTATCGAATCCATTTGAATGAAAGCACAGTCACCGTTTTAAAGAACCTCAACCTGGGCTACAAAGTAGAACTGCGAGGGAAGACTGAATTGAAGGTACAGAAGCTGATAGTATCACAGGTTGAGAGCCTTTGTACATGAAAGGTTGAACGTAGCAGGACAAGTTACTGAAATATATGGAATTGTGGGCATTATAAGTACTGGTGCAGAGTTCAGAAGCCAGAGTGTTTTGCTGAACCTATATAAGACAATAGTTCAGCTTCTTACTAAATTACTGTTTTCAATTCTGGGCGCTGCACTTTTGGAGTGATGTGAACACATTGGACAGGGTCTGGCAGAGATGTAGCAGAATAGTTCCAGAGATTAGGGACTTCAGTAATGTGGAGAGACTTGAATTGTTTCTTTCGATCAGAGAAGATTAAGATGAGATCTGATTGAAGTGTTCAAAATCACAAAAGGTTAACGTTGTGTAAATTAGGAGAGACTACTTGCAATGACTGAAGGCTGTATAACCTGGGGACATGTTCTGTAAGTGATTGGCAAAGGAATCAGAGGCAATTTGATTTTTAATAAGGTGGGCATGAGGAGCCTGGAATGTACTGCCTGAGTGCGTGCGGTGGAGGCAGATTCAATCATAGCCTTCAATAGGGAATTAAATAAAAATCTGAAGGAGAAACGCCCTCTAGGAATATGGGGAAAGAGCATTTTGTGTGAGACAAACTGGATGGCATTCTGAAAGATGGCAATGACCATCTGCAGCAAGGGAGAAACTGACCATAGCTTCTTAACACTCAATGGTGTTATCTTCACTGAATCTCTCACTCCTGGGGGCTTATCAATTGGACTTGCCACGTTGATTGGCTACAACAGCAAGTAACTCACCTGACTCCCCAAAGCCTGTCTCCCATCTACAAGACACTAATCCAGGTGATGGAATACTCCTCACTTACCTGAATGAGTGCAGCTGCGACAACACACAAGATTGAAACCTTACGCGACAAAGCCTGCTTGCTTGGCACCACGTCCACTTCCTCTACCATGATGCAGTAGTGTGTACCAGCTGTAAGATGCATTGCAGAAATTCACCAAGACTCCTTAGACAGCCCCTTCCAAGCCCATGATCTCTACCATCTAGAAGGACAAGGACAGCAGATAGATGGGAACACCACACCCTGCAAGTTCCCCTCTGAGCCACTGTCCCTCCTGTTTCAGATTTAGTGGATTCAAGGACAGCTTCTTCAACGTGTTATCAGACTTTCGAATAGACTTCAGACATGTTATTTCTGATCTCTCTCGCTCTGCACCTTCTCTGTGCATAACACTGTATGCTGCACTCTGTTCTGCTGCCCTAATGCACTTTGTATGGTATGATCTGCCTATGTACCACGCGAAACAACACTTTTCATTGTATCTCAGTACATGTGACAATAATCATTCAATCAACCTTCTCAAGGGCAACTAGGAATGGACAGTAAATGCTGGCCCAGCCAGCAAAACCCCTATCCTGTGAATGAATTAAAAAAAGAGCCAGTGAGAACTCGATGTGCCAATTGGCTTCTTCCTTTGACATACTGTTTGAGGATGTGTTTGGCTGAAGGAGGGAGAAAGGGGTTGTAAGTGAAGGTGATCTCATCCTTATTCAGTGCTGCAGTGATTGGTAATGAAGAAAATGATTGAATAAGTATGTGGAGCGTTTATCGTTAACTGTGCTTCCTTTCTTAAGGGCAAAGGCTTTGAGGATACCTTTTGGCTGGTTGGAAGAGAGGGCTTTAATAAACCGTTGCCGACTCCTCCAAATCTCTTACCAGGGTAGGTGTCTTCTTTTGTTGGCCATACTGCAGGACTCAAGAGTTCATCTAGCTGAGGTATTTAAGAGATGGTTTAGGTTGGTAGGTAGAAACTGTGTATTCTCTGCTGGGGAGTGGGGTGGACAATGAGGCACAAACAATGGTGAAGAACCTTGAAATTTGAGCTAGGCTGTTCAGGGTTGGGTGGAGATGTCAGAACATGTGCCTTCACACAAACCACTCCCAAATTAAAAAAATAAGCAGTGGGGGTCATTGTGGAGCTGTCGAGACTGCGATTGCCAGATTTTGTTGGAGAAGGGAACGAAAGGAGTTGGAGTTGAGGATGGTAACTGGAATTGAGGCATAAGCAACTGGAGGCAAGTAGCCTTGTATGGAACAGTAGTGAGAGTACAGGTGAGGTGGTCATTTTGTCTCAGGAAGAAAGATTGAGGAAACTGGGTCCTGTATTCAAAGTCTGAGAGATGATCTCATGGAACTGTGTAAAATTCTTACAGGGCCTTATGGGGTGGATGTAGACGTAATGTTACTGCACTTCCTACCCCAGTTGGTGAGTCTAGAACCAGGGGACATGGTGTCAGGATAAAGGACAGGTCACTTAAGGCTGAGATTATGAGAATTTTTTCACTCAGAAGGTAATGAATTCTCTATTCCAGAGGCCTGAAGGAAGTTCAGAACAGAAATTCATAGATTTCACAATACTAATGGCATCAGGCATATGGAGATAGTAGATCAGCCATTATCAGATTGGTTGGTCTAACAGGCTTGATGGTCTGAATGGTCTTCTCCTGTTTCCTACATTAATTCACCACGTACCTGAAGACAGTGAACACAAGAAATAGAGGCAAGAGTAAGTCATTAGGTCCCTTGGAGTTGCTGGAAAAAGACTAACGTCACAAGTAATGTGACGCTGACTGCAACGTCTGGTATTCATGGTGTTGTCTGAGAGAGAATTATTAGAGTTTATTATTATTATTATTATTATTAGGAATCCAGGGAGAACTGATCTGCTCTCTCTCCCTTCAAGAGGGAGTGGCACCAGAATAAGACCATAAAACATAGGAGCAGAAATTAGGCGATTCAGTCTATCGAGTCTGCTCCGCCATTCAATCATGTCTGAAATGTTTCTCAACCCCATTATTCTGACAGATTTGTCAGGCATGACCTCTCCTTGATGAAACCATGCTGACTTTGCCCTATTTTACCATGCACTTCCAAGTATTCAGAAAGCTCATCCTTCAAAATGGACCAAGGTCAGGCTAATCAGCCTGTAATTTCCCGTCTTTTACCTTACTCCCTTCTTAAACAGTGGGGTTACATTAGCAATTTTCCAGTCCTCTGGGACCCTTCCTGACTCCAGTGATTCCTGAAAGATCACCACTAACGCCTCCAGTATCTCTTCAGCTAGCACCTTCAGAACTTTGGGGTGTAGTCCATTTGGTACAGGTGGTTTATCTACCCTCAGACCTTTCTGTTTTTCTAGCACATTCTCCTTGTGATAGCCACCATGCCACCATACTCACCTCTGCCCCCGGACTCTTGAATTTTTGGGATGTTACTAGTGTCTTCCAACGTGAAGACTGACGCAAAATACTTGTTTAGCTGCTCTGACATTTCTTTCCTCCACATTGCTACTTTTCCATTGGTCCAATGTCCACTTTTGCCACTCTTTTGCCCTTTATATATACGTAAAGAAACTCTTGGTCTTCTTTTATGTTACTGTTTAGCTTACCCTCACATTTAATTTTCTCCCTCCTAATTTATTATTGTCCTCTGTTGGTCTTTATAGACTTCCCAATCCTCTGGCTTCCCATTGCTCTTTGCCACATTATATGCTTTCTGTTTTGCTTTTATGCTGTCCCTGACTTCCCTTGCCAGCTATGGTTGCTTTGTCCTTCCTTTAATATGTTTCTTTTTCCTAGGGATGAATTTTTGCTGTGTCTCCCAAGTTACTCCCAGAAACTCCTGCCATTGCTGTTCCACTGTCTTTCCTCCTAGGCTCCTCTCCCAGTCAATTCTGGTCAGCTTCTCCCTCATGCCTCTGTAGTTGCCTTTATTCAACTGTAATACCATTACATCTGATTCCAGCTTCTCCCTGTCAAACTGCAGAGTAAATTCTATCATATTATAGTCACTGCTTCCTAAGGGTTCTTTCACCTTAAGCTCCCTTACCAAATCTGCCTCATTGCACATCACTAAATCTAGAATTGTCTGTTCCCTAGTCAGCTCCACCACAAGCTGCTCCAAAAAGCTATCTCGTAGACATTCCACAAATTCCTTTTTTTGTGATCCACCACCAACCAGATTTTCCCAGTCTACGTGCATATCAAAATTCTCCACGGTCACTGTAACCTTGCCTTTCTTACACACCTTTTCTGTCTCCTGGTGTATCTTGTGCCCCACATCCTGACTACTGTTTGGAGGCCTGTACATAACTCCCATTATGGTTTTTTTACCTTTGCGGTTCCTCAACTCTACCCACACAGATTCTATATCATCTGACCCTACATCGTTTCTAGCTATGGATTTAATTTAATTTCTTACTAATAAGGCAACCCCACCCACTGTGCCCACCTGCTTGTCTTTTTGACAGGACGCATATCTTTGGATATTTAGCTCCCAGTCATGATCCCCTTGTAGCCACGTCTCCATGATGCCCACCACATCATACCTACTAATTTCGATCTGCGCCACAAGCTCATTTACCTTATTTCGTATACTGCGTGCATTCTGATACAACACCTCCTTTCCTGAATTTACCGTCCCTCTTCTCATTGTCATCCCTTTATCTGGTGTGCTTGAAGTTTGATTCCTAACCCTTTCCAAATTCTATTGTCCTGTTTTGGCTTTAATAACCTCTCACGAGTTCTCCTTTCTTTTCATTATTTCATACTTTCCAATGTAGTTGAATCCACCCCCACAGGTGCTAACCTGATGCTTGTTTCCCATTGGCCATTATACTTCCTATACTTCTTCCCCCAGACTTTCTAGTTTAATTTCTAGAATCTTTTACCCTGGAGAAGCAGGCGGGGCCTCAATTTAACACTCATCCTAAAGGCACCTCCTTGGAGAGTGGAGTAGTCCCCTGGGACTGACACTGAAACTTTTGGCCTGTATTCCATGCTTACGTCAGTCTCTGGAGCGATACGTGGCTCAGAGGCTTGAGGGTTAACTTCTAAGTCACAGTTGATATTTGCAGTCTATAGCTTTGAAACTGTAGGCAAGTGTTAGTGCTTCCAGAATCACCTTGCCTTTTTGACTACTTTGCATCAGATTACTGAGCAGCCCCTATTCTCCACCCCATGACCACTCTTATCACATATTTTGGCTGAGAGTTCAGACTTGTGTCTGCCAAAGATTTTATTGATCTGTGTAATAATACAGGAGGAAACAGGCCACTTGGCCCGACTACCTCCTCCTGGTTATGTATCTTCCAACTTACTTCACAAGTTTAATTTAGATTAATGTGAGGTGCTGCATTTTCGAAAGGCAAATCAGGGCAGGACTTATACACTTAATGGTAAGGTCATGTGGGGGTGTTACTGAACAAAGATACCTTGGAGTGCAGGTTCAGAGTTCCTTGAAAGTGGAGTCACAGGTAGACACAATAACAAACAAAGCTTGCCTTAATTGTTGCGCATTGAGTGTAGGAGTTGGGAGGTCATGTTGAGACTGTACAAGACATTGGTTAGGCCACTTTTGGAATACTGCATTCAATTCTGGTCTCCCTGCTGTAAGAACAATGTTGTAAAACTTGAAAGGGTTCAGAAAAGATTTATGAGGATATTGCCAGGGTTGGAGGGTTCGTGCTATAGGAAGAGCTGAATAAGCTGGGGCTATTTTCCCTGGAGTGTCAGAGGCTGAAACGTTTATAAAATCATGAGGGGCATGGATAAGGTAAATAAACAAGGTTTTTTCCCTGGGGTGGGGGAGTCCAGATCTAGAGGGCATAGGTTTAGGGTGAGGGGGGAAAGTTTTAAAAGGAACCTAAGGGGCAACTTTTTCCACACCGAGGGTGGTGTGTGTGTGGAATAAATTGCCAGAGGAGGTGTTGGAGGCTGGTATAATTGCAACATTTAAAAGGCATCTGGATGGGTATATGAATAGGAAGGGTTTAGAGGCATATGGGCCAAATGCTGGCAAATGGGACTGGATTCATCTAGGATATCTGGTTGGCATGGATGAGTTGGACCGAAGGGTCTGTTTCCATGCTGTACAGCTCTATGACTTTATAAACCTTCTTTTCTTTTCTCCCTCATGTGTTTATCCAGCTTCCTCTTAAATAAATCTACAGCATTCACTCCCCTGTGCTTGCGATTCCACATTTTCGCCATGCTTTGTGCAGAGAAATTTCTCCTGGATTCTAATTGGATTTATTTGTGGCTGACATCATCTGAGATCAGATTTGTTTATTGGATTTAAATTCCCCCAGTTGTCATAGTGAGATTTGAACCCACATCCTCAGACTATTAGCTTCTGGATTACTAGTCCAGTGATGTTACATTACAATATCATCTATTTTCATAAATCTTTTTTTCTGCAATTTTTCCCATGCCTGTATGTTCCATTTATAATATGTTGGTTCCGCATTTAAGCAGTATAACCTCCTCTCGTGCTCTCTCTCTCTCTCTCTGTGTGTGTCTCTCTCTCTTGTCATCAGAGCCAGTAACCATGGCCTTAATTTGGAGGAAGTTCCCCTAGAGAGAAGACAGAAGCTGATGAAGGCACGCAATATGAAATAGGTACAGAACAATGAACTTTATTTATCTTTGACTCATTTTAGTGTGGAAAGAGAAAATAGAGCCAATGTTTCAGGTTCAGAGACTCTTCTTGGGTTCTGAAGACAAGTCACTGGACCTGAAACATTGACTCTGCTTTCTCTTTCCACAGATACTGCCAGACATGTTGAATTTCTCAAACAATTGTGTTTTCATTTCTGATTTCCAGCAACTGCAGTACTTTTGTTTAGTTTTTCATCTACTGTTTCTCAAGCTGGCAAGAATGCCTAACGTTCCTTACCCTCTGTTTTATTTTGGTGCCATCTTGGAATGGAGGGTTACTGCAGCGCTGATGAGGCTGTCCAGCTCGACATGCCTGTGCCAACCTTTTGAAAGAGCAGTTCATTCACCCCTTCCCCAACCTTTCTTCACCATTAGTTCTCAGGAGTTAATAGTAATGATGTTGAAAACAACAACCTGCATTTATGAAGTGCCTCCAAAACATTCCAGGGTGAGCTTAACCGAGACTCCAATCTGACACAGAGCTGCATGAGGAGATATTATGATCCAGTGACCAAAATCTTGGTTAAAGAGATCAGTTTTAAGAAGCACCTTAAACAGGGAGAAAAAGAGAAGTGGGGGTGGGGGGGTAGATCCAGAACTTGGGGCACAGGCAAGTGAAAGCAGGGGCTGCAAATGGGTGGAGCGATTAAAATCGAGGATATGCAAGGGTTTTGAATTGGAGGAGCGCAGAGATCTCAGAGGATGGTAGAGCTAAAGAACGTTAAGGAGACAGGATGGAATTTAACAAGGTTAGAATTTGTAACTTGAGGCGTTGACATATATGAATTTGCAAGCCAATTCTGACTTCCAGTCAGCACCCTGTTTTCCTGTAGTATAAATTTGTTGTGGTTGTTTGAAATTTGGCAATGTGCCCTATTTTCAGTGATACTCAATTTCTGTACTACCGCCTGACAGATTGCATTTATCTATGAATCCCACTCAACTCCATCTCCCCCGTACGTTTTACTGGGAAACATCAACTCAACTCAAATAAAGCATGGACAT
Organism: Rhincodon typus; assembly: GCF_021869965.1. Taxonomy (NCBI): domain Eukaryota; kingdom Metazoa; phylum Chordata; class Chondrichthyes; order Orectolobiformes; family Rhincodontidae; genus Rhincodon; species Rhincodon typus. Next base: position 2,724,211 of record NC_063376.1, read on the forward strand.
TTTGCTGTGATATCATAGTCCCCACAGTTCAGTGTCAGATCCCTCAAGTGAATGTGAGAATGGTTTGGGAATTAATTTAAACTGGTGTGGATGAGGCTAGCAGGAGGACCTGATCCTTGATTAAGATGTAAATTTTGTCTTTTCTCGTTTTCTTTTTTCTCTAGTTTGTAACAAATGCAGACGAAGGAACCAATAATAGTGCGTCGGCTCTCAGGGACCTAAAGACAGTCTTGCATTTCTGTAACACCTTTCACAGCCCGTGGATGCCACAGACACTTCACAGCCAATGATGATGCGCTTTTTCAAACTGAAGTATAGTCGCTGTTGTATCGTTGGAGACATGGCGGCCAGTTGCGCACGGGAAGATCCTGCAAGTGGCAATGAGTTTACAACCAGGTTGTCTATCATTTTTGAACAAAAATAACGTGAGTGGAATGATAAGTATTGCTGTCCAGGGCACCAGGGAGGACATATCCCTGAATCTCTCCGCTCCCAAATAATTTAGAAATAAGGCCGTGTGATGGTTTATGACCACCCGCTTCTGCTCCTTGCTACCTTGAGAGGGCAGTTCATCTGGAAGGTGGCATCTCTGGGCAGTGCAGCATTCCCTCAGTGCTCAGGCCCCAGGAACAGTAATTGGACTCAGGACTGTGCCTCTGATGGGAGAGGCCGCCATGATGGGGCTGCTGACAGCTGCTTCTAAATTGTGATTTGTGATACCAAAAGGCACTTAAGTGGATGCTTCCTTCACAGTGCTAGCACATTATTGGCCTCGCCACCTCAAGAAGTCCCAAACTGTTTTTAAGTACTTTTCGATTGTTGTATTATTGGAAACAGGGCAGCCAAATACATGCACATCAAGCTCCCACAAACAGCTCCATGCTCACCACCAAATATTCCCAGCTCATGCTGTTGGCTGCAAAATAAATATTGGCCCCAGGATGATGAGGATTTCTTTCTCTGCCCCACCTGAAAGAGGGCACTGATAACTGTGCTGCCCCACCACCCTCCTGTCCCACATGGGGGACATCAGCCTGAATGTTGTTACTCTAGTCTCTGGAGTGGGGGCCTTGACCCCACAATCTTCAGGCTCAGGCGAGAGCGAGAGAAAGGGAGTAAGCGCTACCCAATGGTCAAGGACTGACGCACTTCAAAACTAAAAATTCTTTCTACATTTGCGTCAGGCCAGCCATTGTGAAATGTGTTTCTCTGCACTCCGTGTGCCTTCGCCATCCGTGTGCCCTCGGCCTCCGGATGAGAGCCATGGTCAAAGCTTGCACAGGTACAACAATACCCTGCATTCCCACGGCACCATTGTCAGGGCACAAAGGAGAAACAATCCCAAGGCACTTATCAGACAAAACAAAGTGGGTGAGTAATCTCCACTGAGGGCTGGTACAATTGCTCATTGCACTGGCATGTGTGACATCACACCCAGTGCTGTGTAAAGTGATTATCTTTCAGTATTCACACCATTAATAAAATCATTATCTTTAGCAATATATTACAAAGTTCGTGACCTGTATGTGGAAAACTTGATCAAATCCACACTGTTGTAAGCAGACTATCTGTCATGGCAGTGTTTAGCAGAACCATCTGAGACACCTTGGGTAAACTCACTGATCCCCCCACAATCCTTCCTATTGACGTTAGTTGAAGTTTCTGATGCCAAATCTTCAGCAGGAATGAGACTGTGTCTTGATAGACTGACTAGGTCTATTACATAGTACATACTAACTAGTTACATTACATCTGGGTTACCTGACATTTTCATGTGAGGCATCAGGGCTCCATTCATTGGTAAGCCGACAATGCTAGTCCTTAGAACACTTCTTCCAGGAACAGCTCTTTATATTCTGGTGGATAGAGTTTACGTTGCAATGTCAGTTAACCCTTTCAGGTCAACCCTGCCCTGTATAACCGTTTTTATCTCAAATTTTTCACGTGGATTGACACCTTTGCTTCATTCTCTTTGAAGAGTAACAGAGACCATTTTGAGAGGGTGGAAAGGGAGGGGGTTGTGATGTCTTTCTCCCTACCTCCCTCCTGCATATGAAATGATCCCTTTAACAAAAGAAAGGGATCCTTCCTGAGGGTGTGCCTGCTGTCTCTTCCCAGATCAGTAAGAAATTGGAATGGGAGTGGATCCTGCCTGTTGTGTCATTAAATGTGATTCCATGTGCTCTTTTGCACTCACCTCCACTCTCCCACCCATTCCGTTTAATTCCCTGAACATTTATCAAAGAGTATGACTCAGTGACAGATCTTCCAGGATGCTCTGAGACAGAGAATTCCCAAATATTCTCAACCTTCCAAGTGAAGAAGTGTCCCCTCACTTCAGACCAGATAGCTGAACGCTTATCCTGAGATTCTGACCACCAACCACTACTGCCCAACCTCAAGAGCAAACGTCCTCCCAGTTTTACATCTCACAGCGAGGTTCACAAGGAAAGATTCCTAGGCCTTCACTCCTCCAACCAGATTCAAACATTCATCAAGTATCACAGCAGACCAGCATTGGGGGAGGTGCAGATTTGATCATATATCTAGCCAATTGCAGACAACGTACTTCCCCATGATTAACTGCCATTCGAAGGGAGCACTATCCAGTCTGACAAGGTCTTGTGGCATAGTAGATAATGCCCTGCCTCTGAGCCATGGGTTCTGGGGCTTGAGCCCCACTCCATAGTGTGACGGTCAAGGAAGAAGTATCCATAATGTTGCCTAACAGGGTGAGCACTGTGCTGATCAACAGTGGTAAGGGGGAGAGAACTCCCTGATCAGCCACATGTTGGAACCTCACCCATCCTCATATTTAATCTGCACTGTCAACATGCAGTAAGAAGTTAAAGTGAAGAAGAACCATTCAGTTGTGTGACAAACAGGAATCAGGTTTTCTGCCATAACTTTTGATTCACACACCGCAGCCTACTGCAGAATGTAGACCGTGTGTCCTATCCTCCTATACACTGCAGCAGAGTACAGAATGGCAATAGTTTCTAATCCTCTTGATTGGAGATGTTATGACATACCTGTGGAGAACGTGAGGCTTGAACCCAGGCTTCCTGGTTCAGAGGTCGCAACACTACCACTGCATCACAAGAGTATGTAGGGAAGTTTTTTTTGTAAACTCACCATTCAATCATCCACATCACCAATTAAACATAGAACAAACTACAAACACTTACAAAAATAGAAATTGCTGGAGAAACTCAGCAGGGTCTGGCAGTATCTATGGAGACGTTTCAGGTCCAGTGACCTTTTTTCAGAACTACAGACACTGTCCACCAGTGGACAGCAGCCAATACAGTAATGAAAGCAAAAAGATGGGGAAAGCAAGTGAGGGAGCAAGCTAAATCAAGATAGAGTTGGAGGGAGAGGTAATACACTCCAACCCGCTGCAGTGCCCACATCCCCACCTAGAAGTTTTGAGATTGAGAGTGGACACTGCAAAGACAGCTAGCAAGAACATAACTGCAGAAGAAGGGCAGGCAGTCAGGAACTGCAACCCCTCCATGACTTGGACTTGGCAAGGTCAACTTTAAGCCAGGCCCAAAAGAATGTTCTCTGACTTGTCCATGCCCCCTGTGCACGAGGTGCCCAAATATCAGCAGCGTTGGGGCTGAATGGCAACCAAAGAAAACTGAATCTGGGGAAGGGGGTTTGGAATCTCTCACAAACAACATACACGTGGTCCACGGCCCCCACAAAATAAACACTAACATAAAACAAAGAATTGCAGATGCTGGAGATCTGAAATGAAAACAGAAACTCAGAAGGTTTGGAAGCAGCTGTGGGAAGAAAGCAGAGTTAACGTTTTGAGTCCAGCAACTTCTTCAGAGCAAAATAAACAGTTGGGCTGAGAATCCATGAATCACCTTAATCTGCAATTGCACAGAAGTGCTGCAGGCAGGAGGAAACTTTTTTTTTGTGTTTTATATTCAGGTGTGTTCTGAAACACAACTGAATTTCTTTTCTCCGAAGTTTTCTAAATCGATCAATTCATGTGCAAAGTCTGTTCAGGTCAATGCAGACCTTCAAAGGTTTGAGAGAGAGGAAAGAGGAACAATGAAAATGCTGGTTTTTCAGAAGATGCTCCAATTTGCATCAATTACTCTTAATTGTACCTGGACCATGACTCTGCGCACTTAGTTGGCTCAACATTTGCAACCGTTATTGACCCAGCCACCAAGACTCACTGAGTAAGCAGTGCCACCCAAGCCAGTCTAAGGCATTCCATGGGATCATGGCTGATTCCCTATCTCAACACCATATTCCTGCTTTCTCCCCATATCCCTTTATACCTTTAAAATCTATAGATGTATCGGTCTCTTTCTTGAGTATATTCAGTGGCGTGCCTTCCACAGTAGAGAGTTCCACAGGTTGACCACACCCTCTGAGCGATGGAATATTTCCTCATTTTCGCCCTAAATGACCTACCCCGTATCCTGAGATTGTTGACCCCCTGGTTCCCTCCTTGGCATGTCCTAGAGGATCCTGTCGGAAGATAGCCGTCTTGTCAGGGCCTATGCACAGTCAGTCCCCGGGTTGGGAACGGTTTCTCTCCTTGAGTCCGTTCGCAAGTTGATTTGTGTTAAAGTCGGAACATACAGGACAATATAAAGGAGCCCTTCGTAAGTACAGGAGATGTTTGCATGTTGGGTCTTTAAAATTACAATCCTGTATGAGATTGTGTTCGTAAGTCATACGTCGTAAAATTCGGGACTCCTGTAACTTTACCCTAAGCCTAACCCTAACGTTTTTGGCTAGTGTTGCCCAGTGGTTAGCACTGCTGCCTCACAGTGTTAGGGACCCTGGTTCAATTCCAGCTTAGGGTGATTGTGTGGAGTTTGCATGTTCTCCCAGTGTCTGCGTGGGTTTCCTCTGGATGCTGTAGTTTCCTCCCATTGTCCAAAGATTTGCAGTTAAGAGTGGATTGGCCGTGCTAAATTGTTCCACAGTGTCCAGGAGTGGGCAGGTTAGGTGGATTAGCCATGGGAAATGTGGGGTACAGGGATTGGCTGGGTCTGGGTGGGATGCTGTTCAGAGGGTCAGTGCAGACTTGATGGGCTGAATAGCCTGTTTCTGCACTGTAGTGATCTGTGATCCTGTGGGGTCATAAGTATGGATTCCAACGTGGAAGATTTGGGTCAATGTCACCTAATTGGACTAGCCTTGAACTGTCAGTCAAACAGCCAACTTTTGCCTTATTCAGTTTTCTTAATATTATGGGAACGACTGCCCTAATCCTGCAATGTCAGCCTTTAATTCCTGGGGATCCCGGGACAAATCTAGAGAACTGGCAACCTGCCAAATTATTTTGGGAATTTCTGGCATGAACCTGTTTGAGAATTTTTGTTCATTCATTCACAGGATCCAGGCATCGCTGGCCAGCGATTCTCATCCATTTCTTGCCTTCTTGAAGTGCAGCAGTTATTGAGATTGGTGCCCATAGTGCTGTTCATTTAGGCTGGCTTTATCACATTGAAGCAGTGGCAGAGGTGTGACAAGATGTGCATTTAAGAGGGATTTGTTCTGTCCTGTTTCCCTTGAAAACAGATGTTGTGAACCTGGTGCCAAGGTGTCAGCTTCAGGGAAAGCAGAGTAAATAGCTTTGGGTAATTTTTAAAAAAATAGACATAAGAATTGTGAGTGGGTGGACTCAGGCACACACTGACCCACGGTTTTAGATTTTGCTTTCAGTTGTTGAGGTTGGGGTTTTTTGAAGTTGAAGCTGCTAGATACAGCTGTCTGTCTGTTGCTGCAAACAGCTTACGTTCTGTCTCTGCTGCTAGACTGATTCTTTCATTTTTCCCATGGCTTGGACTGGAGATAGCACATGAGCGAATCTGTTTTGCTGAATTTGCCAAGGATTTGTTTATGGAATGCTGCCATTTTGAAACAGTTGATAAGGTATAGTTAAATCATATGTTATTTTATGAATTATTTCAAGAGTTAAAGTTATGACAATTTTTTTGTTTGCATTTTATTTTGCTTAAAACTGAATGTTTTCTTAAGTTTGACCAATTGAATCACACCTGGAATGCAGTGCCTTACACTTGCCTTTAACTAAGAGAAAAGTCAGGCTATGTCCTTGACATGTTTTGAGGCTGTTTGGTCTGGTCCATAACAGAGGTCGCCCAAATACCCATGGCCAATACAGGGGCTGGGAAATGCAATCTTTTCCCAACATCAGCAGGAGCTGCGCCTGGCAAACTAGCCAGCTCCTGTGCTATTGGCAGAGAACTTCAGACTGACTGTCAAACTCTGGGGAAAACAGGAGTGCACAGGGATCAGAGCCAAGCTATTTATTATTTAGACTATTGTGAGGAACCAGAAATTTGATGTCACAATTTGTGATCGCCGTCGTATTTGGGGAACCATATTTAATGCTGAGAGACACTGAGCCAACATACAAGGTGATGTCAATGAGTCTGACAGTACAGTGGTAGTGTCTGTATCTCCAGACCAGAGGTTCTGGGTTTGTGACTCACCAGCTTCATTTCATTGAGACATTGAGTCATACAGCATGGAAACAGACCCTTCGGTCCAACCAGTCCATGCCGAACATAATCCCAAACTAAACTAGTCCCACCTGCCTGCTCCTGACCCATATCCCTCCAAACTTTTCCAGTTAATGTACTTAGCCAAATGTCTTTTAAACATTGTAATTGTGTCCATATCCACCACTTCCTCAGGACGTTCATTCCACATGTGAACCACCCTCTGTGTGAAAATTTGCCCTCATGTCTTTGTATCTCTCCTCAAGAATGCAACCCCAGCCTTGAAATCCCCCATCCTAGCAAAAAGGCAACTAGCGGTAGTTGGCCTGGTGTCAATGCCTTGTAAGCTATGGATGAAGTCAGCAGAGTCCTACTCTCATTAGAGAGAGAACGAGAGAGAGAGAGAGACTACTGGTAGTGGTTTAACCTGAGGGTCACCACACCTCAGGCGAAGGGAGAGACTGAGAAGGCAGGACCTTCATGGTCAGTGCAGGAATCAAACCATGCTGTTGCCTTCACTCTTACATCACAAACTAGCCATCCAGCCAACTGAGCTAACTGACTCCCTCCTCTACTCCAGGCAAGTGCATTGCCTCAGGATGTTTTGCTACGTCACTGGTGCTTTAGAAGTGTGCCTTTTTTTGAGGGGGAAGTATTTGCTGTCTCCTCACCCCAACTCACATTGGCTCTATAGCATTCTTACCCTTTGATCCCTGTCTGATCTTGGTGGATCCTGTGCAGAACTTTGAAGAGATTTACAGGAGGCTCAAGTGATTGGCCAGAAAGGATGGATTTGAAGAAATGCTGCCAAAGAGCTGGTGGAGAGCCTTATAGGGAGGGAAACCAGGCAGCTGAAAACGAGGCAGCCAGTGGTGGTGGGACACAACATCTAGAGCTCGCCTTGTAGGCTGCTTCACTAAGGCAACACTGTCCCTGAACTCAACCCTGCTACAGATTAAAATTAAACCCAAAGAAAATAGCCTCACTATCCCAGCACTGGCCGCATTGTTAAATACAGTAGTTAAGTTCTGAGCTTCCCTTTGAAAGAGCAATGTACAAGTCCAAACGTGATGTGCTTTTGTTTAGAATATTTACACTTTCAAGAGCCTATTGGTCCATCAGGAGGCTGCTATGGAACCTATTTAAATATCCAACTCTTGTGTCAATATGAATAGTTAATGTTTGATTAATTTTTAGGCAATGGTGAGATCACCATAGATGATTTAGTGCTTCTACATGGACCAATTCTCACGGCTGGTTGGAAAGGGGCCAATTGTGTGTGTGTTTCTTTTAGAAAGTCAAAACACCAAATCCGGAAGACCACTTCCAATACATGTAAAATACCCGTAAACATGATAGAAACGTCTCTCTGCTCTTCACAGAGAAGATGTCCAAAATCTTTGACACAATATTTGGTTTATTCTTTTGTAGGATGTGGGTGTCATGGATAAGGCTGGCATTTGTTGCCCACCCCTAAACTGCCCTTGGGATCAGTTAAGGGTTGACTGGCTGGTGTCATTATTGATTAAACTAAGTAAGGATTCCTGAAAAGGGGTATTTGTGAACTATTGGGTTTTTATGACAATTGGTGGCTGTTATGGACCAGGCCAGACCCCTCAAAATATTTTAAGGTAGGCTAGATCCTAACTTTTTCTTATTTTAAAGGTAGATGTGAAGTGGATGATCCAGGTGTGAAGCAACTGGTCAAACCACTTGGCTTTAAGCAAAACAAAATTTATTTAAACACTACAGTTGAAACATGAACAAAAGAAAGTGGAATTTAGAGTAATTGAACTCTTAAACTCTTAGGGCAGCATGGTGGCACAGTGGTTAGCACTGCTGCTTCACAGTGCCAGGGACCCGGGTTCGATTCCAGCCTCGGGCGATTGTCTGTGTGGAGTTTGCACATTCTCCCCGTGTCTGTGTGGGTTTCCTCCGGTGTCCTGCCACAGTCCAAAGATGTGCAGGTTAGGTGGATTGGCCGTGCTAAATTGCCCGTAGTATTTAGGGATGTGCAGGTTAGGGTGGATTGCCCGTGCTAAATTGCCCGTAGTATTCAGGGAGGTGTAGATTAGGTGAGTTATACAGAGATGGGTCAGGGTGGGATGCTCTAAGGTTCGGTGTGGACTTGTTGGCCTGAAGGGCCTGTTCCCACACTGTAGGGATTCTATGATTCTATGAACTATTAGAAAACCTAACCGATCTGATACAGGAGTTTAACTAATTAACTGTTCCAATATAGTGACATCCCATAAACACGCCCCTTGGCATAAAGGTAAATTCAAACACTGATTCTTACAGGGGGGAAGGAACAACATCCAGAGAGAGATTTCAGAGAATAATCAGGGGAATCCTTCACTGAAACTTGCAACACTCCTGGTACTCAAAACATCCAGTGACTGCTGCAGCTGAAAAAAACCTGAACAAAAACAAAGTTGCTGGAAAACCTCAGCAGGTCTGGCAGCATTTGTGAAGTTAAAAAACACAGTTAATGTTTCGGGTCCAGTGACCGTTCCTCAGAACTGGCTTCTGAGTTCCCCAATTCTGAGGGTCACCGGACCTGAAACGTTAACTCTATTTTTTCCTTCACAGATGCTACCAGAGCTGCTGAGTTTTTCCAGCAATTTTGTTTTTGTTCCTGATTTACAGCATCTGCGGTTCTTTTGGTTTTTATTTAGAAAAACCCTGAACTGGGAGAACTTATCACTCATCTTCTATTGTTAAACTGTTACTCCCTAGATTCTTTGGCACACCTGCCTTTACAACCTGTCTTCAAAAAAACCAAGGACAAAATAACCATTTTAAAGTGACAGCATCATCACAGTGACAGCTTGATGGGGGCTGAGTCTTTGTTTTGGCTAAGTCTGAGTTGGTTTGAGTTTTATCAGTTAATCCCATTCTGAGGCCCTCGCTGTAGCTTCCCAAACTTGTCAATTATCTCACCCTGTGCCAGTCCCAGAACAACTCAGTGGATATTGTGGGCATCCCTAATGCCTGTGCCATCTGTGAAAACCCTTGGCGCACCTGGACAGGCACTGTCGGCCCACAGTTGCCCTGCAGAGTTCCTGACATTTGTCCCCAGATATGGAAGGGAGAGAGAAATCAGTGTCCCATTCCCAGGTGGGCTCCTGCTGGACGGAGCAGTGCTGACAGGGGACTCCCTCCTTCCCCCAAGGGACTGGCAATGGCGGCCATGATGCTGGACTCTGCCAGTTTGGTCTGAAGGTGCCTCTTTGGTTAAATCAGCTTCTCTTGTCTGGTATTACCAGCCCTGAAGGAAGAAGGTCTGCGATCTTCATTCTGCTACGGTAAGTGCCACCTTACCTCCCCCTCACTCTATCTCTGCCGCTGCACTCACCCTCCCTCATGTTCCACCACTCTCACTATTGTGTGCAACCCATCTGCTCTCAGCCAGCCCAGCTCCCTTACCCCACAAAGCCCTGCATGTCCTCTTGCGCTGCCTATTCACTTGCTCAGGACATCTCCCTGACTGTGCAGACAGTTACACCTGAGGCACCTATTTCAATCTACTGTAATACCCACTCCCTCCTCCTCCAACATCTCATTCCAGGAGAAAACATACAATAGGGCAGGACAGACAAAGGGCTACCCAATATTAGGATGTGCCCCGAGCAGGCCCTGGACTTTCTGAGCTGGGACATCCCTTGCAAAGGCTATTTCCTTGACTTGACCAAGGACTGCTCACAACCATGGCAAGATTCCTGACTCTCTGTCTGCATTAAATGGCAAGGCAAGGCAGTGGTGCCTTGAATATGGTATCTCTGACTGATGGGGCAGAAAAGACAAGGCACTACAGGGCAGGGATGTTGTGAGAATCCAGCTGGGCTGAAGTGTGAGTGAATGCTTTGGTATTGAGTAAAGGTCCCTAAGATACAGCCCAGATCCAGTCCAGAGATGTACATCCCTGAGTGCACAAGAAGCATAGAAGCATCCTGTAACTGGATGGGAGACATACCATGAAAGTTCTCGTAGGGTGGCACATGTAACCAATTTCTGTGGATGTGGGATGCATCCAGATGCATGTGGAGTGTGTCCTGTGATGTTGGTACCTGACAGCCAACCTGGAAGTGGTTTGGTTAAGTGGAGGCAATGGCCTGGTGGTATTTTCACTAGACCATTAATCCAGAGACCTAATTAATGTTGCAGGGACCTGATTCAAATCCCGCCATGACAAATGGTGGTATTTGAATTCAATAAAAATCTGGAATTAAGGGTCTAATGATGACCATGAATCCACTGCCGATTGTCGGAACAAACCTACCTTGTTCACTAATATCCTTCAGGGAAGGAAACTGCCATTCTTACCTGGTCTAGCCTACATATGACTCCAGACCTATAGCCAATTGGTTACTCTCAACTACCCTCTAGGCAATTAGGGACTAGCCAGTGACAGCCTCATCCTATGAATGAGTTCAGAAAAGTGATTGTTCAAGTATTTTTTAAAGGTTATGAGGTTTCCTGTCTCAACTACCCGTCCAGGCAGTGCATCCCAGACCCCCACAACTCTGTGGGTGAGAAACCCCTCTAGACGTCCTGCCTTCCACTTGAAAATTATGGCCCTTGTTATTGGCTCTTTAACTAAGGAGAGCAGCTGCTTTCTATACAGCCTGTCCATGTCCCTCATAATCTTATCCACCTCTATCAGGTCCCCCCTCAACCTTCTCCTCCAAAGAAAACAACCTGAGCTTATCCAGTCTGTCTTTATTGCTGAAATGCTCCATCCCAGGTAACATCCTGATGAATCTCCTCTGTAACCCCTCCAGTACAATTATAATACTCAAAAAGAATAATTCTTTGTACCCACCTTCTCAGCTACTAGGTCACACTTATGTTAAACTAATGCATAACTATTTTTGACAGTTTACTTCTGGCAGCAAATTTTTATTACTGAGAGAAAGAAAACAACAGTGTTCACATCTTGACAAATGCTGGTGGATTCAGGAACAAGGCAGAGTTGGATCATTGCCTTTGAACGCTGATTTCCCTGAGAGCTATAGTCCTTTAATTTCTGACTTAGAAAAAATGATTCATTGCTTAAACACAACAAATCCCCCCTTGAACAAGATATTTCCCATCCCTCTTGCAGGACATGTTCGGGAAGGTCAGCGATTGCATTACAACTGGCTTTATCATTGGAAAATGTGGCAAGTGGAGCATATGAGTTGCAGGGTATCTCAATGGAAGTGGACACACTCACCAGGCTGACTGAGCTTGGGGAACACCACTTGAGTGAAGGCAATTGCGTAGCCTCAATCAGGACATTTACTGAACAGAGGGACTCTGGGTCAGCCTATAGCAAAATCCCAAAACAAAGCCAAGCCTTGGCCAAATGATTAAAATTTTCTTCAGGATCCGGGCCAGGAAGGCACTGTAGTTGTTGCCAGTATGCAGACTTGAGACAGCAAAAGAGTCCTACAAGACCTAAATTGAGTAAGAGAACTTAAATGCCGGTATCCAGGAGAGTGCACACCCTGCAAAGTCCACCTACGTCTAGTTTGAAACAGTTAAATTGCTTAGCAACATCCTAATCAGAACCAATCAAACTAAACATCTGGTTAAATGGTCACCCACTTCTAACGGAGGTCGGTACCAGCGCGGCCATTTCAGTGATTGCAGAACCAGTCTTTAACAAAATTTACTTGGGACATCAACCGTTAAGTTTGCACAAGACCTCGGCTAGACTGAGAACCTATACTGGGTAACTTTACAGGTTAACGGTACAACTTTGGTTCTGTTCTCTTATGAGAAGCAGCTGATTCAGTTACCTCTGATTGTAGTAGAAGGCTCGGTCCCAAGCTTGATGAGGCAAAATTAATTGAGAGAGATTGTCCTTGATTACCTCAACATTTTTCAATTAGAAAATGGCTGCCTGAGCAAAGTCCTAATTAAATATCTAGACATTTTTCACGAAGATCTAGGGGCCATCAGAGGAGCCAAGGCCACCTTGCCTGTTAGCTAGGAAGCAATTCCACAATTCTGCAAGGCACGTTCAGTGCCATTTGCCTTATGGGCAAAAGCAGAGGCAGAAATTAGAAGGCTGGGAAGCAAAGGAATCATCAAACCAGGCAGCACTGAACCCCAATGGATTAGTTCACCTTTGTAGGGATTTCAAACAAACGGTAAACCACTTTTCGCAGCTGGATAAATATCCCACCCCTCACACAGAAGATTTATAGACAAAGCTGGCAGAGGGTGATGTCCTTCATGAAGCTGCAATTGCATTTAGATGAGGATTCCCAGAGGTATGGTACAATCAATACCCATAAGGATTTGTACCAATTTATGAGACTGTCATTTGGGGTATCGTTAGCCTGTGCAATTTTTCAGCACAAAATGGAGAACATTTTACAAGGGTTTTACACTTTCTGGACACACTACCAGTCACAGCTGACAATGTCGGACTTTGGCTGCAGAAGATCCAGTCCTGGCAAAACTGAAACAGCTGGTGGTGCTAGGGGGAGCCAAAGGGCCACCACAACCAGAATTGAAACCTTTTTGGACTGAAGAGACCAGATCACAGCAGAGAATGCCATATTATTTTGGGGAGCAAAGATTCATTTCACTGAGCAAAGGTTGTCACCAGATAATGGCTGAATTCCACCAGGGTCATCCAGGGATCTGAGAAGTTATGTTTGCTGGCCAGGCTTAGATGCAGACTCAGCCAAGTTGGTGTGGGGCAGTACCCAGAGTGTCAACAAGGACAAAAATTACTTCCTGCATCTCCCCCACATTTGTGGGAATGGCTGGGTAAACCCCAAACTCTGTTACAAATTGACTATGCAAGTCCTTTCATGGGCTCAATGTTCTTGTTCATTGTGGTCACCTACTCAAAGTGGCTGAACATGCATAGAGTTCTTTCATCCAACAAGGGAACGACAACAGAAAATCTGTGTACATCTTTTGCAATTCACGCACTCCCGGAAGTGTTGGTAACAGATAACGGGCCATTGTTTACCAGCAGAGAATCTGAGTATTTCCTAAAGTCGAATGGTATTTTGTCAAATAAGGATAGCTCCATATCAGTCATCATCCAATGATCTGGCACAAAGAGCAGTCCAAACTTTGAAGGTAGGTTTAATGAAATAGCCTACAGCTTCGTTAGATACCAAACTGTCCCAGTTTCTATTTGATTATAGGACCACCCCCTCATGTAACTACAGGGACAGCTCCAGCAGATTTGCTAATGGGGTGAAGCCTCCACATCAGGTTAAATCTGATTTTCCTGGACCTGGGGGGTTGGGGGAAGGATGAAATGGCATCTGGAACGCCAGTGCCAGACACAACACTCCGCAAATCAAGGGAGACAGTTTACTGCAGGGGACAAAGTTTGGTGTAGGACCTATGGGAATGGCCCTGAATGGGTAAGAGGCATGGTCGACACAAGGTCAGAACCAGTGGCATATAAAGTCTGGGTAGGAACCATGGCCTAGAACAAGCATGTGGACCATATGAAAGCTATGAACTCGCATATGGTGTGAGAGCAAAATGTACTCTGCTCTTTAGAACAGTCGGAAAGGCCGGTGGAACTGGTGGGTTCTCCCTTTCCGTCAACCGTTGAAGAAACTTCAGAATGAGATGGACATGATGGATTTCACCCTTTCCTTTGCTACCGGAAGAAGAGTGAATATGTCCCGAGACACTCCAGGTGCAAGAGACGAGCTCCTGTGTGTTACGCGGCACATGTACCCGATGAAGAGTCGGAGGAACCGGACCTAGTGCTAAAATGCCCCAGGAGGCACTACAAGAAAAAGGACTAGCCTATGTCCTCAGTCTCAGAGGGTGAGGATGTAATGATTGTAAAGAGGTCAGCCAGCTGGACCTCATAGAATATGGGTTCCCTGACTGGGTCTGTTAACTTGGTCTAATCAAGAGCCCTGGCTGACAGATATAAACAGGAGTGTCAGATATCCTATCACTCTGAGTTCTGGCTCTGAGAGACCTGGATCAGTGTCAAGGACTCTCCATATGTAAATAAAGGGTGATGCGATGACGGAATATTGGCCTGAAAAGGGAATCACAGATTCAAACTTCAGCCACTGTCTCGGGCTGTTTGGCTGCTATGGGGTGGGTGTTTCCATGGAAGACTTTAACCTGTAAATACTCTTGCATATGTCATCTCACCTTCGACCATTTCAGCTTGTTTGAACCTTTGCTGTCTGTACCTCAATAATCACACGACACCAGGTTATAGTCCAACAGGTTTATTTGAAAACACAAGCTTTTGGAGTGTAGTCCCTTCGTTAGGTGAAGTGAGAAAGTGACCTGACAAAGGGGCTATGCTCTGAAAGCTTGTGTTTTCAAATAAACCTGTTGGACTATAATCTGGTATTGTGTGATTTCTGACCTTGTCCACCGCAGTCCAACACCGGCACCTCCACATCTCAATAGTCAGCAAAATCCACCTTATATTTCTACTCACCTATCTCTGTAAACTGATCCAGCTGCTACACCTCTCTCTGTGTCTGTAACCTCTTCCAGCTCCTACATCCCTCCCTTTCTTTGTAACCGCTTCCAAACTGTACACCCCTTCCTATCCTGAACCAGCCCTCTACACCTCTCCCTATGCCTGTAACCTAATCCAGCTGCTACACCCCTCCCTTTGTCTGTAACCTGATATAGCCCCTACACCGCTCCCTATCTCTGTCACCTCCTCTGGCCCCTACACCCATCCATATCTCTGTAACCTGATCCAGTAGCTACACCTTTCTCTATCACTGAGACCTCCTCTGGCCCCTACGTTCCTCCCTATCTCTTTTACCTCCTCCAGCACATAGAACCCGCTATATCTCTGTAACCTGAACCAGACCTCTACGCTCCTCCCTATCTCTGTAACCTCCTCCAGCCTCTATGCCCCTCCCTACCTCTGTAAGCTCCTCCAGTCTCCAAGCCTCTTCCTATGTTTGTAAGCTCCTCCAGCCTGTACACCTCTGCCTATCTGTGCTACCTCCTCCAGCCTCTACACGCCTCCCTATCTCTGTAACCTGATCCAATTGTCTGCGTCAATAATATCTCTGTCTCCAACACTCCCCTGTCTCTCTCTCTCTCTCGCTCGTCTCTGATGAGATCATCCTTAAAAATTACTTCTTCTTACGTAGTTTGGGGTCAGGTTAGCATTCCACTCTTCTGAAATCCCTCACATAATTTTTTCCAATGTGATTGTTGAAAGAACAACTTGTTTTTCTTGTTTCGTCAACAAAAGTTTACTTTTAGACACTGGGCACATGAAGAAGTGGCAGGGTGGCAGACCAGTGCAACCAAGGTCTGGCAGCAGCGTGTGGATGAGCATCAGTTGGGGTTCTGGAGACTTGTAACATCAGGTTACAGACAAAGGGAGGGGTGTAGCAGCTGGATTAGGTTACAGGCATAGGGAGAGGTGTAGAGGGCTGGTTCAGGATAGGAAGGGGTGTACAGGTTGGAAGCGGTTACAAAGATAGGGAGGGATGTAGGAGCTGGACACATTAACTCACTCTAGTGACAGAGAAAGTTGACAGTATTTACTCAAGAGCAACCTGTGAGGAAGGGGATTAATGTCAGTATTTAGGACACCCAGGGTAGATAATAGTCTCACACAGCTTTTCCAAAATTGCCCTCGTCTCGTGGCCACAATACCTTATAGAACTGAACTGAGCTGTTAAAACCGCAGTTAAAAAGGCCCATTCTAAATCCTCTCTGCCCTTCTTCCATTGTAATGATCCTCAGTGGACTTGTGACCAATTTGCCATTCTTTGATTAGCTGTGGCAATCCTCGCAGACATTTGTGGGATCTTACTGTGCTTAAATTGGCTTTCTGACTACACCTCAGGAGCAAAGGGGCTTCACATGGTCATGAAAATGTACAAAGCAATTTTGTTTTTTTCTCTCCCTCACTCTCTGAATTGAATGGTTTATTGTCATGTGTATTTTTTAAAAAACGGTGAAAAGCGTTCATTGTCACCATACTCTGGCGCCATACTGAATATATTAAAAGATTTTACTAAAATAGAGTTGATCTTTCTCTCCCCTAATGTTCCTCCTCCGCTGCTCTGCTTGACACCGGCCGGGGTCTCTCTAATGTGTATCCGAGCTGCAGCCATGGGCTAAATCTCAGGTCTCCAGAACCCCAACTGACGCTCATCCAGATGTTGTTGCCAGACCTCGGTTGCACTGGTCTGTCACCCTGCCACTCCTTCATGTGCCCAGGCCTAGCAGCGGACCTGGAGCCTCTGCTCAGCCTTCAACCCTGGGCTGGGGGATTCAGCCCGGAACCTGCTCCTCACTGGAGTGGAGCCACATCCTGGCATTGCTGTCGATGCCAGATGCCTCCCCCTTTATCATTCACTCGACCCATGCCACCTATGTCTCTTTCTGGCCTCGTACTGCCATTTTAGTCTGCATTATTGCAGTGAGTCCCAGCACTGCCTTGATGGTTTCTCATACTTCCTCTCTCCCATAAGCGACAGATCCTTCTGCTGGTGTTTGCTTCTCTCATTCTATGTCTCTGACTCTCTCTGTCCCTCTCTTTCTATTAATCAGTATTTCTCTCTCTTTGTCTCTCTTTAAGTATTTTTTTCATTCATTTGTGGCACATGCACCAGCATTATTGCCCGTCCCTAGTTGCCCCTTCAGATGGTGGTGGTGACTGCCTTCTTGAACCGCTGCATACCATCTCTATCTATTTCTCTTCCAGCTCTCTGTCTCTGTCTCTCATTGTCTTGTCTCTTTGTCTCTTTCTGTCTTCAAGTCTCTTTTTTTTCTCTCTCTCTCTTTCTGTCTCTGTCTCTCTCACTTTTTCTGTCACTGTTTCTCTTTTTGTCTCTCTCTCTCTCTTTATGTCTCTTTGTCTCTCTCTGTCTCTTGCCCCTCTGTCTCTAAGTTCCCTCTCTCTTTGCTTTGGACTCTCTCTCTCTTTCTGTCTCTCTCTCACTTTCTCTTTTTGTCTATCTCTTTCCACATGCCTCATTGTCTCTTTCTGTCTTTATGGCTCTGTTTCTGTCTCTCTTTGTCTCTTTCTTTCAGTCTGTCTTTTTATATCTCAGTCTCTCTTTGTCTCTTGTCTTTCTCTGTCTTTGTCTTTGAGTTTACTCTCTCTTTGTTTTAGATACTTTCTCTCTTTCCATTTCATTCTCTCTCTTTTACTCTCTACACCTATGTCTTTCTCTACTTCTCTCCCTCCTCTCTGTTTCTGTTTTTATATTTCTCTCTGTCTCAATCCCAAACTCTGCTGGGCTTTCTGTTTGACCTCCTGGTCAGCTTTGGTTGTCATCTCCCAGCCTTTTTGCTGTGCTCTTTCTAGGCTCTGAAATATCCTCTGAATGAGGGGGTCAGCCAGAAGAGGAGACAATGCTGTAACTGTTGTGGAGAGCACGTAGCCAGTCTATAATCTGTACTTCTGATAGAAGCAGTGAATTTGCCAGAAAAAGCTGTTCTACAAAGTACAATTAATCATTGTTAGTGGTTAAAAGTGCAGTCCAATGAGCAGAGATATGCTTCATATCCAGATTGGATATTTGTTAGTGTAATAGTCAAAAGATATCACAATTGGTATAATAGATCCACATATTTTAGTTGTCTGTGCAATGTGAGTGTTGCTTGCAACACCAGCGTTGACTGTTCAATGCCAAATGGGTTAGGGTTGAGCTCAAAAAACTGGTCTAAACACCAATATCTATCTTGTGAATGAATAAAAGACATGACGGAGAAAACAGCATGGGAATTTCCTGTTTCGCTCAGCAGCAAACACAAAGAATAATTGAAAATTGGAGCTGGAGTAAACTTTGAGCCTACTGCACTATTCGATATGATCATGGCCGACTACCCAATTCAGTCTGTTTCTCTTCCATACTCTTTGATCCTTTCAGCCCTAAGAGCTATATCCAACTCCTCTTGAAAACGTTCAATGTTTTGGCCTCAGTCATTTTCTCTGGCAGAGAATTCCACAGAGTCCCCGTTCTCTGGGTGAAGACACTTCTCATCTCAGACGTACCCTGTCTCCTTTAGAATGTGACCCCCTGGTTCTGGACTGCCCGGTCATTGGGAACATCCTTCCTGTGTTTACCTTGTCTAGCCCTGTTAGAATTTTACACACTTCTGTTACAAAGTTGGGTAGTGTACTCATGAATTGGAAGGCAGGAAGTTGGTAAAAATGATCATGGAGCAAAGAGTGCCACAGTCTCTTTAATAGCTTGTGCTTTGTCTGTGCTTGGATGTTTATGAATGCAGGTGCACAGAGAGTGCCCGAATGGAAAGATTTTGTATAGAACAGCCAAGCAGCACTTTTTCCAAGATAACAAGTTTGAATCCTACCAGGGCAGATGGTGGAATTTGAATTCAATGAATATCTGAATTAAAGAGTCTAACGATGACCATGAATCCATTGTCAATTGTAGGGAAAAACCCATCTGGTTCACTAATGTCCTTTAGGGAAGGTAACTGCCATCCTTATCTGATCTGGCCTACATGTGACTCCAGACCCACGGCAATGTGGTTGACTCTGAACTATCCTCTGGGCAATTAGGGATGGACAATAAATGCTACCTAGCCAGTGATGCCTTCATCCTGTGAATGAATAATGAAAAAAAATTGGCCAAGTAATTTAAATCAAGCATCTAGATATAGAAAGCCAATTGAATTTAAATCTGATGGTGTTGACAATCTACAACCAATCATATTATAAGAATTTGATTATGTCTTTACGAGTATATAAGGCGAGGGCATTTGGAAAATCGGGGAGAGCCATCTGCCACCTGCCAGAATTAGCACCATTCAGCTTTCAGAAAAAGCCCATCTAATTAATCAAAGGTACCACGGTATTTTAGCTCATAGTCCTCAATGAAGAAATTATAGAGATAAAACATCCCTGACAGCAGAATTAGCAGAAGAAAGGGGTTTGTGAAGAGAGTGGAGATGACAGAATATCCCAGAAGACAGTTTGTATGATCTTGGAGAGATTAAGTTATAATTCATTGTTCTCTGATTAATTGGGTTTGTTAAATGGGACTTGTGTTTATTTGAACAATGTTCCAGGAGAATTTAGATCAGTTAGGCAGTAGTTAGTAGTCTAGAGGGGAATTGTCAGTTTGTTAGTGATTCTGCTAATTTGTTCATTGTTAGGGATAAATAAATAAATTGTTTCTTGTTATTTGTAAAGTGGAGATCAGGGATTGTCTTTCTTTTAACAGATTACAAGGGGAAAGGGGAGCTTCTCTGGGTGTTCCGAGGGTGTTATTAGAGAGGAACCCCTACTCCTGTCATAACAGATTGGGGCTTGTGTTTAGTTTAATTATTAGAGGGGATCGGCCATCCCCACTCCAGAACACTCTCTGAGATCTCCCTCATTTTTCTAAGCTCCAGTGAATATAATACTAACCGATCCAGTTTCTCTTCATATATCAGTCCTGCCATCCCAGGAATTAGTTTGTCAAGGCAGCCTGCCTTGGTGATCCAAGATAAGTGGAGTAGGATGCTCCTGACAGAGCTCATCTGCTCCATACGTTTATTTATCATTTCCTTCTCTTCTTTTTCCTTTTCCTCTTGGTGTTTCTTCCCGGTCTCGGTGTGGACCTGGCAAGGCACCTGTGGTGATGCCTTGGCCTGTTCTCTCGGTGGCTCGGATCAGGTCTTGGCCTGGTCTCTCTGCAGCTCATGGTGGTGTGTCAGCCTGGTTTCTTGGCAGCTGGTTGGGGGTCTTGGCCTGGTCTCTCAGTGGTATGTCAGCCCGGTCTCTCAGCAGGTCTTGGCAGTGTCTCGGCTCAGCATGCATGTGCATCCTGCCCGGGCATGTTCTGGAGGCACCAGGAGGACATCAGGGAGGCAGCTGCTTCAGCAGTAGTGATGGCAAGAGAAAGTGGTGAAGGAACTCCCCTGGTTTCTGTGGTGACTTTGTCGATAACAGGCAGCTGAAGTCTCCCAGAGAGCTAGCTAAGCAGAGTACTCATCAAAGACTGTTGAACTTTTAACTTAATTCCTTAATTTCCAGTTTAAATTAAGAAAGACTTTAATGCTAACTATTACCATATTTCTTTATTTTTCTACTTATTTTATGAAGGTAATGCTTAACTTTTTAACTCTATTTCTCTTAATATTTTGCGTCTAAGTTTTTTATAACAATCACTTTTGTACCTAAGATGGCGCCATATGTGGCGACATTATATACTTTTCACTGTACTCCTGTACTTGAGTACATGTGACAACAAAATCTAAATCTAAATCTTTGCTGCACCCCGTCCAAAGTCAGAACATGCTTCCTCAGACAAGGAGATCAAAACTGCAGGCAGTACTCCAGGTGTGGTCTCACTAAGGCCCTATACAAGTGCAGCAAGACTCCCTTGCTCCTGTACGCAAATCCTCTTGCTGCAAAGGACAAATATCATTAGCCTTCTTTACTGCTTGCCTGCTTCCAGTGACTGGTGTACAAAGGCACTTAGGTCTTGTTGCATCTTCCTCTTCCTCAGTCTATTCCCATTCAGATAACAATCCTTCCTGCTTTTGCAACTAAACTGGTTAATCTCACTTTTATCCACTTTCATCTGCCACAAACTCAACTTGTTCAGATCTTTGTCTTGGTGAGATAAGTTTCTGTCATAAACTCACCATGAGACTTCACCTGTATTTCAACAATTAAACACTGGAAGCCTTTTGTTTTTATTTACTTGTTCACAGGCCAGAGGGTTTATTTCTGATTCCCTAATTACTTCTCAAAGGCTGACGAGTCTTAAGCTGCTGCTATCTTGTGTGATGTAGGGACACCCACATGGTGCCATGATGGAGGGAGTTGCAGGATCTTGACCCAGCAACCCCCTGGTTATCAGGAACATCCTCCCTGCATTTATCTCATTAGAATTTTATAAGTTTCTATGAGATCGCCCTCACTCTAAACTCCAGTGAATACAAACCTAACCGACTCAATCTCTCCTCATATGTCAGCCCAGCTATCCCAGGAATCAGTCTAGTAAACCTTCGTTGCACTTCTTCCATTGCCAGAACATCTTTCCTCAGCTAGGGAGACCAAAACTGTGCTCAACACTCTATGTATCCACCCCACCTCCTAATCATTTCTCTGGACTGGCCTTGCTGGACAATTAGATACTGTCCCTGCTCCAAATACCTAACGCGATTAAGGAAAATATTGGAGTAAGGTTAATGAGATCGAGGGGCAAAGTTTACGGAAAGACCAAGCAATGATCAGTAACCCAAAAGGAATAATTGCAGACCTTGTGGGCCAGAGACAGGGACATTACCACTGCCGCAGAAGAGCACCAATGTGCATTAATATGCTTGATTATTGTGATTGTAATCTCTCGCCACAGAGGCCAACATACAATTTGCCTTCTTCACTGCCTGTTGCACCTGCCTGCTTACCTTCAGTGGAGACAAACAGGAGGCTGGAAGAACACAGCAGGCCAGGCAGCATCTGGAGGAAAGGTGCAGTCAATGTTTTGGGTATTACCCTTCTTCAGGACTGGTCTGCTGTGTTCTTCCAGCCTCCTGTTTGTCTTCCTTGGATTCCAGCATCTGCATTTTTTTTTGTTTCTAACCATGCTTACTGTCAGTACAGGTGTACCAAGGCACCCAGGTCTTGTGGCACCTTCCTTTTTCTCAATCTATTGCCATTCTGATAACAATCTTCCTGTTTTGGCTACTACACTGCTGAACCTCACCTTTATCAACCTTCATGTGCCACTCCATCATCTTTGTCATGATCGGACAATCAATCGTATTCTGCAAATTTGTATTTTGGTCCCAAAGAAACTGAAATAACAATGCTACCGACATGTTAAAGAAAACAAGACATATGCACTTTAAGTGACCATATAGACAGAACTACAGCTAGGATTGAAAGTCTCAAGTCATCAATGTGCATCAGTCTTCAGTTCACAAAATTAATTGGCCAGCGTCAATGTTGTAAATAAACCGTAGTCAAGGTTCCAAAAAAAGGAATAAGTGCTCAAACATAAGTTAGTGTTCAGACCATGAAGATCTTCACAACGGAGCACTTTGAGGGTGAGAACAGTACGTGTGTTTGGTACGGTGTTTAGATACTAAATGAGGCACGTAGCCATTTAGAGAATTTGAAACATAATTGCGTACCAACTGATATTTAAAATCCTTATGACAACCTAATGAAACCATACTCCCTCACCTCAACCCAGAGGGTTGTGATTCTTTGGAACCCACAGACAGCTGTGGAGGGGCAGAGTCCTTGTGTGTGTTGAAGGCTGAGACAGTAAAGCTGGGTGGACTTAATGCTGTTCATATTATAGAAACTGATACCTTGCTGCCTCACGGTAGGGAATCCCTGGCTTGATGGGTTTGATGGATACGTGACTGACCCGTCTCTGGCATCCTCAAAATAGTCCCTATCAGAGTTCGCTTGCATTGACTACAGCCCATAAGATCATCAGAAATAGGAACAAGAGTAGGGCATTTGACCCAACAGGCTTGCTCCTCCATTCAATAGAATCATTGCTGATCTGATATACTTCATGTCCACTTTCCTGCCCTTTCCCTGTAACTCCTCGATTTCCCGATTGATCAAGAATCTGTCTCAGCTTTCAATATACACAAGAACTCT
The DNA here is from genome assembly GCF_021869965.1 of Rhincodon typus. Taxonomy (NCBI): domain Eukaryota; kingdom Metazoa; phylum Chordata; class Chondrichthyes; order Orectolobiformes; family Rhincodontidae; genus Rhincodon; species Rhincodon typus. The sequence continues at coordinate 2,747,284 of NC_063376.1, forward strand.
GCCCCCACAACTTTCTGTGGCAAGACTCCCAACACTCTGAGAAGAAATTCCTCCTCATTCTCGGTCTTCAATTGTCGCCCTTTTATTCGCGAGCATGCCCTCTAGCCCTAGCCTCTCCCATGAGGGGGAACATTTACCCTAAAAAGCCCTTTAAGAACCTGGTATGTTTCAATGAGATCACCTCTCATTTTTCTAATGAGTAGAGTCCCAACCTGTTTAGCCTTTGCTCACAAAACAATCCCTCCACACGAGGGATCATCCTAGTGAACCTGTCTCCAATAAAATTATATTACATGTTCCATAGAAAGCTGTTACATGGCACAAGTGAAAAGTTATAAACATGAATTAATAATGTTTAATTCTTAAAAGCTTGGGATTACATCATCCAAGTGAACCTTTTCTGAACTGCCTCCAGTGAAATGATATGTTTTCTTAAATAAGGAGACCAAAACTGCTCACAATGCTGCAGATGTGGTCTCGCCAGCACCTTGTACAGTTGCAGTAAGACTTCCCACTCTTACACTCCAACCCCCTTGAAATAAGGGCAAACATTCCATTAGCCTTCCTGAGTGCAGATTTATAGTTCCTTGAAAGTGGAGTTGAAGGTAGACAGGGTGGTGAAGAAAGCATTTGGTAGACTTGCCTTTATTCGTCATTGAGTATAGGAGTCGGGAGGTCATGTTGTGGCTGTACAGAACATTGGTTAGGCCACTTTTGGAATATTGCATTCAATTCTGGTCTCCTTGCGAGAGGAAATTTGTTGTTAAACTTGAAAGAGTGCAGAAAAGATTTACAAGAATGTTGCCGGGGTTGGAGGGTTTGAGCTATAGGGAGAGGCTGAATAGGCTGGGGCTATTTTCGCTGGAGCGTCGGAGGCTTTGGGATGACCTTATGGAGGTTTATACAATCATGAGGGGCGTGGATAGGGTGAATAGCCAAGGTCTTTTTCCCAGAGTAGTGGAATCCAAAACTAGAGGGGCATAGGTTTAAGGTGAGAGGGGAATGATTTATAAGGGACCTAACTTTTGTACGCAGAGGGTGGTGCATGTGTGGAATGTGCTGCCAGAGGAAGTGGTGGAGGCTGGTACAGTAAAAGGCATCTGGACGGTACATGAATAGGAAGGGTTTAGAGGGATATGGGCCAAATGCTGGCAAATGGGACAAGATTAATTGAGGATATCTGGTCGACATGGATGAATTGGACGAAGGGTCTGTTTTCGTGCTATACAGATCTATGACTCTATGACTGTATTATCTGCTGGCTGTGTGTGCTAGCTTTCTGTGTTTCATGCACAAGTCCCTCAAAGTCTCTTTGTCTTGGAGCTTTCTGCAGTTTCTCTCAATTTAAATAATATTCTGTTCTTCTGTTCTCCCAAGCAAAAGGAACAAATTTACATCTTCCCACATTATATTCCATTTGCCAACTTACTTACCTGATGAACATCTCTCTGTAGACTGCATCTCTCTCATAACCTGCCTTTTCACCTGTTTTAGTGATATCCGCAATCTGGCTACAGTGCATTCCTTTCCTTCTTCCAAGTCATTAACATTTGTCCCACTCTGAGTCTGCTCTGCCATTCAATGAGATCATGGCTGATATGAACATCCTCAACTCCAATCCTCAACTCTACTTTCCTACCTTGATTCCCGTTACTGATTAAAAATCTGTTTGTCCCATCCTTGAATATACATACGACTGTGATATTGCAAAAAATCGGAAACCCCGTGCAGTTTCTGCGAGATGGTCACGCACTGAAACTGTATTGACCCAGGTTAAAATAGTGAATTGAATTTATTTACAATTAATTAATTTTCGAGAGCAACAGCAGAAGGCAAAGGGCTGTGTTACACAAAAGAGAGTCTGTGTAACTAGAGGAAGAACTTCATTTTTATGACGTCCCCTCCACCTTAACATTCCCAAAGCTATGGACAGATAATGACATTTCCTGCACCTGTTGTCCATTTTGGTGGAGCTGTCTTCACCTGGTGCCACCTTTGTCACCGGATGCCTGTTATCCCGCAATGTCCATGCTCCCCATTTACATGCCATCACCTCAGAGACCCTGCCACGCCTCTCCAATCATTCACCGAGCATTAGCTTGAACATTTGCGGCACTCATCCAGGCCATTTGGCCCATCTTCCTCAGGTGGAACCCCAGTCATTCTTCATTTCAACTATTTCCCCACGGGTGGAGTCTTTGGGTACTGCCTCCTCTGCAAGAGGGTGAGGTGTTGCTTCTCGGGGAGTACCATACGGTGACAGAGCTCCAAGTCATCACCGCTGAGGTTGGCCTTCAACACGTAGCCCAGGAGCTTTGCAGTACCAGCGGCGTGGGCCATGGGCTTCGATGCCCCAAAGCCGGTGGAGTTGTTGATCTGGAGGCAGACGGAGGCCAGGCGGTGGCTCAGGGCCTTCAGCTGGGCCACATCCCTCTCCATTTTCTGGGTGCCGTAATTGGAGACCCGCTGCCAGAACGAGGCATTGTAGTGGCTGTACAGTCTCCAGTCCAGGTGGTTCCAGGCTTGGAGCCTCTCCATCGTGCTGGCGTTCATTGGTGCAACTGAGTTGCTGGAGCGGGCGTTGAGCTTGAAGTAGACCACGTCCTCCAAGTTCCAGCACAGCGCCTCCTTGAGGAGGATCAGCGACTCGTCGAAGTACTCGGCGACCAGCACCAGGCCGAAGATCCGGTCCAGCTGGGCGAGGATGGTGTTGACGTAACCGGGCACGTCCTCCATGTTGTTGTCGTGGCCGAAGTCGAACCACATGAGGTTGCGGGCGTAGTGGTTGTTCAGCTCCAGGCCCTTATAGTTACTCTCGGCAGAAGCTGCAAACTCATCCAGGCTGTCGGCCTTCTTGAAAGCTGGCGAGTAGAAGCGGTAATAGGCGAAGGAGGACTCGGCCAGTCGGATCGGATCCCTGACGATGGAGAAGTAAAACGAATCGCTCGGCACCACCTTCTTCACCTGCGGAGGGTGGGGGTAATGTGGGAGAGAGCGTCAGAATGGCCAAACTGACCCAAACAGACCTGAGAAGGAAGTTGTAGGTAACAGTATGAAAGGAACAGGACCAACACTGGTACAGAATGTGCTCAGTGACAGGAAAACTCAGTGAGGCGATCAATTTTTTGAGCTGGAGGAAGGTTCTAAACCTGATCCTCACTTTAACCCTAACCTTTTCTCAAACCCTTACTCTAACTCTAACCTTAATCCTAATTCTAATTGTAACCTTAATCCTAATCCCTTAACCTTAATCCTAATCCTGACTCTAACCATAAACCTAACCCAAACTCTAACCTTAATCCTAATTTTAACTCGAATTTTAATTGTAATTCTAACTCTTAGCCTTAATCCTAATCTTCACTCAAACCTTAATCCTAATCCTAAATCTAACCTTGATCCTAAACCGGACTCTAAATGTAATCCTAATCCTGATTCCAAACATAATCCTAATCCTGACTCTAACCTTAATCCTAATCCTGACTCTAACCTTAATCCTAACCGTAACTGTTAATTTTAATCGTAATCCTAGGACCACTGTGACTACATGTTTCAGTAGCTGAACGCATTGACTGGCTGGCTATCTAGAACCATGTAGGAGTTGGAGCACAGAAAGAGCCAATTTGGCCCACTATGTCTGTGCTAGCTTTCTGCAAGAGCAGCTCAGCTGGGTATCTTTCTCCTGTCTTTTCTTCACAGTCTTCCACATTTTTTCACTCTTACTGGTTAGCATTGCTGCCTCACAGTGCCAGGGACCCGAATACGATTCCACCCTCGGGCAACTGTCTGTGTGGAGTTTGCACATTCTCCCTGTGTCTGAGTGGGTGCCCTCCGGGTGCTCCGGTTTCTTCCCACAGTCCAAAGATGTGCAGGTTAGGGTGGATTGGCCGTGCTAAATTGTCCCATAGTGCCCAGGGATGTGCAGGTTAGGGTGGATTGGCCGTGCTAAATTGTCCCATAGTGCCCAGGGATGTGCAGGTTGGGGTGGATTGGCCGTGCTAAATTGTCCCCTGGTGTCCAGGATGTGCAGGTTAGGGTGGGTTAACAATGGGAAATGCAAGGTTACAGGGATTGGGTAGGGTGTGGGTCTGGGTGAGCTGCTCTTCAGAGGATCAGTGCAGACTTGACCCTGGTTCCATACCGTAGGGATTTTATGATTCTTTACGAGTTTGAAAGGCTCACTGTAATCTGCATCCACCACCCTCTTAGGCAGTCCAGATACTTCACTACGTCAAAAGACTGCAAGGGCTAGTAGCAATCAGAACTGCACAGGAACATGAGGAGGCCATTCAGCCCCAAGATTCAGGTCGCACCATTAGTTTAGACAGCAGAACTCCATCTACCACTTTGCTTTGGTCCTCCTTAATTCCCTTTACCCAGCCAAAGCCTAGCGATTGCAGTTCGGAAATATTTAAATTGATGTCAGTCTCAAGTGGGACAAAGTGTTCTAGATTTCTGCTGTACTCAGTCTGAGAGGGTGCTTCCCTTGAGAGGCCAGATTAAAGATTCTGCCCTCCTTGTTCTGGATTTTGCAGCCTCCTCCCCACTGCCCCCCACCGCCCTCCCCAGCCCCCAATCCATGCCACACTCCTCTGCTCCCCAGTTACAAAAACTGTAACCACCTTACTCCACCAGCAGGGGAGTATAGTCATAGATTCATAGAGATGTACAGCACGAAACAAACCTTTCAGTCCAACACATCCATACTGACCAGATATCCTTTGTTACCATTTTTCTCAGTTTTGAGGGAATCCCTAATAGCTACTTTTCTGGCTCATACTTAGATACATACAGCACGGAATCAGACCCTTCGGTCCAACCCCTCCATGCTGACCACATATCCCAAATTAATCTAGTTCCTTTTGCCAGCATTTGGCCCATATCCCTCTAAACCCTTCCTATTCATGTACCCATCCAGATGCCTTTTAAATGTTGTAATTGTACCAGCCTCCACCACTTCCTCTGGCAGCTCATTCCATACACGCACCACCCTCTGTGTGAAAAAGTTGCCCCTTCAGTGCCTTTTAAATCTTTCCCCTCTCACCTTAAACCTATGCTCCTCTAGTTTTGGATTCCCCAATCCTGGGGAAAAGACCTTGGCTATTCACCCTATCCATGCCCCTCATGATTTTATAAACCTCCATAAGGTCACTCCTCAGTGTCTGACACTCCAGGGAAAATGGACTGAGCCTATTCAGCTTCTACCTATAGCTCAAGCCCTCCAATTCTGGCAACATCCTTGTAAATCTTTTCTGAACCCTTTCAAATTTCACAACATCCTTCTTATAGAATGGAGACCAGAATTGGACGCAGTATTCCAAAAGTGGCCTGACCAATGTCCTGTACAGCTGCAACATGACCCTCCCAACTCCTGTACTTGATGCACTGACCAACAAAGGCAAGTGTACCATATGCCTTCTTCACTCCCCTGTCTACCTGTGACTCCACTTTCAAGGAACTATGAACCTGTACCCCAAGGTCTCTTTGTTTAGCAACACGCCTGTTTCTCTCTTTCTTGATCCGAATGGATGCATTAACGAGCTCAAACACCACGCTGTAGTTAACGTTTGAGAAATTATGAGCCAGGTGAGGAAACTGGCTTCGGGGTTTAACCCCATCGGCTCTGGGATTGTGCTGCGCTGCTTGCCCTCCAAGGCCTTCCTCTTTTTTCCAAGTGGGGAGGGTGGGAAGAACCAACTCACACTGAACACAGCAGAACGATGATAATAAGAGGCAAAAGGTAAATGACTCATTACCTCCGGGTGGTAAAACCTCATGTGGTTGCACAGGATGTTGAACTGGCCAGGGCGATTCATGTCGAAGTTTTTGACGTATCCCGCCTTGAACCTTTCAGGGTAGCCCAAGTGGTCGTAAAAGGGCAGAGCGAACGTGAGGTTGTGGGCTTCACCGTACCGATACAGGATGTTCAGGATGGTACTGCTGGCTGTTTTGTGGGTCTTCAGGAAGACCAGGTTCTTCTTGGGAATGCAGGGAGATTCTAGCGGGATTTGTGAACTGTGACTAAAAAGCCAAAGAGAGAGAGGTCACAGGGAGGAATGTGGTGCACAGAACAACAAGCTGCACTCCTATAGCATCCCCTGCTAAACGTCTGTAGGAGCAACCACTGCCAGGCATCCATTGTTTAGGCTAAGGTGCGGTGGCTGATCCTCTTGTTCAGAACGGGTTATGACATACCCTCTGGAGCAGGTGGGACTTGAACCAGGACTTGACCCATTCCACTCGAGCTCCAACAGTGGTCAACGATGAACTCGTCCATACAAGAAGATATAGTTTACTGGGACATTACAATAAGTCTAAGTTACAGGACGTAGTTGGTCATAATGACCAACATTATGCAGAGCCGGGGGAGGGCTGTTCATAGAATCAGAGACTTCCTACAGTGTGGAAGCAGGCTATTTGGCCCATCGTGTCCATATCGACCCTCCGAAGAGTATCCCACCTAGACCACACACAGCCACCCCCGCATCCTATCCCTGTAATCCTGCATTTTCCATGAGTAGTCCACCTAACCTGCACATCTTTGGACTATGGGAGAAAACCAGAGCACCTGTGATGCAGTGGTAGTGCCCCTAACTCTGAGTGAGGAAACCTGGGCTCAAATCCTACCTGCTCCAGAGGTGGGTTATAACATCTCTGAGCAGATTGGTTAGAAAATATATGGGGACACGCCAGACCCCATTGGGATCTCAAACTGTTTTCTCTTCATTGCCACCCCAGCACTGTGTGTCTTTATCAGTCTGGGTAAAACTTAACACAGTCCTTAACATTAACCTTTTCTTACCATCATCTTACGTAGCACCTTCAACATCCCCAAGGGCTGTGCAGGAGTCATGTCATTTGTTTATAGTATGTGAGTGTCATTGGCTGGGCTTGGCATTTATTGCCTAGTTTATCCCTGGTTGCCCCTTGAGAAGATGGTGGTGAGCTGCCTTCCTTTTTGCAACTCCCAGTGTCCTGCTAACTCTAATCTTGCTGACAGGCCACTGTGTTCGCAGATTCCCACTGGTTCCTCTCTCCTTTAGAAATTACCAAAGTTGATTTTAACCAGAATTGAACAGCCTTATCTGTGGAACATAACGAGACAAACCTTAAATGCAAAGTGTTAACAGCCTCGTATGTTAATGGATTACAGGTGGACGGGTTGCGTTCTTAACTACATTGATAAGTTGCAAATTGGAACACAATCCAGGACGCTATAAAATAGCCAGTCCTAAGTATGAGAAAATGTTTGCATCTCTAAAATTGACATTAATACGGGACCTCGTTCCTGCCGATGAATGTTTGCAAGTCAAATGTTCATAAATCAGGGATAGCCTGCAGTTATGCAGCCTAGAAGTTAATGGCCTGTGATAAGGTGCAGGTTATAACATAGTTTTTTAATAACATTTTTATAACTTTTTTTTATAACATAGTTTGCTGTGCTTTACCTACCCTGTATTTTCCTGTTAATATCTTCGATCGGGTCACCCCTTAACCTTCTGAATTCTAGAGAAAACACTTCATTTGTATGATCTCCCCACATAACTTAAGTCCGTGTATCAAGCTTGTGAACCTACATTTGACTCCCTCTGAGACCAATATAGTATTGTTCGGTTGCAAGAGATCAGGAGTTTGAACCTACCTTCCAGTTAAGTAATAGGAAATTGTGTGCACCATGAAGCTGAAACTGGTTAGAACAATGAAGAGCAGAGATAGTTGCAAGGCTTGGGTTCTGTGCCTGCTAGACATCACGGCCTTCCTAGAATGCAGAAACAGCAAGTGCATGTTAAACGTCTCCTGGCCCAGGGCCCTGGTGTTCTAAATTAGCATCCTTCACCACAATGGAGGGGGGATAGGGGGGGACAGGGGGAGGTAAAGAGGGAGAGGGGAAGGCAGTGGAGAGAAAGAGGGAAGGACGATTTGGTGGGGGTTGGGGGGAGGGGGATTGGCCAGAGGGGAGAAGGGAAATGGTAGGGAGACAGGTGAGG
>NC_063376.1:2760268-2777378 GCF_021869965.1 Rhincodon typus
CATTTCTGATGAAGGGTCTAGGCCCGAAACATCAGCCTTTCTGCTCCTATGATGCTGCTTGGCCTGCTGTGTTCATCCAGCTCTGCACCTTGTTGTCTCTTATATTGGAATAAAAAGGGGTTTGGCAAAGAAAAGCTGAGGGGATTTTTCCATAGAATCCCTACAGTGTGGAAACAGGCCCTTTGGCTTAACAAGTCCACACTGACCCTCGGAGCATCCCACCCAGACCCAGCCCCCAATAACCCACCTAATCTACACATCCCTGAACGCTACAGGCAACTTAGCATGGCCAATCCACCTAGTGTGCACATCTTTGGACTGTGGGAGGAAACTGGAGCACCCGGAGGAAACCCACAGACACAGGGAGAATGTGCAAACTCCACACAGTCTCCTGAGGGTGGAATTAAACCTGGATCCCTGGCACCGTGAGGCAGCATTGCTAACCACTGAACCACCCATTTCCATTCATGGGAGAGTTTGGGACCAGAGGGCACGTCTCAGAAATAAAGGGTGCCAATTTAAGACTGAGATAAGAAGGATAAGTAAATGAGGGATGGGGTGGTTTAGTGAATGTCCTGATATTGTCACTGGGCTGGTAACCAAGAGAATCCAGGCTAGTGCTATGGAATGGAGGTTGAAATAAATTCAGCCTGGAATATCAAGCTAGTCTCAGAGACTGTCATAAAAAGAAACCATCTGGTTCACGGATGCCCTTTTGGGAAGGAAGTCAGTCTTCCATAACCAGCCTCGTCTACACGTGACTCCAGACCCACACTCACATGGTTACCAGAATCATTGTCGATCTAGACTTTCCTGCGCACGTACTGATAGATCGAATTTCCAGGGCCATTATTAATTATTGCTGCCTCGAACTGCAATCTAACAGGATTGCCATCTGAAATGGCCGTTACAAGCCACAAGAGGCAATTAAGGACGGGTAACAAATACTGGCTTCATGGGCGATGCCCACATCCTAGAAAAGAGTATCTTCCTCAAATTTGGCTGCCCTCAAAAACTGGTCACTTCCCTCTGCCTAGCCCAACCTCGGTCAAGACTGGGACCCAACAGGCATTGGCCCAAACCTTTTCTTCCATTTTCCTCACTGCCATGGTACATCCTCACCTCCAGAACATTCCCTTACGGTGCCTCCAAGGGTGGGAACAAATCCCAATGGTGGAAACCGTGCCGAAAATAACCTCGGAACGTTTGCAGGGGGAATGGGTCAAGGGCAGAGCGAGTGGGACTGATCAAAACGTGCCAGTACAGACTGAACGGCCTCCTGTTTTCGCTGTAAAATGCAGAAAGTAGATTTCAATAAGCCTGGCGTAGGCAATGTAACCGCAATATCCAAATTTAATTCCTCAGAGTTAATATCCCTGCTCCATTCTCCCTCTCTCTAGGCCACGAGCAAAAAGAAAACGTTTTCCCAGCTACAACAAGGTGCAGGGCTGGATGAACACAGGAGGCCAAGCAGCATCATAGGAGCAGGAAGGCTACCATCAGTTCTGAGGAAAGGTTACCGGACCCGAAACGTTAACTCTTGATTTTCTCTTCGCAGACCTGCTGAGCTTTTAAAGCGATCTCCGTTTTTGTTCCCGAGCAAATGTAGTCTTGGCCGATGTTTAGAGCTCACCTTCTGTCCTTGCCTTCCCTCTCCTGGGGAAATCCGCTGACTTCAATGAAGCTGCTGCACGCCCCTCTGAGATTTTACCAAACAATAAAAAAAAAACAAAAAAATAGAAAGCTGAGAATAGGTGGCTCCCCGAGTCCAAGCTCCGGGTGTTGCCCTGCAGCGCTCAATTTACAAATTACCGAGTAACATGAAGCTCTTTCTTCGGAGCGAATTAAACAGGCTGGATTTTTAATTGAATCAGAGACAGTAGAAAGGGGTGGAATGCAGTTAAATTACAAGCGTAAAGGTGTGTGAACCCAGATTCTCCCGACAAAAAACAGCACACCGTTTGAGCAATGATGAGCGTGTAAATGTAACGCTCCTTTCCAACACACAAATACCATACCGTTCAAGCTGGTTTGTGTCAAACAGGATGCACAGAAAGTGCTGGGGAGCGGCTGATTCCACCCCTCCCAGATGACTCGGGTAAATGAATCCAACCCTCCTACCTGCTCAACGACAGAGGCTTGGAGCGCACTCCCCTGTTTGATATTAACACAGTGAGGCGCTGGAAGGGCACAGCAGGCCAGGCAGCAGCACAGGAGCACGAAAGTTAACGTTTTGGGTCGGGACCCTTCTTCAGAGGCCTGCTGTGTCCCTCAAGACTCCAGCATCGGCAGTTCTTACTATCCTATCCTGTATCTCTTACTTCCCCGACTGATCAACAATCTCTCTATCCCAGCTTTCAACATACACAAAGACTGTGTCTCCACAGATCTCTGTGTCACTGAATTCCAAACTTCAGAGACGAGATTCCTCCTCATTTCAGTCTTTAGATTGGCACCCCTTTATTCTGAGACTGTTCCCTCTGGTCCTACACTCCCCCATGAGGAGAAACGTCCTCTCAGCCTTCACCCTGTCAAGCCTTTTAAGAATCCAATGTGTCTAATAAGATTCCCCTTCACCTCCATTTCACCTTGTCCACCATCCCACATAGGCACTCACATTTCACAACCAAACCTGTTTGACAATCCCACACCTCCGTTCTGCACATGAGACAATGGTAGGAACTGCAGATGCTGGAGAACCTGAAATAACAAGGTGTAGAGCTGGATGAACACAGCAGGCCAAGCAGGAAAGCTGACGTTTGGGGCCTAGACCCTTCAGAAATGTGCATAGGGCTGGGTAGGCAGTCAGCTGTGAAACCCATGTCATCTGATGGAGATTTACTATTTATAGGTTCATTGGATGTCAGCCACATCCAATGGAAAAAGGCAGCTGAATTCAGAAAAGAAAGTGGGGGGAAGACAGAAAGGAAAAATGCAGAATTAACAGAAGAAGTCCTAAAACTATTGACTTACACAGTTAACGGTAGGACCCTGTGCAGCATTGTAGAACAGAGAGGGACCTAGGGGGTTCAGGTACCTAATTCTTTGAAGTTGGCATCACACATTGACAGGATGGTTAAGAAGGCATTTAGCATGCTTGCCTTCATTGCTCAGACCTTTGAGTATAGGAGTTGGGACGTGATGTTGAGGTTGTACAAGACATTGGTGAGGCCTCTTCTGGAGCACCGTGTGCAGTTCTGGTCACCCTGTTATAGGAAGGATATTATTAAACTGGAGAGCGTTCAGAAAAGATTTACCAGGATGTTGCTGGGTATGGAGGGTTTGAGTTATAAGGAGAGGCTGGATAGACTGGGACTTTTTTCACTGGAGCGTAAGAGGTTGAGGGGTGACTTTATAGAGATTTATAAAATTAGGAGGGGCAGAGATAAGATGAATGGTAGTTGCCTTTTCCCTAGGGTGGGGTCTTTTAAGACTAGGGGGCACATTTTTAATATGAGAGGAGAGAGATTTAAAAAAGAAATCAGGCGCAGTTTTTTAAACCCAGAGAGTGGTTAGTTTGTGGAGTGAACTTCCCGAGGAAGTGGTGGGTGTGGGCACAGTTACAACGTTTAAAAGGCATTTGGATAAGTACATGAATAGGAAAGGTTTGGAGGGATCTGGGCCAGGAGCAGGCGGGTGGGGCTAGTTTAATTCAGGTTTATGTTTGGTACGGACTGGTTGGAACAAAGGATCTGTTTCTGTGCTGTATGATTCAATGTTTTCATAAAAACAGAGACTACAAGGTAACAAACCCTGGGCCATGCCTCCAGATGAATCGGGAGAGAAAATACAATGCGAAAGTGAAGTTGCTGGTGTTTGGTGAATTTGGTTTTGATTCACGGGGAATTGGTGCCAGTATTTGGGAAAAACCGAGCTGTAGCATTGTGATGGTCTCAAAAAGGAGGCATGGAATGGCTTTGGTTAAGGACAATCCAAAAAGATTCGACAAAAAGGACAGAAGGGGTAACTAGGGAGAGCAGAGGGCCCCTTAAAGATCAGCCAGGCCGCCTACATGTGGAACCACAGGAAATGGGGCGAGATACTCAACAAGTATTTTACATCTGTGTTTACTGTGGAAAAGGATATGCAAGCTAGAGAACATGGGGAAGAAAATAGCAGCATCTTGAAAAATGCCCATATTACAGAGGAGGAGGTGCTGGATGTCTGAAAGCTGGATAAATCCCCGGGACCTGATCAGGTGTACCCCAGAACTCTGTGGGAAGCTAGGGAAGTGATTGCTGGGCCCCTTGCTGAGACACTTGTATCATCGATAGCCACAGGTGAGGTGCTGGAAGACTGGAGGTTGGCTAATGTGGTGCCACTATTTAAGAAAGGTGGTAAGGAAAAGCCAGGGAACTGTAGACCAGTGAGCCTGACATCAGTGGTGGGCAAGTTGTTGGAGGGAATCCTGAAGGACAGGATTTACATGTATTTGGAAAGGCAAAGACTGGTTAGGGATACACATGGCTTTGTGCGTGGGAAATCGTGCCTCACTAACTTGATTGTGTTTTTTGAAGAAGTGACAAAGAGGAATGATGGGGCAGAGTGGTGGATATGATCTGTATGGACTTCATTAAAATGTTCGACAAAGTTCCTCATGGTCTGTGACCAGCAGTGTGCCACAAGGATTGGTGCTGGGTCCACTGCTTTTGGTCATTTATACAAATGATTTGGATATGAACATAGAAGGTATTGTTACTAAGTTTGCAGATGACACCAAATTTAGAGGTATAGTGGACAGCGAAGAAGGTTACCTCAGAGTACCACAGGATCTTAATCAGATGGGCCAATGGGCTGAGGAGTGGCAGATAAACTTAGATAAATGTGAAGCGTTGCATTTTGGAAAGGCAAATCAGGGCAGGATTTATACACTTAATGGTAAGGTCCTGGGGAGTGTTGCTGAACAAAGGGACCTTGGAGTGCAGGTTCAATAGCTTCTTGAAAGTAGGGTTGCAGGTAGATAGGGCAGTGAAGAAGGCATTTGGTACGCTTGCCGTTATTGGGCAGTGCATTGAGTGTTAGGAGTTGGGAGGGTCATATTGTGGCTGTACAGGACATTGGTGAAGCCACTTTTGGAATACTGTGTTCAATTCTGGTTTCCCTGCTATAGGAAGGATGTCGTGAAACTGGAGAGGGTTTAGAAAAGATTTACCAGGATGTTGCCAGGATCAGAGTGTTTGAGCGATAGCGGGAGGCTGCACAGGCTGGGGCAATTTTTCCCTGGAGCATTGGAGACTGAGGGGTGACCTTACAGAGATTTATAAAAACATGAGGGGCATGGATAGGGTGAATAGACAAGGTCTTCCCTGTGGTAGGGGAGACCAAAGGCCATTGGTGAGAGGGGAAAGATTTAAAAGGGACCTGAGGGGCAACTTTTTCACGCAGAGGGTGGTGTGTGTATGGAATGAGCTGCCAGAGGAAGTGGTGGAGGCTGGTACAATTACAACATTTAAAAGACATCTGGATGGGTATAGGAATAGGAAGGGTTTAGAGGGATACAGGCCAAATGCTGACAAATGGGACTAGATTTATTTAGGATATCTGGTCGGCACAGACGAGTTGGACCAAAAGGTCTGTTTCTGTGCTGTACATCTCTCTGACTCTATGACTCCGTGACTGCGCCCTAACCAGGCCAGCTCCAGTGTTGTCATACACCTAGTGTGCTACAGTAGGACATTAATAGTACTGGGGAGGGATTACAGAAGGGGAGATGTGAGAGATAAAAGAGAACGGAAAAAGCAATAAGGTAGATCAGAGCTTGGCGAAATGATAACATGATGAGGCAGAACACATAAACATAGGTGTGAGGGAAAACTTTGCATCTGAATGTGCACAGCATTCATAAAAACGTGAAACTTTAGACTTCTGAACTTTAATCACTGTTCGTGGATTGAAAGACAACACAAATAAACTGTGACACACAAAAGGGTCAGCAAAAACTCCAGAGAAATAGCTCACAATGTGGTCTCTTCTACAATGGGGAAACAGAGCGTAGAATGGGTTACCACTTGGCAGAAAACCCATGTTCTATCCTCAAAATATGACCCCAAGCTTCCAGTTGCCTGCCACTTCAACACACCACTGTGTTCCTGGCCAACATCTCTGTCTCAGGCTTGCTACAATGCTCCAAGTGAAGCTCAGCGCAAGCTGAACAAACAGCACCTCATTTTCCGTGCAGGGATCATGTCGCCTTCAGGACTCAATATTGGGTTCAACAACTTTAGTGCTTGAACACGTTTCCGCCTGCTTTCCTCCAACCCCACACACCAGGCCTTGTCATCACATGGGCTGCTACCACAAAGCAACCGGCTGTCAGCCACTAATGATCACCATTATCAACTATGGGGTAGCATGGTGGCTCAGTGGTCAGCACTGCTTCCTCACAACGCCAGGGACCAGGGTTTGAGTCTACCCTCGGGCAGCTGTCTGTGTGGGCTGTGCATGTTCTTCCCTGTGTCTGCGTTGTGTTTTTGCTCTGGTTTCCTCCCACAGTCCAAAGTTATTCAGGTTAGGGTGAATTGGCCAGGCTAAATTGTGCCATAGTGTCCAGGGATGTGCAGGTTAGATGGATTAGCCGTGGGAAATGTGGGACTACAGGGATAAGGTAGGGGGTGTGAGGGTGAGTGAAATGTTCTTTGGGAGGTCAGTATGGACTCGATGGGCCAAATGATCTGCTTCCACTCTGTGGGGATTGTATTCATTGTCCCAGTCTGACCTTTAATCACCCCTTTGTCTGTCCAAGTGTTTTTCTCTCTTTTTGGTCTCTATCTCCACCTGTCATTTACCCTTCCCCAACCCCTGCCCTAACCTTATCTTCTTCATAAAAACCAGCTTTCTCCCCGCTACCATCGGTGCTGCAGTAAGGTCACTGGAGCCGAAACATTAACTCTGATTCCTGTCTCCACACATGCTGACAGACCTGCTGAACCTTTCCCGCAACTTCTGTTTTGGTTTCAGGAATAACTCTGTCCGTAAGAAGCTGTCAAGGGATAGAGACAAGCCGTTACAGGGTTGATCAAAAGCAGTTAGCCAGTTAGCCTCGAAATAAGGAGGTGAGCCCTGCCCTGCTGAAGAATTTAAGGTGTTCCTTACAAAACAGGCTGTTTCTTGGAACAGACAGTTGAAGCCAGTTATAACAGAAGAGCTGCTTCTGATAATGGTTATTCTTATATCGTTGATTCTTCTAATTACAGACGCTGTATGCAATGAGGTTCAACTGATTGCTTCAGTACTAAATTGCCTGTGAGGTTCCTTAATAATTCACTGTACACTGTAATAATAAGTACACACAACATGGCAATGAAATGGACCAATGGGCAGATGAGTGGCCGATGGAATTTTATTCAGATAAATGTGCAGGACTTAAACATTTGATGGTAAGACCCTGGGGATTGTTGCTGAACAAGGAACCTTGGAGTTTCATAGCTCCTTGAAAGAGGAGCCACAAGTAGACAGCATAGTGAATAATGTGTTTTTTTGTGCTCGCCTTTATTGGTCAGCGCATTGAGTATAGGAGTTGGGAGGGTCATGTTGTGGCTGTACAGGACATCAGTAAGGCCACTTTTGGAATACTGCATTCAATTCTGGTCTCCCTGTATAAGAAGGATGTTGTGAATTTGAAAGGGTTCAGCATTGATTTACAAGGATGTTGCCAGGGTTGGAAGGTTTGAGCTGCAGGGAGAGTCTGAATAAGGCTGGGGCTATTTTCCCTGGACTGTGAGAAGTGACCTTGTGGAGGTGTATAAAATCATGAGGGGCATGGACAGGGTGAGTAGACAAGGTCTTTTCCCCATGGTGGAGGAGCCCAAAACTAGAGGGCATGGGTTTAAGGTGAGACGGTAAAGATATAAAAGCACCGAAGGGGCAACATTTTCACACAGAGGGTGGTGTGTGTATGGAATGAGATGCCAGAGGAGGTGGTGGAGGCTGGTACAATTACAACATTTATAGGGCATCTGGATGGGTACATGGATCGGAACAATTTATAGGGAAAGTGGGACTAGTTTTATTTAGGATATCTGGTCAGCATGTACAAGTTTGCCCCGAAGGGTCTGTTTCCATGCTGTGCAGCTCTATGAGTCTATTTACCCACAACAACAACATAGATGAAATGAGAGCCTGAGCAGAAATAAATTGTGATTTTAGTGACATGGTTGCAAGGTGACCAAGTGTGGTACCTAAATATTCAGGCGTATTTGACTTTAAGGAATGTCATGGACCAGACCGGATCCCCACAAAACATTTATTAAGACCACAGTCTAGACCATAACATTTTCTTATTTTAAAGGTAAATATCAGGTACCATTTTCCAGATGTAATTCAACTGGTCAAACTACTCGGCCTTAAGGAAAGCACAAATTATTCAAACACTATTGTTAAAATACAACAAAAGACAGAGGAACTTGGAATAACTTAACTCTATTGGACAACTTAACAGAATAATAGATATAGTAACTATTGCTAATTAACTGTTCCAATATAGTCACATCCCATGAACACACACTTGGCAAAAAGGCAAATTCAGAAACATAGATATTGTCTCACATATAATCTAGCAGCCTCGGAAGACAAGCTCCAGCTTTTGGCTGTAACTGAGAGAGGTGAAAAAGTAACTTCCACCTCTTAAAGACCCTGACTGCAACTGCTGAAATCGAAACCTAAAAATCCTAGTCTGTGAGAGCTTGACCACACCCAGTCAGGCTGCTTCTATTGTTCCAACTTTTTTTAAAAAACCCAAATACTCACAAGTTGTTTCTCTTCTAGTAAACTGCTGCGAACCTGCTTACCCCAATCTCTCTCTGAAAGAAACTGGAACAGAACAGACCTCTTAAAGCGCAGCCTGATCACAGGATGGAGAGGGGCTGGAAGGAAGTATTGGGATGTCTCTGCTTGCTTAGAGCAACATCAGTGTAATGGAGAGTGAACAACAGAAGATCAAGCATAGAACAGAAACAAAAAATGCTGGAGATTACAATGGCTCAAACAGTATCCATAGACAGAGAGCAAGCTGACATTTTGAGTCTACATGACTCTTCGTCAGAGTTTGGAAAAGATAAGAGATAGCAATGGTAAGAAATCATTTGTGTGAGTAACCTATAGGCCCCCAAACATTGGAAAAGCATTGGAAAAGTGGACAGGAATAAATAATTAGTGATTGTGAGACAGATACCCTGTACAGCAATAATCATGAGTGATTTTAATCTTCATATCAATTGAATAAATCAGATTGCCAAAGATAACCTGATGACACATTTGTGGTTAGTATTCTGTACAATTTCTTATAACAATAAGTCTTTGTGCCAAACAGACAGCAGGTTATTTTTAAACCTGGACCATGAAATGACAGGATTTTGATTATTTAATGATCCAATGGTAAAGGAGCCTTGCTCAAATCATGTTAGAATTTCACGTTCAGTTGGAGGGTGAGCTACATGGGTCTCACACTAGTGCCTTAAATGTAAAGAAAGGCAATTATTAGTGTATGTAGGCAGAATTGGCTTAAAAATGAACTGGGCATATAGGTTAAAAACATAAGAAAGTAAGAAAGCAATGGCAGACATTTACAAAGGTATTCGCTAACTCTCAGCAAAGATATATCCCATTGCAAACAACTGATTCTATGAGCAGCATGTACCACCTCTGGCTAACTGAGGAAGTTAGGTTTCAAATTGGAAGAAACAAAAAGAAGATTAGTGATAGGTCATTAGTGAGCTGGCTTTAGAATCAAACAAAGAGTGTTTGAACAAATGCTGATTATGGGAGGAGAAGCTAGAGTCTAACTGAAAGCTCGCTGGAAAAATAAAAACAGATGGTAAGAATTTCTACGCATACTTAAAAAGGAAGCAAGTAAGTTCAGTGGTTAGTTAAAATGTGGGACCTGCAGAATTAATAATGAGCAACAAGGAAATGGTTGTCTTCACTGTTAAAGACACCATAAAATACGAAGAATACTTGAGACAGGTAAAGAGGAGAGAGGAACTTAAGACAATCAAAATCACATGGGCAAAGGAACTGGAAAATTGCCAGAGCTAAATACTGACAAGTCCCCTCTATTCTAGGGTCAGAGACATCAGGCAGAGTCAACATGGTTTAGTGAAAGGCTCACACTGAACATTTTAATGTTCAAATGTTATATTAGAGCCTTTAGGTAGAGGCGAATCTGATCCTGGATTTCCAGAAGGCATTTGATATTGTGCTAAATAAGAGCTCATCTATTTGCATGTTGGAGGAGCCATATAGATTTAAAGTGATTAGTGGCGATAAGGAAGTATTTTTTTCACGTGTGGCCTTGGAACCCACTGCCTGAAAGAGAATTAGAAACCCTCAGTTCATTGAAAATGTTTCTGGATCTGCATCTCTAATGTCACAACCTACAGGGGTTCTTGAGAAAGGAGATCAAAGGTTATGGGGGAAATGGCAGGGAGGATGGGATGATCGAATGGTAGAGCAGACCCAATGGACTGAATGGCCTATGTGATGATAACTATGGCTTTAAGAATTGTATTTGGTCCTTTTTTTTGTGAAGAAGGTTGACACAGAAACACCGATCCATCTACTCAGAGCCAATAGAGTAAACAGTTTGTGGGGCTGTAGGTTTTTTGAAAAATGTTGGAACAATAGAAGCAGTCTGACTGGGTGTGGTCAAGCTCTCACAGAACCAGGGTGTTTAGTTTAGCTGTACATCTCTCCCTGCCACTCTGTCTCTCTCTCAGAGTTTTCTCTTGATGGTTTTCCTCCTGGACTGGAGAACTGCCTGTGAGACAATCTATTTTTACTGAATTTGCCTTTGCCAAGAGTGTGTTTGTGGGATGTTACTATATTGGAGAAGTTACTGTTTAACAGGAAAATAACCTTTTATTCTGTTAAGTTTTCCAACAGAGTTAAGCCATTTTGATTACTTTCTTCTTTTAACAAAAACAGAAATTGCTGGAAAAGCTCAGCAGGTCTAGCAGCATCTTTGAAGAGAAATCAGAGTTAATGTTTCAGGTCAGTTCTGAGGAAGCGTCACCGGACCTGAAACGTTAACTCTGATTTCTCTTCACAGGTGCTGCCAGACCTGCTGAGCTTTTCCAGCAATTTCTGTTCTTGTTTCTGATTTACAGCATCCGCAGTTCTTTCGGTTTTTCTTCTTTGTTCTGTTTGTATTTTGTAACTAAAGCATAAGAATAAAATGTGTTTTGCTTCAAGCCTGGTAGTTTGACCAATTGAGTTGCATATGGAACTCAGCGTCTGATGGGCTAAATGCAGGGTTGAAATGGGATTTGGCTGAATGGCTCATTTTTGCAGATGCAGCGAGCCAAGTGGCTTATTTTAAAATCCCCCATGTGGCAATATTTCTCGGAATTCATATCAAAATATTTATCTTCCAAGTAACGTAGCTGACAATCAATTAGCTGGTCATTAATCACAGCATATTTAGCTGTGCAAATTGGCTGTTAATGACGCCACTTCAGATGCGGTGATTTAGCTGTGAAATCCTTTGGGACTCACAGAATGTGCGAGTGAAATACAAGTCTTTGCATTTTCCAGCTCCCTCCCGACACACTGCAGTCTTATTGGTTCTCAATTGCCTTCTGGCAAGTGAGGGATGGGCAACAAACACTGGCATTAACCAGCTATGCTCATATCCTGTACATTAATGTTTTGAGAAAAAGCTTCTGGGAGGTAGATCTGATGATTTAACTCCTGTGCGAGGTGAAAGAGAATCGCAGGAAAGCGTTGCTTCGGTGAAATGGACCTGCCTGAGCTCGGCTCTCACTGCACCTCTCAAAGCCCCATTTATAAACCTCCTCCTTCCCCAGCCTCTGTCTCAGAGCAGACATGCAAGCCACCTTTGGTGGGAGAGATAGTTGCTGGCATCTCCCTGAGTCATCGAGATGAGGCTAAAGAGAGTGTCCCACATACTTCCCCCCCGTTGCCTCTGAAGGACACTCTAAGATCAAAGCCTCACCCTGGCCCCAGTGTGCAGACTGTTCACTTCTCAGTTGGTCTAATGCTTGGACCGAACACTCTGCAACGGCTTTTACAAGATTGAACAGCTTTGAAAAAGGTGCCAGGAATGGCATTTCTTTGGGGGAGAGAGGAGATTTGCTTGATAGAAATCCTCTAACCCGGTCTAGACCAGAGGGTTGTGAGTCTTTGGAGCTCCTTGCCACAGAGACCTGTCAACTCCTTGTGTGTATTGAAAGCTGAGACAAATTCTTGATCAGACAGGGAAAGGGAAGGAAAGTAGATGTGAGGAGTGTGGGATCAGCCACCATCCTTGGATGGCGGAGCAGGCTTGAAGGGCTGAATGGCCTCCTCCTGCTCCTATTTCCTTTCTTCTAGTTCACTCTTGGGACAGGGTGTCACTGGCTGTGCCCAGCATTTATTGCCCTGTCCCTAATTGCCCCTGGAGAAGGTGGGGGTCAACTACTTCACTGGGCAAGGAATTCCATAGATTTACAACCCTCTGGGTGAAGAAATTCCTTCTCAGTTCAGTCCTAAATCTGCTCCCTCTAATCTTGAGGCTATGCCCTCTTGTCCCAGCTTCACCTGCCAGTGGAAACATCCTCTCTACTTCTATCTTATCTATTCCCTTCATAATTTTATATGTTTCTATAAGATCCCCATCAGCGACGTATTTCCAAGTCAGGATGGTGAGAGGCCTCGGACAGGAAATTGCAGGGGCTAGTATTCCCATGTATCTGTTGCCCTTGTCTTTATAGACAATTCATTCGATAAGTTAGATGAATTAATTCATTGGACGGCAAATTTCAAAACGCTGGAGAAGGAATGTTATTGAGGATGCCTTCAAAACTTAATTGTCCCAAGCTTGTGCCGACCATCATACCCAACAAACCTGCCATTTTTTGATCTGTATCCCTCTATTCCCTTCCCTATTCATGTACCCATCTAGATGCCTCTTAAATGTCTTCAATGTGCCCGCTTCCACCACCTCTTCTGGTAGTGCATTCCAGGCTCTCTCTGTGTGAAAAATTTCCCTCACACGTCTCCCTTAAACTTTCCCCCTCTGACCTTGAACCTTGTAATTGAAACTTCAACCCCGGGAAAAAACCTCTGACTATCCACCCTAGCTATGCCTCATAATTTTGTAGATCTCTACCAGGTCTCCTCCCAGCCTCTGCCTTTCCAGTGAAAACAATCCTAGTCTTTATAACCTTTCCTCATAGCCAATGCTCTGGAGACCGGGCAACATCCTGGTGAACCTTCTCTGTACTCTCAATGTCTCGGCATCTGAAGGAGTGAATTCCACAGATTCCCTTCAAGAGAGGTAATTCCTCTTCAGTTCTGATTTAAACCTACGGCTCCTTACTCTAAAACTACACCCTCTCGCTCTAGGTTGCCCCACAAGTACATCCACTTTGTCAAACCACTTTAGCATCTTCAATTCCTCAATTAGATCTCCTCTCATTCTTCAAAACTCCGGAGAGCATGGGCCTGAACTGCTGCAGCTCTCTTCATAAAACAAACGCCTCAATCTCAGGAATCAATCAAGTGAACCTCCTCTCAACTGCCTACAATACAACTTCATCCCTCCTCAGGTAAGGGGAACAAACATTGTACACAATACTCCAGGTATGGTCTCGTTAATGCCTTGCACAATAGCAGAAACATTTACATAGAACATAGAACCTAGAACAGTACAGCACAGTACAGGCCATTCGGCCCACGATGTTGTGCCAACCTATTATCCTACTAAGATCAAACTACCCTGCATACCCTACATTTTACTATCCTCCGTGTGCCTATCCAAGAGTCGCTTAAAAGTCTCCAAAGTATCTGACTCCGCTACCACTGCTGGCAGCGCATTCCACATGCCCACCACTCTCTGTGTGAAGAACCTACCTCTGACATCTCCCCATACCTTCCTCCAATCACCTTAAAATTATGTCCCCTCATAATAGTCATTTCTGCCCTGGGAAAAAGTCTCTGACTATCCACTCTATCTATGCCTCTCATCATCTTATACAACTCTATCAAGTCACCTCTCATCCTTCTTCACTCCAATGAAAAAAGCCCTAGCTCCCTCAACCTTTCCTCATAAGACCTGCCCTGCAGCCTAGGCAGCTTCCTGGTAAATCTCCTCTGTACCCTCTCTAAAGCTTCCACATTCTTTCCTGTAATGAGATGACCAGAACTGAACACAATATTCCAAGTGTGGTCTAACCAGGGTTTTATAGAGCTGCAGCATAACTGCGCGGCTCTTAAACTCAATTCCCTGCTAATGAAAGCCAACACACCATATGCCTTCTTTACAACCCTATCAACTTGGGTCGCAACTTTGAGGGATATATGGACGTGGACCCCAAATTCCCTCTGTTCCTCCACACTGCCGAGAATCCTGCCATTAACCATGTATCCTGCATTCAAATTTGACCTTCCAAAATCAATCACTTCACACTTTTCTGGGTTGAATTCCATCTGCCACTTCTTTGCCCAGCTCTGCATCCTGTCAATGCCCCGTTGCAACCCACAACAGCCCTCCACGCTGTCCACAACTCAACCAACCTTCGTGTCATCAGCAAACTTGCTAACCCACCCTTCCACTTCTTCATCCAAGTCATTTATAAAGATCACAAAGAGCAGAAGTCCCAGAACAGATCCCTGTGGCACACCACTGGTCACCGAGCTCCAGGCTGAATACTTTCCATCTACTACCACCCTCTGACATCTATTGGACAGCCAGTTTTGTATCCAGACAGCCAAATTTCCCTGAATCCCATGCCTCCTTGCATTCTGAATGAGCCTACCATGTGGAATCTTATTGAATGCCTTGCTAAAATCCATACACACCACATCCACTGCTCTACCTTCATCGACGTGTTTTGTCACATCCTCAAAGAATTCAATAAGGCTTGTGAGGCATGACCTGCCCCTCACAAAGCCATGCTGACTATTTCTAATCAAATCGTGCTTTTCCAAATAATCATAAATACTATCTCTCAGAATCCTCTCCAATAATTTGCCTACCACGGAAGGAAGACTGACCAGTCTGTAATTCCCAGTATCATCCCTATTCCCTTTCTTGAGCAAGGGAATGACATTTGCCCCCTCCAATCATCTGGTACTACTCCAGTGGACAGTGAGGACGCAAAGATCATTGCCAAAGGTACAGCAATCTCTTCCCTTGCTTCCCGTAGAAACCTTGGGTATATCCCGTCTGGCCCAGGGGACTTATCTATCCTCATGTTTTTCAAAATTTCTAGCACATCCTCCTTCCTAACATCAACCTGTTTCAGCATATCTGCCTGTTTCATGCTGTCCTCACAAATGTCAAGGTCCCTCTCACTGGTGAATACTGAAGCAAAGTATTCATTAAAGACCTCCTCTGACTCCACACACAAGTTCCCTCCACTATCCCTGATTAGCCCTACCCTCACTCTGGCCATCCTCTTGTTCCTCACGTAAGTATAGGATGCCTTGGGGTTTTCCTTGATCCTACCCGCCAAGGTTTTCTCACCCCCTTCTATCTCTCCTAAGTCCATTCTTCAGTTCCTTCCAGGCTACCTTGTCGACCTCAAGAGCCCTGTCTGATCCTTGCTTCTTCAACTTTAAGACAGCTTCCTTCTTCCTCTTGACTAGATGTTCCACATGTCTTGTCATCCAAGGTTCCTTCAACTTACCATCCCTTCCTTGCCTCGGTGAGATAACCCTATCCAGCAGTCCTAGCAACTGCTCCCTAAAAAACCTCCACATTGCTGTCGTGCTTTTTTTTCATTTTTTTTTAGATGTTCTCAGGGAAATGTAGCAATGAATGACCAATCCAGCAGACAGAATATTGCAGACAGATGGACATTTCACCAGGAAAGGTTCACATTATTGAGATGTTTGCATTTCTTGAGCTGAGCAGTCTGACCTATATTAGATTCAGGTATTAAAACTCCCCCGATCTCTTCACACTTACTACATTGAAATATGAACAGAAAGATCCCGTACGGATTTAGTGCTCTGTTGAGTTTGCTGCTCAGTCTTTTTTTTTCCATTCATTCATAGGATGTAGGCATTGCTGGCTGGCCAACATTTCTTGCCCATCCCTAGTTGCCCCCCTTGAGAAGGTGGGGGTGAGCTGCCTTCTTGAACCGCTGCAGTTCACCTGCTGTGGGTTGACCCACAATGTCCCTTAGGGAGGGAATTCCAGGATTTTGACCCAGCGACAGTGAAGGAACGGCGATATATTTCCAAGTCAGGATGGTGAGGCGTTTGGAAGGGAACTTGCAGGGGGTGGTGTTCCCATGTATCTGCTGCCCCTTGTCCTTCTGGATGGAAGTGGTCGTGGGTTTGGAAGGTGCTGCCTGAAGATCTTTGGTGAGTTTCTGCAGAGCATCTTGTAGACGGTACACACTGCTGCGACTGAGCATCGGTGGTAGAGGGAGTGGGATGTTTGTGGATGTGGTGCCAATTGAGCCGGGGCTGCTTTGCCCTGGATGGTGTCGAGCTTCTTGAGTGTTGTTGGGGCTGCCCCCATCCAGGGCAAGTGGGTAGTATTCCCTCACACTCCTGACTTGTGCCTTGTAGATGATGGCGGTCAGGCTTTGAGGAGTCAGGAGGTTAGATACTCACTGCAGGATTCCCAGCCTCTGACCTGCTCTTGTAGCCGCTGTGTTAATGTGGTGAGTCCAGTTGAGTTTCTGGTCAATGGTAACCCCCAGGATGTTGATAGCGGGGGGATTGGGTGATGGTAACACCGTTGAATGTCAAGGGGACGGTGGTTAGATTGTCTCTTATTGGTGATGGTCGTAGCCTGGCATTTGTGTGGCACATCAGCGAACATTCCCACTTCTGACCTTCTGATGGAGGGAAAGTCATTGATGAAGCACCTGAAGATGGTTGGGCCTAGGACACTACCCTAAGGAACTCCTGCAGAGATGTCCTGGAGCTGAGATGAATGACCTCCCACAACCACGACCATCTTCCTACGTGTCAAGTATGACTCCGATCACCGGAGAGTTTGACCCCTGATACCCACTGATTCCAGTTTTGCCAGGGCCCCTTGATGCCACACTTGGTCGAATGCAGCCTTGGTATCAAGGGCTGTCACTCACCTCACCTCTGGAATTCATGTCTTTTTGTCCATGTTTGAACCAAAGCTGTAATGAGGTCAGGAGCT
>NC_063376.1:2877378-2883366 GCF_021869965.1 Rhincodon typus
AGTCAATTGAGAGTCTCACGCAGCTCATTTATTCCACATAAGGACCCGAACTGAAGGGAGATGTTGAAGCGGTCTGCCTTTTTGAATTATCAGGGAGCTTGGGAGCTTTAACACCCTTTTCTCCTCTCGTAGAAATTGTTATGACCTTTTATAGTTTGGGCGAGGTTGCAGTTGTCCTGATGCAAGTCTTTGGCAGCATGACTGTCTTTCCAGCTATATCTAACTTCTGCCCGACCAAACGACCATTGCAGTGGGATATGTGGGTCTTTTTCTGGTTGGTGATCAGTGGTTAGTGATGTGCCTCAGGGATCAGTGTTGAGATCGCTTACAATGTACAGTTATGATTTGGAGTTAGGGACCCAACATGGTTTGTCAAAGTTTGCAGATGACACCGAAAGAGGGATATAGACAGGTTAAGAGAGTGGGCAAGGGTCTGGCAGATGGAGTATAATGTTGGCAAATGTGATGTCATCCATTTTGGTTAGAATAACAGCAAAATGGATGATTATTTAAATGGTGAAACATTGCAGCGCGCTGCTGTGCAGAGGGACCTGGGTGTCCTTGTGCATGAATCACAAGAAGTTGGTTTGCAGGTGCTGCAAGTAACTAAGGCAGCAAATGGAATATTGTGCTTCGTTGCTGGAGGGATGGAGTTTAAAAACAGGGAGGTTATGCTGTGACTGTACAGGATGTTGGTGAGACCACACCTGGGATAATGTGTAGAGTTATGGTCTCCTTACTTGAGAAAGGATGGACTGGCACTGGAGGGAGTGCAGAGGAGATTCACCAGAGTTGAGAGGGTTGGTTTATGGGAAGAGATTGGGACTGTACTCATTGGAATTTCAAAGAATGAAGGGGGGAGTCTTATAGAAACATATAAAATTATGAAGGGAATCGATAAGCAGGGAGGTTGTTTCTACTGGCAGGGTGAAGCTAGAACTAGGGGGGGTGCATAGCCTCAAAATAAAGGGGGAGTAGATTTAGGACTGAGTTGAGGAGGAACCTCTTCACCCAAAGGGTTGTGAATCTGTGGAATTCCCCGCCCAGTGAAACAGTTGAGGCTCCCTTGTTGGATGTTGATAGATAGAATTTTGAACAGTAAAGGAATTAAGGGTCATGGCCGTTAAGTGGAACTGAGTCCACAGAAAGATCTGCCCCGATCCTATTGAATGGTGGGGCAGGCTTGATGGGCCGCATGGTTCCTGGTTCCTCTGTTCTTATTCCCTGCAGCTAACGTTGTTCTTGCTGTTGGCAATTCTTAGCCAATCCCGTTATCCTGTCTTTTGCTCCGCGACTCCTACTTTCACTCTTACCCTTGTGATTTGGGTATTTCCTGCTCTGCGCGCTTATTGACTTTTAGCCTCAAATTATCTTAGCTCAATCGCTCCAATAAATTCTACGCTGGATGAAGTGGTTGACTGCACCTGGTTATAATGTGACTGCGCGTGTGATAAGAAAGAAAATTAATGTCAGATCAAGATTAAGACTGCATTTAACAATGTGACGTAGTTAACCAGCCCTAGATAAGCTGATCGGAGATAGCGACAACTATAGACGCTGGAGGCAGAGTCAACACACAGCATGGAGCTGTTGGGAACACAGAAGGTCAGACAGCATCAGAGGAGCAGGAAGGTCGACGTTTCAGGCATCCTTAAGAAGGGTCCCTACCCAAAACGTCGACTCTCCTGCTCCTCTGATGCTGCCTGGCCTGCTGTGTTCCTCCAGCTCCACCCTGTGTTAACTAAATAGGCTGATGTTGGTCTGTTAATAAAGGTATGAAGGTGTTCCTGCATTCAACATGCACCCTCTGTGGATGTTACGCTGACAGTATTGCGTGAAAGGAAGCTGCTTGACCAAATACTGTCTGACCAGAGCCTAATACAGCCTCAGCAGTACATCCCCTGCTCTTTTATTCCAGCCCTCTCAAAATGAATGCTAACATCGCATTTGCCTTGTGTAGTGGTAATGTCACTGGATATGTAACCCTGAGAGAAATATAGAAAATACATTATATACGTGTGTGATATTTTATACTTATTAGACCATCAACAGTGGCTACAGAATGTGTTCTCTGAATAACCTTAACATCCCACAACCAAAAAATTTACAATAAAGCTAATTCTAACTCTAAAACTCAACAGATCTGGTAGCTTCTGTGGAGAGAAAACTGAGGCTGATTTTCTCCAGCTATTCCCGTTTTTGTTCCAGATTTCCAGCAACAATCCTTTGGGTTTCCCAATATCCCTCTTCCTGGAACTCAGTAAGATTCCCTCCCGTTCCCTCAACAGGATGTAGATAGAACTCACCTCACTCATCATAAAAATCTCAACTGCTATATGTCAGAATTCTGTAATGATTAATTTGCCCCTTCAAAAAAATTATCCTGAGGCACACGATCTGTGTTTCTTCTTTAAATGCTGCAATACTGCTGAAGCAGACTGTCACATACCACAGTTGTTCTCCCTCTGAGAGAGCTGAGACAGGATGAACCCAATGTTCAATATATTACCGTGAAATGTCCAGCAGGTTTACAGCTTAATATCGGGAAAGCTCCAGAGAGTCACGCGGCGTGGACACAGACCCTTCGGCCCAACCAGTCCATGCTGACCGTTATCCCAAACTGAACCGGTCCCACCTACCTGCCCCTGGCCCATATCCCCCTAAACCTTGGAGAGAAATCAGACTTAACGTTTGGGTCGAGTGACACTTCCTTGGAACTACCCCAGTTCTGAGGAAGGGTCACCGGACCCGAAACGTTAACTCTGTTTTTCTCTTCACAGATGCTGCCAGACCTGCTGAGCTTTTCCAGCAATTTCTGCTTTCGTTTCTGATTTACACGATCCACAGTTCTTTCAGTTTTTGCTTCCCCCCTACAACCCCAGGGGTAAATAAGTCCCAGCCTCTCCTTATAACTCTAAAAATAGGGTGGCACAGTGGCTCAGTGGTTAGCGCTGCTGCCCCACAGCACCAGGGACCCGGGTTCGATTCCACCCTCCCCGTGTCTGTGTGGGTTTCCTCCCACAGTCCAAAGATGTGCAGGTTAGGGTGGGTTGGCCGTGCTAAATTGTCCCATAGTGCCCAGGGATGTGCAGGTTAGGGTGGATTGGCCGTGCTAAATTGTCCCATAGTGTCCCAGGGATGTGCAGGTTAGGGTGGATTGGCCGTGCTAAATTGTCCCATAGTGTCCAGGGATGTGCGGGTTAGGGTGGGTTAGCCATAGGAAATGCAGGGTTACAGGGGATAGGGGACTGAGTCTGGGTCGGATGCTCTTTGGAGGGTCAGTGCGGACTTGGTGGGCCAAAAAGCCTGTTTCCCCACTGCAGTGATTCTAACTCAAACCTTCCAGTTTCCGTAACATTCTGGTAAATCTTTTCAATGTCCTTCCCAGGGTAATAAAATCCTATAGGAGAGAGGATGTGTGTATCCCTGGCTTCCCATCCCCTCTCATTCTTGATCTCCTCCTGCACAGACCCCCAGAGGCACATCTCCATCTCTGTATTCTAGCAGTAGTGGAGGGTTGGAGGGAGGGACAGAGGGATGGAGGGAGGGTTAGAGGGAGGGAGGGGCAAAGGGATGGAGGTAGGGACAGGGAAATGGAGGTAGGGTTAGTGGGATGGATGGAGGGAGGGAGGGTTAGAAGGAGGGAGGGACAGAGGGAGGGTTAGAGGGAGTGAAGGACAGAGGGAGGGAGGGTTAGAAGGAGAGAGAGGGATGGAGGGATGGAGGGAGGGAGGTTTAAAGGGAGGGAAGGACAGAGGGAGGGAGGGAAGGAAGGTCGGAGGGAGGGAAGGAAGGACAGAGGGAGGGAGGGAAGGAAGCACAGAGGGAGGAAAGGAAGGACAGTGGGTGGGAGGGAAGTGAGGACGGTGGGAGGGGGGGGGGGGAGGGAAGGGAGGAGGGGGGGAAGGAAGGACAGTGGGAGGGAAGGACAGTGGGAGGGAAGGAAGGACAGTGGGAGGGTTAGAGGGAGGTCTATAGGGAGTGAGAGAGAGGGTTAGAGGGAGGGAGAAGAGCAGCTGCCTCTCTCCCTGGGAGGATCCAGCAGGAGGTGTCTGTGGAGAAGGGGCTGGAAAGCGCACACAGGCATTTCCCCGGCACTGGGAGCTGCACAGGGACGGAGAGAGAGAGCAAATTCCTGCGCTGTTAGCACCGGCCCCATCGCTGGGATGTTCCGGAGGAGGCGTCGCAAGTAAAGTGACCCGTTTTCTTCAACGGAGGGAGAGGGAGAGGGAAGGAGGGAGAGAGAGGGAGAGGGAAGGAGGGAGAGAGAGAGAGGGAGAGGGAAGGAGGGAGAGAGAGAGAGAGGGAGAGGGAAGGAGGGAGAGAGAGAGAGGGAGAGAGAGAGGAGAGAGGGAAAGGTGAGGGAGGGAGGGAGGGGGAGAGAGAGAAGGAGAGAGGGTGAGAGAGGGAAAGGGAAGGAGGGAGAGAGAGAGAGGGAGGGAGAGAAAGGGAAGGAGGGAGGGAGAGAGGAGGGGGAGAGAGGGAGAGGGAAGGAGGGAGGGAGAAAGAGAAGGAGAGAGAGGGAGGGAGAGGGAGAGAGAAAGAGGGAGGGAGAGAGATAGATGGATGTGGGGGACATAGATGGGAGAGAGAGAGAAAGAGCGAGCGATAGAGGAGGGAGAGAGCGAGAGACGACAGAGAGATAAATGAGGGAGAGATAGATATGAATGAGGGAGACGGATGGGAGAGAGAGATGAGCGAGAGAAATCGATGAGGAAGAAAGAGATGGATGAGAGAAATGGAGGAGAGAGATGGATGGATGAAGGAGAGGATGAGAGAAGGGGGTAGAGGGAGAGAGAGATTAGAGAGAGAGAGAGATACAATGTGAAACGCAAAGGGGGCAATTGGGTTTTCTGGAGCTGTGAACCATACAGAGAGCTCCCTCTCCCCAGGGGTGGGGGGAAACTGCCAGGATTGGAATCAGAGTCACCTGGGGGGGTGTCAGGAGGGTGAGTGAGGAACCGGAGGAGGTACGTGACTGGGAGATTAATGTAACAGAGGTGTTTATTCTCCCAGAGCTGAGAACAGACAGAGCCCATTGGAGCTGCAGCTCAGAGAGAATTAAAGTCTGTGTGTGCGTGAGTTGTGTCTGTGTCTCAGTGTGTGTGTATCTGTTTAAGTGTGTGTCAGTGTGTGTGTATGTCTTTGAGTGTGTGTTTGTGTGTGTGTCAGTGTGTGTATGTGTTTGAACGTGTGTGTCAATGTGTGTGTGTGTTTGAGTGTGTGTCAATGTGTGTGTGAGAGTGAATGTGTGTGTGTGTGTGAGAGTGAATCTGTGTGTGTGTGTGTGGGTGAGTGTGTGAGAGTGAATGTGTGTGTGTGTGTGTGTGAGAGTGAATCTGTGTGTGTGTGTGAATCTGTGTGTGTGTGTGTGGGTGAGTGTGTGAGAGTGAATGTGTGTGTGTGTGTGAGAGTGAATCTGTGTGTGTGAGAGTGAATCTATGTGTGTGCGTGAATCTGTGTGTGTGTGTGTGGGTGAGTGTGTGAGAGTGAATCTGTGTGTGTGTGTGTGGGTGAGTGTGTGAGAGTGAATGTGTGTGTGTGTGTGAGATTGAATCTGTGTGTGTGTGTGAATCTGTGTGTGTGTGTGTGTGGGTGAGTGTGTGAGAGTGAATGTGTGTGTGTGTGTGAAAGTGAATCTATGTGTGTGCGTGAATCTGTGTGTGTGTGTGTGGGTGAGTGTGTGAGAGTGAATGTGTGTGTGTGTGTGAGAGTGAATCTGTGTGTGTGCGTGTGTGTGTGTGAATCTGTGTGTGAATCTGTGTGTGTGTGTGGGTGAGTGTGTGAGAGTGAATGTGTGTGGGTGAGTGTGAGAGAGTGAATGTGTGTGTGAGAGTGAATGTGTGTGTGTGTGAGTGAATGTGTGTGTGTGTGTGTGTGTGAGTGAATGTGTGTGTGTGTGTGTGTGTGAGTGAATCTGTGTGTGTGTGTGTGTGAGAGAGTGAATCTGTGTGTGTGTGTGTGTGTGAGTGAATCTGTGTGTGTGTG
>NC_063376.1:2883466-2892094 GCF_021869965.1 Rhincodon typus
TGTGTGTGTGTGTGTGTGTGAGTGAATCTGTGTGTGTGTGTGTGTGAGAGAGTGAATCTGTGTGTGTGTGTGTGTGAGTGAATCTGTGTGTGTGTGTGTGTGTGTGTGTGGGTGAGTGTGTGAGAGTGAATGTGTGTGTGTGTGTGTGTGAGTGAAAGTGTGTGTGTGTGGGTGAGAGAGGTGAGGGATGATTGTATTGAGATGAAAATGATAAAGCTCTGACCTGTAATGGATCAAACCAGTGTGGGACACAGTCTGGGGGTGGGGGTCTCTGCATCTGCTGAGAGATTTAACCCTTTCAGCTCCTGACAAATCGAGTAGACCAGCCCCTGGTCAAAATGCCAGCTTGGGCAGGCCCTAAGAAATGGGGTTTCAAATGCCTTCTAAATCCTGTAGGGAGAGCTTAAAAGCCATATTTCCGTCACCCACCTGCTCAGAGATGTTAATGTACACCTCCGGGGACTTGAACCCTGGTCTCACAGCCCAGAGGCAGGGACATACTGCAGTACCTTCCAGACTGCAGAGAGTTGAAGATCTGGTTTCACATCATTTACAAGGCGGGGGGCAGGGAAAGGGGACTTTATGGAGGGGTATTCCAGAGTTTTTGGCCCTAGCAATCTGAAGGCACGCTTGCCAATGGCGGAGTGATGGGAATCAAGGGATGGGCACGAGGCTGGGATCAAAGGTGGGGTGTTTGTGGCTGGGAGGGATTAGGATTGAGGTGGGGGGAGTGTAGGGTAGAGGGATTTGAAAGGAAGGAACAAGAATTGCAAAAATACCTTGCAAAAAAAGACACGTGTCGTTTTGGCTCTTGGAGGATTTCCAGCGTTCGACAAAAGGCCGTTCGGCCCATCTGCTTTATTCTAGTGTTCGCGCTCTGCGCCAGTCGAGGAAATGCTGGATAGGTCAGGGCTTTATCCCCTCGGAGGTTGAAGGGTGACCTTATAGATGTTTATAAAACCATGAGGGGCATGAATAAGGTGAATAGCAAAGGTACATGTGTGGAACAAGCTGCCAGAGGAAGTGGTACAATGATAACATTTAAAAGGCATCTGGATGGATAGGAAGGGTTTAGAGGGATATGGGCCAAATGCTGGCAAATGGGTTTAGATTAATTTAGGACATGTGGTCGGCATGGACGAGTTGGACCAAAGGGCCTATTTCTATGCTGTATGTCTCTATGTCTGTATGATTCCACGATTGGTCCGAATGCCAGAAAGTTCCTAAAATTTCTCAAAGGAATGGGGAATCTCAGCATCTGCCAAGCCACGGGATTCTCGTCCAGGGATTCTGGTCGTATCTGCTGCCGCTGGAACCAATTATATTGTAAATACTCCACACCAGTCAGCCAGATGAAAAACTCAAAAGTCTACGTTTGAGAGACAGAGAGGGAGAAACAAAGTTAACGTTTCAACTCCAAGACACATTCGACTCCAAGCGCTAACTCTGTGCCTCTCTCCACAGTCATTGCCCGACCTGCTGACTTTCTCTGGCATTATCTGTCGTCTGTTTCAGATCTTCAGTTGCCATATTTTGCTTTGAATCAAACTGCAGAAACAGTTTTACAAATTTTTAAAATATTTATTCATTTGGATGTGTGTGTCTCTGACTAGGCCCAGTATTTATTGTCCATTCCTAATTACCCACAAGGCAGTTAAGGGTTTGCTGTGGGTCTGGAATCACGTGTGGGCCAGACCAGGTAAGGATGGCAGTTTCCTTCCCTAAAGGACATTAGTGAACCAGATGGGTTTGTCATAGAGTCACACAGCACAGAAACAGACCCTTCGGCCCATCCAGTTCGTGCCGACCATAATCCCAAACTAAACTAGCCCCCACCTGCCTGCTCCTGGCCCCCATCCCTCCAAACCTTTCCTATTCATGTACTTATCCAAATGTCTTTTAAATGTTGAAACTGTATCCACATCCACCACTTCCTCTGGAAGCTCATTCCACATACCAACCACTCTCTGGTTAAAAAAAAAATTGCCCCTCATGTCTTTTTAAAATCTTTCTCCTCTCACCTTAAAAATATGGCCCCTAGTCTTGAAATCCCCCACCCTAGGGAAAAAAAACACCTGCCATTCACCTTGTCTATACCCCTCATTGTTTTATAAACCTCTATAAGGTCAACCCTCACCCCTCCTACGCTCCAGTGAAAAAAGTCCCAGCCTATCCAACCTCTCCTTATAACACAAATCCTCCATACCCGGTAACATCCTGGTAAATCTCTTCTGAACCCTTTCCAGTTTAATAATGTCCTTCCTATAACAGGGTGACCAGAACTGGACACGGTGCTCCAGAAGAGGCCTCACCAACGTCCTGTACAACCTCAACATGACGTCCCAACTCCTATACTCAAAGGTTTGAGCAATGAAGGCAAGCGTGCTAAATGCCTTCTTAACCTCCCTGTCTACCTGTGAGGCAAACTTCAAAGAATTATGTACCTGAACCCCTAGGTCTCTCTGTTCTACAGCACTACACAGGGCCCTACTTGTGTAAGTCCTGCCCTTGATTGTTTTTCCAAAATACAATACCTTGCATTTATCCAAATTAAATTCCGTTTGCCAGTCACATTTCCTTGCAATGATTAATGTCACCATTAAACTGTCAATTCTAAATTTGTTGGAAAAAAAAGCAATTAAACCATCTGCCATGGATGGGCTTAAACCGCTGCCTCCAGAACATTACCTTAGTCGCTAGGTTAATAGCCCAGCAATAACACCACTAGGCTATCACCTCCCTGCCCAGCTGAGGAGAATGCACATTTTGTGACTGTGCGCTTTCTTGCCTTCATAAACAAATATACCTTTGGAAAAGGAGGAGCCAGAAGAACTAAGAGGGTTTTATTTTTAATTTCGTGTCGGGGATGGGGAGTAAGCAAATATTTACTTTTCATTTCTAACAACTCGGAAAGGTTTCACAATCGGGACACCTTTCACCTGTTTGATACATGGTTTAACAGGTACGTGTCAGATTGTCGACGTGCACTTTAAGAGACTGAGGACAAACCGTGAATTGGCAGGAGGTGTCACGAGCTTCTAACACACAGGAAATTGGGCTTTCAGATTCAACATATCCGTGTTCTGGCCGGCTACTGTAGGAATTTGCTTGTGACTCAGGAGGTTCAGCCCTCTGGTACCTGAGTTGGATGGTTGTGAGTTTAAGTCCTACTGTAGGGTCTTGAGTTACGGTCAAACTCCCCCCAAGTGGGGGAATGCTGTGCTGTTGCAGTCCTACAGATAAAGCATTAGCCTGGAATCTTACTGTTGGATGTTATCGATGCAGAGAGGGTGGTTAAGAAGGCATTTTAGCCTTCATTGCTCAGATCTTTGAGTATAGGAGTTGGGACATCATGTTGAGGTTGTACAGGATGTTGGTGAGGCCTCTTTTGCAGCACTGTGTCCAATTCTGGTCGTCCTCTTACAGAAAGGGTATTATTAAACTGGAGAGGGTTCAGAAAAGATTTACCAGGATGTTACTGGGACTGAAGCGTTTGAGTTATAAGGATCGGCTGGGACTTTTTTCACTGGGCCAGCATTTATTTCCCATCCCTAATTGCCCCGAGGGCAGTTGAGAGTCAACCACTTTGCTATGGGTCTGGAGTCACATGTAGGCTAGACCAGGTAAGGATGGCAGTTTCCTCCCCTCAAACTGCATCAGCGATCCAGATTTTTACCCTCCCCTCCCCCCGACAATTGGTTTCACATTCCTTGTGAGACTCTTAATTCCAGATTATTACTGAACTCAAATTCCACCATCAGCCGAGGTGGGATTTGAATTCTAGTCTCGGGGGTGCTGTCTACATTAATAGTCTGGGGGGAACGATGCCACTGGTCCTTCGCCTCCCCGTTGCATTGTGACGTTGCTAGTGGCAACTCGCTACACCCAAGAGAGAAGGTACTACATTGCAATGGATGTGAAGGCACTACGTCGATGCAATTTCCCGGATTGCAGTAAATAGTGGCGCCAGCTCTGGTTTTCGGATTTAACTGAGAGACTGTTTCTTGTGTAAGCTTTTCACAAACACACACACACATTCTCTCTCTCTGTTTGCTTTAGGAAGCCAAGGTTACTGCAATGGTGCACGCTCAGTGTGCTGTGGATGACCATAGTGATCCTCATGGCGATCGGACTAGCAATCCAGACGTTGGGAATCGCGGATAAGAAAAGGTGACTCTCCCGTCTCGCTCCAATGTGGTGCGGAGGTTCAGATCTAAAATCTGCTGAAAGGAGAAATGTTCTGTCGAAGTTTGCTGTCATCAGGACCAACTGCTGAGTGCCAAATCTCCAGCAACCGCTGCAGGGAGAGAAAGGCCGTTTGAAATGTGGCATTCTTGCATTAGTCCTGATGAAAAGCTTGGGCCTAAGTTTAAGTCCTTGAGTGGCAAGTGACTGTTAGCATCTAAATACTGCAAGTGGAACATTAACGTGTGTGAACGGGCCTCAGGGGGGAAAGAGATAACTTCCGCGTAGCCACTCCCTAGCAGTGTGGCAGCAAATCGTTGACAGAGAGAAACTATTTAGTTTGGTTGAGGTAGAGTGCCCAGAAGAAAGGGCAAAACTTTGACGTCAAGCCCAGTTACTCAGTCATTTATCTAAATGATTTGAATGGGAACGTAGGAGGGATGGTTAGTAAGTTTGCAGATGACACCAAAATTGGAGGTGTAGGGGACAGCGAAGGAGGTTACCTCAGAGTACAACAGGATCTTGATCAGATGGGCCGAGGAGTGGCAGATGGAGTTTAATTTAGATAAATGTGAGGTGCTGCATTTTGGAAAGGCAAATCAGGGCAGGACTAATACACTTAATGGTAAGGTCCTGGGGAGTGTTGCTGAACAAAGAGACCTTGGGGTATAGGTTCATACTTCCTTGAAAGTGGAGTCCCAGGTAGACAGGGCGGTGAAGAAGGTGTTTGGTATACTTGCCTTTATGGGTCAGTGCATTGAGTATAGAACACAGAATATAGAACATAGAACATTACAATGCAGTACAGGCCCTTCGGCCCTCGATGTTGCGCCGACCTGTGAAACCAATCTGAAGCCCATCTGACCTGCACTATTCCATTATCATCCATAGGAGTTGGGAGGGTCATGTTGCAGCTGTACAGGACATTGGTTAGACCACTATTGGAATACTGTGTTCAATTCTGGTCTCCCTGCTATAGGAAGGATGTTGTGAAACTCGAAAGGGTTCAGAAAAGATTTGTAAAGATGTTGCCGGGGTTGGAAGGTTTGAGCTTTAGGGAGAGGGTGAATAGGCTGGGGCTATTTTCCCTGGAGTGTCGGAGTCTGAGGGGAGACAGTATAGAGGTTTATAAAATCATGAGGGGCATGGAGAGGGTGAATAACGAAGGTCTTTTCCCCAGGGTAGGGGAGGCCAAAACTAGAGGGGCATAGGTTTAAGGTGAGAGGGGAAAGATTTAAAAGGGACCTGAGGGGCAACTTTTTCACACAGAGGGTGGTGTGTGTATGGAATGAGCTGCCAGAGGAAGTGGTGGAGGCTGGTACAATTACAACATTTAAAAGGCATCTGGATGGGTACATGAATAGGAAGGGTTGAGCGGGATATGGGCCAAATGCTGGCAAATGGGACTGGATTAATTTCGGATATCTGGTTGGCATGGACGAGTTGGGCCGAAGGGTCTGTTTCCGCTGTACATCTCTATGGCTCTGTGACTGCATGACTCTATGCTTAACTAACTACCTTCTAGCGGGAGATAGGATTAACATAGTAATATCACTGGCTTAGCCATGAGACTAAAGCCTGGGGAACAATATGGCAGCGTTTTGGAAATTAAACTCAATTAGTAGATCCAGAAAATAAAGCTATGGCAACTTTTGGTATAAAACCCAGAGAGTCATGCATTACAGAAAAGGTCCTTCGGCCCATTGAGACTATACTGATATAGCTGAACGAAACCTCCTTTCCCCAAGGTGGCCCATGACAGGACATTTCGAGCACCCACCTGTGTACTTTTAAAGCCTCTAAGGTTTGCTACCCCCAAGAGCCTCTGGGATTGTGGGTGCTCAGTTACTCAGTTGGCTGGATGACTGGGGTGTCAAGTGATGCCAACAGTATGGGTTCGATTCCCGCACCAGCAGAAGTTGAAGGACTGTCCCTCACGACCTCTCCCATCGCCTGAGACATGGTGACCCTCAGGTTAAGCCATCAACGGTGGACGTGTTGCTCCTATTAGGGCCATAGCCCGCTGTGGTGCAGTAACACTGTAGCTGCCTTACTTTTGGGGGCAGTTTTGAATTAGCTCAGTTGGCTGATTAGTGATGCAGACTGACGCCAACAACATGGAGGGAATGGAAATCTCCTGTTCTGGCCTCCATGTGACTCCAGCCCCACAGCCAATGAGGGTTGACTCTTAACTATCCTCTGAAATGGCCCCAGTGAGATAAGGGGTAATTAGGGACGGCCTTGTTCAGCAATGTTCCCATCCCACGGCTCAGTGGTTAGCACTGTTGCCCCACACAGCGCCAGGGACCCGGGTTCGATTCCCAGCCTTGGGCGACTGTCTGTGTGGAGTTTACACGTTTTCCCTGTGTCCGCGTGGGTTTCCTCCCACAGTCTAAAGATGTGCAGGTTAGGGTGGTTTGGCCATGCTAAATTGTCCCATAGTGTCCAGGGATGTGCGGGTTAGTGTGGATTGGCCGTGCTAAATTGTCCCATAGTGCCCAGGGATGTGCGGGTTAGGGTGGGTTGGCCATGCTAAATTGTCCCATAGTGTCCAGGGATGTGCGGGTTAGGGTGGATTGGCCGTGCTAAATTGTCCTACAGTGCCCAGGGATGTGCAGGTTAGGGTGGGTTGGCCGTGCTAAATTGTCCCATAGTGTCCCAGGGATGTGCAGGTTAGGGTGGATTGGCCGTGCTAAATTGTCCCGTAGTGCACAGGGATTTGTAGGTTAGGGTGGATTGGCCGTGGGAAATGCAAGGATATGGGGAGGGATGCTCTTCAGAGGGGCAGCGTGGACCCAATGGGTCGAATGGCTGTAGGGATTCCATGAAACCCCTCATTGCAAATCCTCATTGGCCGAGTTTCTGAGGATGACATCACATGACCGATTATCGCTTGACACCTCACTTGGTCGATCAGGTGTTTTTCTTTCAACGCCTGTTGCTTCGGCAATAACAGAAACCGAGCAGAACTGCCCAGTTCTGTAATGCACCGACGATTTATTTCTGTTTATTTGCCAAAAGTCACACACAGAAGGTAAATCTTTAATCCTGGGAGACGCCAGGACATTGCTGGAGGATTGGCAAAGCTGCTCACTCTGCTGTTTGCCGGTTGGGATCCAAAGATCTCTTCTCCTGTGGGATTGCTACCAAGAGTGGGAATACAAAGCATTTACTTTTTCTACAGAGATCAGGTTGTGTTTTAGTGATGTGGCTGAGTGGGAGACCTGTCGGTGTTGGGGGCGGGGACGGGGTTGAGGAACGGGGAGGGAGGAGACAGAAGGTGGGGGAAGGCGAGAGAGAGGAGGGGAAGGGGAAAGTTAGTCGTGGAGTTAGGGGTAGGGAGATGGAGGCAAATAGCCGAGATCTTTTGACCTTTCAGAGAGTTCGGAAAAGATTGACAAGAATGCTGGAGGGTTTGAGCTACAGGGAGAGGCCGGGGCTATTTACCCTGGACCAGCAAATGCCCCGGAAGGGCAAAATGTGGCAGCACAGGCTTGAAGGGCCGAAGGGTCTGTTCCTGTGCTGTATTGTTTTTTCTTCTTTGTCGGAGGCTGAGGGATGACCTTAAGAGAGGTTTATAAAATCATGAGGGGCATGGATAGGGTGAATAGCCAGTGTCTTTTCCCCAGGGTAGAGGAATGCAAAACTAGAGGGCCATAGGTTTATGGTGAGAGGGGAAAGATTTAAAAGGGACTGTTTTCCACGCAGAGGGTGGTGTGTGTATGGAATGAGCTGCCAGAGGAAGTGGTGGAGGCTGGTACAATTACAACATTTAAAGGCATCTGGATGGGTACATGAATAGGAAGGGTTTAGAGGGATATGGGCCAAATGCTGGCAAATGGGACTAGATTAATTTCGGACATCTGTTCCTATTTCCCACGTTTGTATTGTCATAGCGAATATATTAGCAATGTAGAGTGCCCCTCAAAACCCATCTGGTTGACTAATACCCTCTTCGGGAAGGGAATCTGCCATCCTTACCCGGTCTGGCCTACACGTGACTCCAGACCCAAACAGGGATGTGCTCGACTCTTAACTACCCTCAGAGATGTTCCCAGAGGGAAAACAGATCAGGAACCGTTCAATATTGGTAGCAAATGCTGGTCATTCCAGCAAGGGCCACATTCCATGAAAGAAAATTCCCTACTTTCCTCTCTGCCTTCCGCCCCACCCCACCCCACACCCATCGAGAATTCCAAAAGCTAACAATGCCCTAATTCCTCTTCATTTCCATTTTCAACGGGAGACCCCCTCACTCTAAACACAGGGGCTCAAGTAGGCCATTCGGCCCATCAAGTCTGCTCTGCCCTTCGATGAGGTCATCACTTGATCTGATAATCTTCGATTTCACCTTCCTGTCTTTCCACCTTCCTAGTTAAAAATCACAGTCCAAAGATGTGCGGGTTTGGGTGGATTGGCCGTGCTAAATAGCCCCATAGTGTC
>NC_063376.1:2892104-2910254 GCF_021869965.1 Rhincodon typus
AATAGCCCCATAGTGTCCAGGGATGTGCAGGTTAGGGTGGATTGGCCATGCTAAATTGTCCCATAGTGCCCAGGGATGTGCAGGTTAGTGTGGATTGGCCGTGCTAAATTGTCCCATACTGTCCAGGGATGTGCGGGTTAGGGTGGATTGGCCGTGCTAAATTGTCCCATAGTGCCCAGGGATGTGCGGGTTAGGGTGGATTGGCCATGGGAAATTGTCCCAAATGTCCAGGGATGTGCAGGTTAGGGTGGAATGGCCGTGCTAAATTGTCCCATAGTGTCCAGGGATGTGCGGGTTAGGGTGGATTGGCCGTGCTAAATTGTCCCGTAGTGCCCAGGGATGTGCGGGTTAGGGTGGATTGGCCGTGCTAAATTGTCCCGTAGTGCCCAGGGATGTGCGGGTTAGGGTGGATTGGCCGTGCTAAATTGTCCCATAGTGTCCAGGGATGTGCAGGTTAGGGTGGAATGGCCGTGCTAAATTGTCCCATAGTGTCCCAGGGATGTGCGGGTTAGGGTGGATTGGCCATGGGAAAATGTCCCAAATGTCCAGGGATGTGCAGGTTAGGGTGGAATGGCCGTACTAAATTGCCCCATAGTGTCCCAGGGATGTGCGGGTTAGGGTGGAATGGCTGTGCTAAATTGTCCCATAGTGCCCAGGGATGTCCAGGTTCGGGTGGATTGGCCGTGCTAAATTGTCCCATAGTGCCCAGGGATGGGTGAGTTAGCCATAGGTTTGGTTATGGGGGAGGTATGCTCTTCAGAGGGTTAGTGCAGACTCAATGGTCTGCTCCCACACTTTAAGGATTGTATGACTTTAGGGATTGTGTGATAAGATCACCCCTCAGCCTCTGACACTCCAGGGAAGAAAGTTCCAGTCTCTCCCTGTAACTCCAATCCTGTCAAACGACAGTGAGAACTGCCGATGCTGGAGTTAGAGATAACACAGTGTGGAGCTGGAGGGACACAGCAGGCCAGGCAGCATCAGAGAAGCAGGAGAGTCGACGTTTCAGGTCGGGACCCTTCTTCAGAATTTCGACGTCAACTTGCCTACTCGTCTGATGCTGCCTGGCCCTGCTGCGTTCCTCCAGCTCCGCGCTGCGTGTCATTTCAACATCCCCGATGTTTAAAAACCGAAAGAACTGCGGATGCTGTAAATCAGGAACAAAAACAAAGTTGCTGGAAAAGCCCAACAGGTCTGGCATCATCTGTGAAGGTGAACAACAGAGTTAACGTTTCGGGTCCGGTTATGTTCTGAAGAAGGGTCACTGGACCCGAAACGTTAACTTTGTTTTTTTTAACCCTTCACAGATGCTGCCAGACCTGCTGAGCTTTTCCAGCAACTTTGTTTTTTATCCCTGTCAATTTGTCCTTCACCTTCTCCTATAGAACAGTACAGCACAGTACAGGCCGTTTGGCCCACGATGTTGTGCCGACCAACTACACGATCAAACTGACCTGCATACCCTACGTTTTACTATCCTCTGTTGTCCTTTTCTGTTTCTCCCCCACCACCACCGCTCTAGGTTGAGAAAGTGATGGCGAAGGAGACCTTTTACTTCTCGATCTTGCGAAACCCGGTGACCCTGGCCGAGTCGTCCTTTACCTATTACAAAGGAACGAGTGCGGCCTTCAAGAAGGTAGACTCGCTGGAGCAGTTCCTGAGGGACCCGTGGAGATATTACTCGGCCAGGGAACGGGGCAACCAGTACGCCAGGAACCTGATGTGGTTCGACTTTGGCTTTGACCACAACTCCAACGACACAGCAGACTACGTGGAGCTGGTCCTCAAGGAGATCAGGAGCACCTTCCACCTCATCCTGCTTTCGGAATACTTTGACGAGTCCATGATCCTCCTGAAGGACGCCCTGTGCTGGGAGTTCGACGACGTCGTCTCCTTCAAGCTGAACTTCCGCAGCGACGTGACGGTGAGGAGGCTCTCGGAGGAGGCCGTGAGACGGGTGAAGGCCTGGAACGCGTTGGACTGGAAGCTCTACCTTCACTTCAACCACACCTTCTGGCAGAAGGTGGAAAGCTACGGCCAGCAGAGGATGAGGAGCGACGTCCGTGTCTTGCGGGAGAAGCGGAGGAAGCTGATGGACCTGTGTCTCCAAGGGAGCAAGCCTGTGGAGGCCAGTCAAATCCAGGACAAGAACATTAAGCCCTTCCAGTACGGCCGGGCCCAGATCATGGGTTACAACCTGAATTCGAACCTGGACAACAGCACCAGGGAGAAATGCTTACGGATGGTCATGCCTGAGCTCCAGTACAAGGACCTACTCGATGCCAAGCTGTTCCCGCCGACTCCCACCACCAAAAGTCAGCAGCAGCTGGAGGTACATTTCTGAGGAGAGGGGAAGGATGGACCGCTCCTTTTGCCCAACGGAGAAGAAAAAAAAGTCTCGCTCTGCCCGTTCGAGTCGGGCTGAGAGAAATCTCCAGGAAAGTCACTTTTCTCGCTGCCACTTCCATAATGCCCCTGGGGAGGGGTGCCATACGCCAATTCTCAGCCTCCGTCCGATCTAAGGTTTCATCTTTCGGTGTTGTCGGGGTGGGGTGGGGTGGGGGGAAGGTTAAAGGATGACGCGCGGTCAAAGGCTTCCATCTTGAATTCGTCAGGATGGGAATGCCAGGGAAACGGCAGACGCGCAGAAGGGCAATTTGTCAGGCGGGTGTAGAGCGCGGCGCGCTTTACCCTCACCAGAAACTTCTGTACCCTCACGTGTAGGCCTCTCTCCACCGTCCCCATGTTCTGGTGCCCAGGACGCTTTACTCAGAGGGTGGCGCCGCCTATGGAATTCTCAGAGAGCGGCTGAGGCCAAAAAGTGTTTCTGAGAAGGAGTTAGATATGGTTCTCAGGATCAAAGTTGGGGGCGGGGGTGGTGAGAGAAGACAGGAAATGGGGCTGTTGGGGGGACGGTGCTGAATTGGATGGTCAGCTGTGAATGGGGCTCCTCGTACGATCCCCACAGTGTGGGAAGAGGCCATTCAGCCCATTACCAGTCAGCATCTCACCCCACCGACCTACCCTGTGTGCTTTGGAGGGTTAACCGTGGGAAGCACAGAGATGGGGTGGGTCTGGGTGAGACACCCTTCAGAGGGTTGGTATGGCCTGCTTCCACAGTGTAGGGATTCTCTGAACAGTCTGGCCCTAATTCTCAGACTCTGCCCCCTAGTTCTACAATCCCTAACCAGTGGAAATCATTTATCTTTATTTACCCTGCCTTTTTTTCTCCTGTTAAGGTATTAAAGACTTCAATCAGATCACCCCCAAACCTTCTAAATTCTAGAGAAAAAAGGCCTAATTTGTATAACCTTTCGTCACAGTGTAGTGACCATCTTATATTTTGGTATCTTCCACAAATGGCCAAAACACTATGTCTACCTTATTCAGCCCCTTCATAATCTCTTAAAGATCTCAGTTTGGGTCACCTTGTTGCATTTTCCTTTCTGAAGTTGCTGCCCAGTTCTATACAAGAGTTCTAAAGTCCGTCACCACAGCAGAAATCTTTTATTTATTCATTCACGGGATGAGGGTGTCACTGGCTAGGCCCAGCATTTATTGCCCATCCCTAATTGCCCCAGAGGACAATTAAGAGTCAACCACATTGCTGTGGTTCTGGAGTCACGTGTAGGCCAGACCAGGTAAGGATGGCAGTTTCCTTCCATAAAGAACATGTGTAAACCAGATGGGATTTTCCCCCAACGATGGATTCATGGTCATCATTAATTCCAGATATTTATTGAAATTAAATTCTACCATCTGCTATGGCAGGATTTGAACCTGGGTCCCCAGAACATGACCTGGGTCTCCAGATTAACAGTTCAGCAACAAGACCACTAGGCCGTCATTTCTCCTATAATTATGACGTTGTGACGTGGAGGTGCTGGAGTTGGACTGGAGTGTCTGAAGACACCAGGCGATAGTCCAACAGGTTCATTTGAAAACACAAGCTTTCGGAGCGCTGCTCCAATCATTAGGTTGAAGAAGCATCTCCTTTGTAGGATACAAGGTATCTTAAAGCTTTCTGCACTTGCATTTTCATCTTTGGGGAAAAAAAGGACTGACCCTGAACTACATTCCGAAACTAGAGGGGTTTGAGTGGAAATCCATGGCAAAGCCTCGTCCAATCAGAGTTGACTTGCCCAACCAATCAGCACCCTTTTCTCAAGCAATATAAATTATTGCTCCCCTTGAAATTTGGCATTCTTGCGTGGGTCCTGATGACGACAAGATTTGTCTTTTCTTTCAGTAAAATTTGAGTTCTTCACTCTCAAGGCAATCGTTCTTTGAAAACTGGGGGAACCTTACAGAGCTGATGTAAGCGAGTATTATGTACAGATATACAAAACAGAAGAGATTTTACTTGGAATGTTCTGCTTAAGTAAAGTGTAGATTCCTCTTGGAAGTCTCAAAGTGTTAAAACCTGAGTGAATGTGAATTTTAATAAGAGCGTGCGTGAACAAGATGGTGAAGTTGGGAAAGAAAAATGTTTTTGGTTTGAATGCAAAAAAAGAACTTTTTTTTTGTGGGGTGATGCTCCTCTGAAGCAATTTCTGGATGTCTTTTTTTTGTATGCGAAAGGCACTATATAAATGCAAGTTGTCCTATTTATTTCTGTACAGTTATACTAATATGGATGTTTTGATCTTAGTTCTGATTCTGTGCTTGGTACTGGATTGTGGGTCAAAATCCTGCAGTTCTCTCTCTCTCTCTCTCTCTCACTGCCCTGTGTGGGCGTCCTTTCACCACATAGTCCTTGGCATTTCAAGATG
Source organism: Rhincodon typus (assembly GCF_021869965.1). Classification (NCBI taxonomy): domain Eukaryota; kingdom Metazoa; phylum Chordata; class Chondrichthyes; order Orectolobiformes; family Rhincodontidae; genus Rhincodon; species Rhincodon typus. Next base: position 2,896,877 of record NC_063376.1, read on the forward strand.
GCCACTTACCTCAGTCTTCGTGTCAGCATTTAGCGAAAGGGTGAACAAATGGCAGCTTGGCCAGCGACGTCCACCTTCACGAAAGAGAGAAAAGACGTCATAGAAAGGAACGCACTTTTCAGTCCTCTGAGAGATCGAAGTTCAAGTGATTTTAAAAAAAAACACAAAGATTTTGTAAAATCTCAATGAGTACATCAACATCTGCAGAGAGAAAGGTATGGAGTTATGGGTAACCTTTTATCAGAACCGAGGTGGGGGGCGGGGGGGGGGTAGTGGGGAGTATCAAGACTGGACAGATGTTGTAAGCAGGTAAAAAGCAAAAACTGCGGAGGCTGTAAATCAGAAACAAAAACAGAAGTTGCTGGAAAGGCTCAGCAGCGTCTGTGGAGAGAAATCAGCTAACGTTTCGGGTCAAGTTCTGCGGAAGGGTCACTGGACCCGAAACGTTAACTCTGATCTCTCTCCGCAGGTGCTGCCAGAGCTGCTGAGCTTTTCCAGCAATTTCTGTTTTAAGCTAGTGCCTGGCTTCTCTCTACCTTGCTCACTCTGGGGGAGCGACCTCCACATTTTTGCAGCTCCTCTTGAGTTTCTCCTTCGGGTTTGTTAACGACTATTAAAACCTGGTCATCCAGGTCCAGCCTCATGTGAGAGCATCTCAAGGTTGACCCAAATCGATCTGCATTTATAATTTGGAAGAACTTAATCAGGTTGGAAGCATAGAATCCTTCAGGGTGTGGAAAGAGGGGCTTTGGGTCCATTGAGTCTGGACTGACCCTCCGAAGAGCATCCCACCCAGCTCCCTTCCCTATAACCCTGCATTTCCCAATCCACCCTAACCTGCACATCCCTGGACACGATGGGACAATTTAGCACGGCCAATCCACCCTAACCTGCACATCCCTGGGCACTATGGGGCAATTTAGCACGGCCAATCCACCCTAACCTGCATATCCCTGGACACGATGGGGCAATTTAGTACGGCCAATCCACCCTAACCTGCACATCCCTGGGCTGTGGGAGGAAACCCACACAGACAGTCACCTGAGGGTGGATTTGAACCCGGGTCCCTGGTGCTGTGAGGCAGCAGTGCTAACCACTGAGCCACCATCCCTGGCTCCCTGTGGCAACATGCACTTTTTACATCACATGCACTAGCTTGTGGATGGTGATGGTTGAGACTCCCAACTCCTTTTAATCATATTTCCCTCATCCCACTCTTCCTTCCTGCCATTGGTGCGTGCTGGAAGGATTTAAAAGTCAATTTGCAAACTATTTTATGGAGACACCTTCCTTTTTTAATAATTCGTTCACAGGATGAGGGCGTCACTGACTAGGCCCAGCATTTATTGCCCAGAGGGCAGTTCAAAGTCAACCACATTGGCTGTGGGTCTGGAGTCACATGTAGGCTAGGTAAGGATGGAAGTTTCCTTCCCTAAAGAACCAGATGGATTTTTCCCACTAATAGCCATCATTAGACTCCTAATTCCATTATTTTTAAACATTGATTTCAAATTCCACCACCTACCATAGCTGGGATTTGAACCTGGATCCCCAGGGTATATAGCTGGGTCTCTGGTTTAACAGCTCAGAAACAATACCACTAGGCCGTCAATCCCCTCCTTGGCCAGCAACTCCTGGTGTAGGACTTGATCCCCAAACATCTGCCCTGGAGGCAGAGATAGCACCCACTACAGCCCAGGAACATTTTCTCCTGAGAGCTCTAACCTCTGTGGGACCATTCTCGTAAAAAGTTACATTGCATCCTGTTATAATAAAATCAAGACCAGACCATTTAGTGCGAAGGATAGACAAAGACTATAATTACTAAGTGTGACCTTACCTTTGCTGAAGGTGGGGAGTTCCCTGTATAATTGTAATCTTCCCAATTTTGCCTCAAATGCGTTCTGTGATGTAACAGCTCCTGAGAAATCAGGCTAGGATTGTCTCACAATCCCCAGCGAACGCAAGTAAAGTTGACAACTTGATTTGATTTGATTTATTGCATCGAGACACAGTGAAAAGCATTGTTTTGCATGCTAACCAGACATATCACACCTGACATAAGTACATCAGGGTAATAGAACAGAATGCAGAATAGCCTGACAGCTGCAGAGAAAGATCAACTTTAATATATGACACTGATAACAGAGGGGAAGAAGCTGTTCTTGAATCTGTTGGTAGGTGTTTGTACCTACTGCCCAATGGAAGGGAGTATAACCAGGGTGGGAGGCATCTTTGATTATGTTGGTTTGTTGAAGCAGTGGGAAGTGTTGACAATGGAAGGAAGGCTGGTTTGCATGATGGACTGGGATAGAGCAATGGTACATATTTTGTTTAAGGACCTATCATTAATATTATAAATGCATGCCTCAGACTGCACAATAACAACTTAAATCGAGTGTACATTTGTAGCGTTTGTTATCTGTTTGAACACACTCTCTATACTGGAGAAGAAAACTCATTCGAACGAGACAAAGCAGGGATCCTATTAATGCTCATTGTACAAAGACTAAATTATGTCTTTTGGAGAAATGTGTCAGGGATACTTTTATAATTTGAATTAAATTTCACTTGCATAGATGCAAATTCATTTAACAATTGTTTTTAATCCAGGTATGTAAGACAAGTGTTCTGGCACTGCCTTTACTGTGGAAAATTGCAACAAAGAGACATGTTAATTTATTAAAATAATATGAATCATAACCTCAAGAATGTGTCTTTGTTATTTTGCTAACCATTTAGGTCTTTGATAGGATTGTGCATCTTCTCGTTTCAAGATGATTTGAAATCTTAGATTGCTTGGGTCTAGATGAAGCAGTGTACTTTTGTTTGCAAATTGTCATCAGCTAATGATTCTAATTGGCCACTTCAGACATTCCCATGTTGCTAGTCATGGGCTCCCTGGGAGGTTCCTTTATTCATTCACGGGATGAGGGCATCGCTGGATAGGCCCAGCATTTATTGCCCATTCCTAATTTCCCCTGGAGGGTGGTTAAGAGTCACCCACATTGGCATGGGTCTGGAGTCACAGACCAGGTAAGGTCCTGTGGCCTTACAGAAACCAGATAAGGATAGCAGCTTCCTTCCCTAAAGGACATTAGTGAACTGGATGGGTTTTTTCCCCCCCCACAATTGACAATGGATTCATGGTCATCATTTGATTCTTAATTCCACATATTTATTGAATTTAAATTCCACCATCTACCATGGCAGGATTTGAACCCAGGTCCCCAGAACATTATCTGGGTCTCTAGATTAGCAGTCTAGCGGTAACACCACTAGGCTATCACCTCCCCCTAAGCCACATCTTTTGACTACATAAGGTGTATTCTGATGAAGGGTCTAAGCCCAAAACGTCGGCCTTCCTGCTCCTCTGATGCTGCGTTCATCCAGCTCTGCACCTTGTTATCTCAGATTCTCCAGCATCTGCAGTTCCTGCTATCTCTTGACTACATGTTTGGTGTTTCCAGGAGGCGGCATTTATTGTTGAACTTAAGATCCCTGGTGTTCCTTCTTCCGGTTTCTTTTCTGTACTTCCTCTTAACAGAGAGCTGCTCTTAAAGAATCATGCCCCTTCGTACAGGAGCTCTCTCTGCGTTGGTTTCAATTGAACAAGGGTCCCCTTGGTGTTCACGCATTTCTTGAGGGAAGCCCTTCAGGGATTCTTTCAAACGCTCCCTTTGTTCTCCTGTCATTTGAATGCCTTCCTTTTCCATAATTTTGATCAACTCAATAAGATCACCTCTTTATCTTCTCCATGGAGAATAAGTCCAATCTCTTGAATCTTTCCTTGCATTTGAAAGATCTCATTCCTGGTGTCATTCTAGTAAATCTCCTTTGTACTCTCTCCAGGGCTTTAACATCCTTTGTCAAATAAGAACTGATCACAGTAGAATCCCTACAGTGTGAAAGCAGGCCATTTGGCCCATCGAGTCCACTCTGACCCTCCGAAGAGCACCCACCTTCCTATCCCTGTATCCCTGCATTTCTCATGGCTAACCCACCCTAACCTGCACATCCCTGGGCACTGTGGGATAATTTAGCATGGCCAATCCACCCTAACCCACACATCCCTGGGGCACTATGGGACAATTTAGCACGGCCAATCCACCCTAACCTGCACATCCCTGGGCACTCTAGGACAATTTAGCACGGCCCATCCACCCTAACCTGCACGTCTCTGGGCACTATGGGACAATATAGCACGGCCAATCCACCATAACCTGCACATCTTTGGACTGTGGGAGGAAACTGGAGCATCTGGAGGAAACCCATGCAGACACAGGGAGGATGTGCAAACTCCACACAGTCACCTGAGGGGGAATCGAACCCAGGTCCCTGGTGCTGTGAGGCAGCAGTGTTAAGCACTGAGCCCACCCAAAAATGGTCCTCTAAATGCGGTCTGATCAATGATTTGTACAGGTGTAGCATCACTTCCTTACTTTTATACTCTGCCTAGATTAATAAACCCAAGGATCCTATAAACTGTCTTAACAACTGTTTCAACTTGTCTGGGGCATCCTCAGAGAATCACACACATGAACCCTGGGGTCCCTCTGCTCCTGTACTCCCCTCAAATGTGTACCTTTTTTCCCTCCCAAAATGCACAAAGAACCACTATTTAAGATAGATTCTTTACTCAGAGAGTGGTCGGGGCGTGGAATGCATTGCCGGAGAGGGTAGTGGAGTCGGCCTCATTAGGGGCATTTAAGCGGCTATTAGATAGGCATATGGATGATAGTATAAGGTAGCGGTGGAGGTTAGATAGACCTTAGGTTTAGGGTAAAAGTTCGGCACAACATCGTGGGCTGAAGGGCCTGTACTGTGCTGTAGTGTTCTATGTTCATTCAGTTCTGAGGAAGGGTCATTGAACTCAAAATGTTAACTCTCTCTCCTCAGACCTGCTGAGTTTCTCCAGCACTTCCTGTTTTTCCCAATATTCCTTGCCTGACACTCTCAGTGCAGTGAAAGGAGTGTTGGCATCGTCTTAGCAGGCTGCACTCTCACAAAACAAAGACACACAACCGGTGGGGTTTTAAGCTGAGGGGCCACTACACCTTGGGCGAGGGGAGAGGTTGAGAAGGAGAGTCCTTCATGGTAACCTCAGCCAGAGCGAGAATTGAGATCATGCTATTGGCATCATTCTGTATTACAAACCAGCCAACTGATGCCCACAGTGCAGTACTGAGAGGCTAGGACACTGCCTACCACATGAGCTACCTCTCTCGCTGGGAGACATCGAAGGTCCCGTCGGAGAAAAGTCCTCCCTGGGCAGACGTTTTATCGATCAACGTCAGCAAAACCCGATGGTCGGGTCAGTCATCGCATTGCTCCATTTGTGGGATATTGCTGGGCAGATTTCCAAAAGTACTTTGTCGGTTGTAAGGTGTTGCCTGCACGATCTAACAGTCGTTTTAATTTACCCGAAGTTATCGTTCAAACAAGGAGGTCTTACGGTGCGGTAAGTGGTGTCCCTGCCTCTGAGCTGGCAGCTCCCAGGTTCAAGTATTTGACACCAATCCAGCAGGGCCACGCCAGCAGTATCAGCAAGCTATACATTCGTGCCACACAAATGCCAGGCTATGACCACCACCAATCAGAGACAATCTAACCACCACCCCTTGACATTTAACGGTGTTACCATCACTGAATCCCCCCCACTATCAACATCCTGGGGGTTACCATTGACCAGAAACTCACCTGGACTCACCACATAAACACAGCGGCTACAAGAGCAGGTCAGAGGCTGGGAATCCTGCAGCGAGTAACTCCCCTCCTAACTCCTCAAAGCCTGCCCACCGTCTATAAGGCAGGAGTATGATGGAATACTCCCCACTTGCCCTGGATGGGGGCAGCTCCAACAACACTCAAGAAGCTCGACACCATCCAGGACAAAGCAGCCCCTGCTCGATTGGTACCACATCCACAAACATCCCACTCCCTCCACCACCGATGCTCAGTCGCAGCAGTGTGTACCATCTACAAGATGCTCTGCAGAAACTCACCAAAGATCCTCAGGCAGCACCTTCCAAACCCATGGCTGTACCCATCGTGGGCAAGAGATACATGGCAACCCACCACCCTCTGCAAGTTGCCCTCTGAGCCACTCCCCATCCTGACTTGGAAATATATCAGCCATTCCTTCACAGTCACTGGCTCAAAATCCTGGAATTCCCTCCCTAATGGCACTCTGTGGGTGTCCCTACACCACATGGGACTGCAGTAGTTCAAGATGACAGCTCATCCCCACCTTCTCCAGGGGCAACTAGGGACGGGGCAATAAATGTTGGGCCCAGCCAGAGATGCCCAGGTCCCATAAGTGAATAAATGTTTTACAAAATGCTTGGAAATGAACATTCTGGTAGAATTGGAGCTCCATTTTCAAAGATAGGAGTTTGCAGCCCAATGGAAGTGTTGAGCAAAATTGCCAAAGCGTTCACAAAGTAATTAAGGAAACTCAGTACAGAAATTTACACACCAATCCTCAAGTGGAGAGGTACACTTAACTGGAATTAGTCCAGAACAAAAACTAATACTACACCACACCCAAACATCTCCTCCTAATTAGATAATGTTTTTGAAGCCAAAGGGGAAAAAAACGGATACGAGCCACAAAATCAAGGTGAAACGATGAGAAGTCAAATTTCATTCTGACAGAACGGCCAAACTGTAGCTGGAGTTGAGCCCTTGAGAGCTAAGTCAGCGTATAAAGCTTGAGAACTCTCAACAAGAGTGGGCCCAGCATTGACTCTGGACCTGCATAAAGCCGTTGTTAATGGAAGATGATTTAAATGGTGAAAAATTGCAGCGCGCTGCTGTGCAGTGGGACCTGGGTGTCCTTGCGCTTGAATCACAAAAAGTTGGTTCGTAGGAACTGCAGATAATTAAGAAGGCAAAATGGAATATTGTCTTTCATTGCTAGAGGGATGGAGTTGAAAAACAGGGAGGCTATGCTGCAGCTGTACAGGGTGCTGGTGAGGCCACACCTGGAGTACTGTGTGCAGTTTGGTCTCCTTACTTGAGAAAGGATGTTACTGGCACTGGAGGGGGTGCAAAGGAGGTTCACCAGGTTGCTTCATGTTTAGAGGGTTGGTTTATGAAGAGAGATTGAGTAGACTGGGACTGTACTCACTGGAATACAGAAGAACGAGGTGGGATCTTATAGAAACATATAAAATTATGAAGGGAATTAATAAGATAGAAGCAGGAAGGTTGTTTCCACTGTTTGGTGGGAATAGAACTAGGGGGCATAGCCTCAAAATAAGGGGCAGCAGATTTAGGACTGAGATGAGGAGGTACCCTGAAAGCTGCCACCCAGGTGGATAGAGTTGTTAAGAAAGGCGTATGGTGTGTTAGCTTTCATTAATAGAGGGATTGAGTTCAAGAGCCGTGAAGTTATGCTCCAGCTATACAAAAGCCTGGTTTGGCCACATCTGGAGTATTGTGTCCAGTTCTGGTCGCCTCATTACACGAAAGATGTGGAAGCGTTGGAAAAGGTGCAGAGGAGATTTACCAGGATGTTGCCTGGAATGGCGGGAAGGTCTGACGAGGAAAGGTTGAGAGAGCTAGGGCTTTTCTCTTTAGAACGACAAAGGATGAGAGGTGACTTGATAGAGGTGTACAAAATGATCAGAGGTATAGATAGAGTGGACGGCCAGAGACTTTTTCCTAGGGTGGAGGTAGCTATTACAAGGGGGCATAGTTTTAAAGTGAGTGGAGGTAGATATAGGGGAGATGTCAGAGGTAGGTTCTTTACTCAGAGAGTGGTAGGGGCATGGAATGCATTGCCGGAGAGGGTAGTGGAGTTGGCCTCATTAAGGGCATTTAAGTGGCTATTAGATAAGCATATGGATGATAGTATAAGGTAGGGGTGGAGGTTAGATAGACCTTAGGATTAGGGTAAAAGTTCGGCACAAAATCATGGGCCGAAGGACCTATACTGTGCTGTACTGTTCTATGTGCTATGTACTTCTCCACCCAAACGCTTGTGAATGTGTGGAATTCCCTGCCCAGTGAAGTAGTTGAGGATATTTTGAAGGCAAAGATAGATTTTGGAACAGTAAAGGAATTAAGGGTTACAGTGAGCAGGCAAGTGAGTGGTGCTGAGTCCACGAGAAAGATCAGCCATGATCCTATTGAATGGCGGAGCAAGCTTGATGGGCCAAATGGCACACAGCTGCTCCTATTTCTTATGTTCTTACATCCACTTGACCGCATGTCTTAGAACCAGACATACTGTCACAGCTGTAGGCATACACGCATAACTGTACAGGCTGCTCCTTCACAGCTTTAGGAAGGTGTGAAGCCAACATCTGTACAGACCACAACAGAAAAGGAACAAGTTACTGCGGTGACAAGAAGTGACACTCCCCAGAGATGGAACGTCACCCAGACAAACAGCCAATGACAATGCACCCGCATACCATTAGGGAGGCCAGGGTGACTTAAAGACTCTGCGTAAAATAAACATGGGAACTGATGAGAATAACGCATGAGAAGAGTTGTGTACACAGTCAGCAACTTGGGGCAATGCACAGTGCAAATGGCTGTGCATTCAGATTACTTATTGAACGAACAGGGCCACAAACGTAACACTGAAATAAAATGGACCCTGGTTTGTCCTCGTTGCATGAAGCATGCAGGGCAGGTAAAAACAAGACTATTGTTGTAACAACCACAGATAAAAGAACATGGCTAGGCCATGGAGGGATCTGAAAACAAGGATGGGAGTTTAAAACTGCAGGCCGATGTAGGTCAGCAGGCATTGGAGGGTGAAGAGGACTCAGTAAGGGTAAGGGTCTGAGTAGCGGCATTGTGGACCAGCTCATGTCTACGGAGAACGGAAGGTGTGAAGTTAAACAGGAGAGCCTTGGAGCAGAATAAAATTGGCAATAGCAATTCTACCACAAAGGAGAAGCAATCAAACAATGCCCCTTTTGTGCTGCTGTAAAGTTGAGAGGCATTGTACAGCCGTGGCTGCTTTGGAAATGAGCCACAATGGAAATTGAAAATTAGGTTTGCTGTTTATATGCCCAGCCAGCGTATCGACATCTTTGCAAGCATTTGATGTTTTTGAATTTGCAACCGGATGAGAAATGATTTAACAGTGTGCTTTGAATTTTTTTCTCCCTTTTTGTTGGGCTGATGGTACACCATGTTAACCAGAGGTGATCCAAATTCCCAAAACTGCAAAGGAATCTGCAAATGATTCTCACAAATAACTGCCTTCCAAAACTGTCCCTTCGCACCGCATCACTTAAAGCTCCAGAGGACTGACGTTACACACCACAGATGTCATGGTGTGGTTTATTTAGGGGGAGTCTGAGTTACCATAGAAACAAGCACTTTTTACATAGAGCTGTAGAGTTGTACAGCACGGAAACAGACCCTTCCGCCCAACTCGTCCATGCTGACCCAGATATCCTAAATTAATCTAGTCCCATTTGCCAGCATTTGGCCCATATCCCGCTAAACCCTTCCTATCCATGTACCCATCCAGATGCTTTTTAAATGTTGTAATTGTACCAGCTTCCACCGCTTCCTCTGGCAGCTCATTCCATACACGCACCACCCTCTGTGCGAAAAACTGCCCTTTATGTCCCTTTTAAATCTTTCCTCTCTCACCTTAAACCTAAGCCCTCTAGTTTTGGACTCCCCTACCCCAGGGAAAAGACCTTGTCTATTCACTCTATCCATGCCCCTCATGATTTTATAAACCTCTATAAGGTCACCCCTCAGCCTCCGACGCTACAGGGAAAATAGCCACAGCCTATTCAGCCTTTCCCTGTAGCTCAAACCCTCCAACCCTGGCAACATCCTTGTAAATCTTTTCTGAACCCTTTCAAGTTTCACAGCATCTTTCCTATAGCCGGGAGACCAGAATTGAACACAGTATTCCAAAAGTGGCCTAACCAATGTCCTGTATAGCCGCAACATAGAATCCCTACAGTGTGGAAACAGGCCATTTGGCCCAACAAGTCCACACCGACCCTCCGTAGAGCATTCCAGCCAAACCCATTCCCCGAACCCCACATTTCCCACGTCTAACCCACCTAACCCAAACATTCCTGGGCAATTTAGCACGGCATTCCACCTACCCTGCACACCTTTGGACTGTGGGAGGAAACCGGAGGACCCAGAGGAAATCCACGCAGACTCGGGGAGAATGTGCAAACTCCACACTGACAGTTGCCTGAGGGTGGAATCGAACCCGGGTCCCTGGCGCCGTGACGCAGCAGTGCTAACCACTGAGCCACCGTGCCACCCCAAGCATGGCCTCCCTACTCCTATTCTCAATGCACTGACCCATAAAGGCAAGCGTACCAAACACCTTCTTCACCGCCTGTCTACCTGAGGCTCCACTTTCAAGAAACTATGAACCTGCACTCCAAGGTCTGTTTGTTCAGCAACACTCCCCAGTCCCCTACTATTAAGTGTATAAGTCCTGCCCTAATTTGCCTTTCCAAAATGCAGCACCTTACATTTATCTAAATTAAACTCCATCTGCCACTCCTCGGCCCATCTGATCAAGCTCCTGTTGTGCTCTGAAGTAACCTATAGATAGTGGTGAGACAGGTTCCACTTTCACAGGCTGAAGAGGAATCTCTCCTATTCTTACTGTGTGACAGAAAGATTGACAAGTTGCTATTGACTGCACTCTGGGCATGTTCTGTGGTCTTCAGGGGTTAGAGTGGGTCTCGAAAATCTGATTTGGAGGCATGCACTCTGATCACAGTCCGACACGACCTCTGAACACCTTGACATAAAGTGTAAATGAATTCAATTTCATTGTCGATCAGTAATGTCAGGACATCTCACTCATGTTTTTGGCATCAGCTCTATTCGCCCACAATAGGGAGATAATGGCCTAGTGGTATTATCGCTAGGCTATTAATCCAGGAAGCTCAGCTAAGGTTCTTGAGACAACAAGGTGTAGAGCTGGAGGAACACAGCAGGCCAAGCAGCATCAGAGGAGCAGGAAAGCTGATGTTTCGGGTCTAGAGGACCTGGGTTCAAATCCTACCGTGGCAGATGATGGAATTTGAACTCAATAAAGAATCTAGAATTAATAAGAATCTAATTATGCTCATGAAACTGTTGGGGGGGAAAACTCACCTGGTTCGCAAATGCCCTTTAGGGAAGGAAACTGCCATCCTTACCTGGTCTAGCCTACATGTGACTCCAGGCCCACAGCAATGCTTTCGTCTCTTAACTGCTCTCTGGGATGGGCAATAAATACTGGCCTAGCCAGCAATGGCCACATCACGTGAGTAAATAAATGAAAAAAAATGTGGTGTTGGTTGACTGGAATAAGGGTGAGCTTCCCCCAGCTTGAGGAAGGCGCTTGAACGAGAGGGGAGTAAAGGAAGCATTTCCAAGCTTCGCTAAAGGACTTCCCTCAAGAAATGCAACATAGCCATCAACGCACGAGATACCTTTATTCAGAAGAAACCGACTCGAAGGGAGCTCCTGCATGAGCAGACACAATTCTTCAGTTGGCGTCTCCAAAGGAACTCACCAGTCCCAGAGGGGGAGGTAGATGGGAGAGACTGGAGAGGAGCATTATTGCATTCTTATGGAAATTGTTGTGAGTGACGACATGGAATGGGACCTCCAGCAGCAGATAGCAATGGTGAGGCAGGAGGAGTGGCGGCTGGACCAGTCGAATGGATAAAGAAAGAAAGAGCGTCTTTGACAGTGCGGGCTGAAGGCAAGGGGCAGATATCAGACAAAGGAAATTCCTGAGCCCAATGTAGCCATTATCCTGGTCTCACGTGTCATTGGGAATCAGGGTTGATTATTGCTGAGAAGGAAAAGCCTGCAAATGACACATTCTGGGTGCAACTCGTGGAAAATAGGAGCAGGAGTAGGCCATTCGGCCCTTTGAGCCTGCTCTGCTATTCAATATGACTACGGCTAATCAACGCTCAAGGCCTAAGTGCTGGGAAATGGGATGAGAATTGATGGATGTTTGATGACTGGCACCAACACGATGGGCCGAAGGGCGTTTCAGCGTCGTAAAATTACGGCCTCCCCGCTATTCCTCTCCCTCCCGCTAGTCCTCCGAGTGGCGCTGCTCCTCACCTCCCGCTGCTCCTCCCCACTCCCGCTGGCCCTCCCAGTCCCGCTGGTTCGCCCTCCTTCCAGATGGCGCTGGTCCTCCCACTCCCTCTGCCGCTGGACTTCCCGCTGCCGCTGCTCCTCCGTGTGTCGCTGTTCCTAGTCCTCCCACTCCCACCGGTGGCGCGCCCTCTCCCGTTGTTCCTCTCGCTGCCGCTGGTCTTCCGAAGGGTGCTGTCCCTGGTCCTCCCACTCCCGCCGGTGATGCTCCCGCTTTCCGTTTGTTCCTCCCACCGCCGCTGCTCCTCCGAGTGGAGATGTTCCTGGTCCTCTCAATCTCGCAGCTGGTACTCCCTCCCTTGTAGTTCACCACGCTGCCGCTTCTCCTCCGAGTGGCACTGTTCATAGGCCTCCCACGCCCGCCGGCGGTGTTCGCTCCCTTGTAGTTCTCCCCCGCCGCCGCTGCTCCTCCGAGTGGCGCTGCGGCTGACCCCCCGGGGCCGGCGGTTGCCATGGTGAAGGGGGTTGGGTGCAGGTGCAGGTGGAGGCGGAGGCCGGGCCCAGGCGGGGGGCAATGGAGTCCCTCTGCGAGTACCTGATGTATTTTCCGGCCGGCCCGGTGCCGGATTACCGGCGTTACCGCGGCCTGCCGCGCCGGGCTCAGGTCTACCTGGGCGAGACGGTGCGCTTCGTGCTGGTGGTGCGCCGCCGAGGCCGAGGGCAGGGCCGGAGCCGGGGGCAGAGCCGGGGCCTCGAGTCAGAGGAGGAGGACGACGACGACGACGATGAGGAAGAGGAGGAGGCGGCGGGCCAGGCCCGGAGCCTGGACCCCCAGAACTGGAGGGAGCTGTCCACCTCCCTCTCGGCCCTGGCCAGTGTCTGCCCCGGGCTCCGGCAGCATCAGGCCCCGCCGCCTCACCAGCCGCTCCTTCAGGAAGATACCAGGCCCGCACCCCCAGCTCTCGGCTTGGTCCTCGGGCAGCCCGAGGACGGACACGGGCAGCAGCATCAGCAGCAGCCGGAGGACGAGGAGGAGGTAGAGGCCGGCGGTTTCCGAGAGTGTCGCCCACTGCTCACCCACGGCGGCGGCGGGGCGCCCGGTAGGGAGGGCGGCAGTGGAGGCCAGGTGAGCCCGGGGGTGGGAGACAGAGAGACAGCAGGGTGCATGGGGTGTCGGGGTGTGCCATTCCGGTGCATGGGGTGTCGGGGTGTGCCATTCCGGCGCATGCGGTGTCGGGGTGTGCCATTCCGGCGCATGCGGTGTGCCATTAGGCGCATGGGGTGTCGGGGTGTGCCATTCCGGCGCATGGGGTGTCGG
>NC_063376.1:2910264-2936390 GCF_021869965.1 Rhincodon typus
CATGGGGTGTCGGGGTGTGCCATTCTGGCGCATGGGGTGTCGGGGTGTGCCATTCCGGCGCGTGCGGTGTGCCATTAGGCACATGGGGAGTTGGGGTGTGCCATTCCGGCGCATGGGGTGTCGGGGTTTGCCATTCCGGCGCATGGGGTGTGCTATTCTGGCGCATGGGGTGTGCCATTCTGGTGCTTTGAGTGTCGGGGTGCAAATCCAGTGCCACTGGGTATCAGGGTGTCGCTGTTGGAATGCATTGTGTGCCATTGGGTGTTGGAGTGCCAGCTGGTTGTACCGGGTGTTATTGGGGTTCAGGGTGCCACATGCGTGCTAGTCAGGTCTATTGGATGTCAGGATGCCGGTGGGGTGCGTAGGATGTCATTGAGTGTCAGGGTACCACCTGTGCTTTAGAGGTTGGGGTGCCAGTAAAGATGCATTAGGGCTGAGGGTGTCAGAGTGCCAACTGGGTGTTTTGGGTGTCAGGGTGCTGGTCAGGTGCATTGGTGAAGTGTGCACTGGATGTTGGTTGCAGATCTTGCCCCTAAGTGTAGACGCGAGATGCCTGTCAATCTCGCATAGGGTTCATGTAAATTATGCTGTGTGGTGGTGTGTAGTGTTTTGAGTGAGTGGGAGTTTCCATCTGGTTGCATTAGGTCATTCTGGGGCAATCATGGATGTGCTGATGGTGCAGGGCTGGCACAAGTTGCTTCAGGCCCTGGCATGATGGTCACAGTTAGTTGAAAGCTGGTGGAGGCACAGATGTTTGAGAAGTTACTATTGCATCCAGGAGGGTGCTGGTAAACTCTGACTCCACTGTTGCCAGGGGACTAACTGTGAACATAATTCGCAGTTCTGTGATTCAGATGTAGCCTATGTTCAGAAACGCTCAAGGACTTTGATTTTGCCTGTTAGGTGACTAGAATAGTGAAACTTGCAGGGTCCCAGCACTTCCTCATTAATTTGAGTTCACACTTTGTGTTGGTAGCACTTCCGATAAATCCATGTACCACTTCTGCTTTCGAATTGTTGAGAGATATGTTCATTCAGTATGTTTGCAAGTGCAAATCAAAGTCTATTTGCTGCATTGTTTAGCTACAGTGTTTTGGCATTTAGCGTTATAGGTAATATCACTCTAGCACGTGAGCTCGAGATAGGATCAGGAAGAGACCATTTGACCTGTTCCTCCATATTGTTCATGGCAGATCTTGGACTTGGAATCAATTTGCTGCTCGCTTCTCCTACTCCTTGATTCTTGAGAGACTGATCCCAAGCTGATCTATATTCAATAATGGAGCTTCCCAACCCTCTGAGGGAAAGAATTCCAAAGATCTGCCAACCACAGAGTGAAGGAACTTCACCTCATCTGAGTCCTAAACGATCAGCCCCTTATCCTGAGACTGTCAACCTCCCACACCCTTCTGTGTTCTAGATTGTCTGACCACTGGAAACAAGCTCCTGTCAAACTCCTTCAGATTTCAATGTGATCGCCTCTCATTTTTCTAAATTCCAGAGAATATTGACCTAATTTACACAACCCCTCAGTCTATCGGGCAACCCCTTCACCCCAGGATTCAATCTAGTTGAACCTTCGCTGTCCGACCTCCAATACAAGCACGTCCTTCCTCAGATACGAAGACCAGAATTGCGTACAATATTCCAGATGAGATCCGACCAAAACCGTCTAACAATTGTAGCAAAACACCTTTATTCCTGTACTCCCAATCTGCCTGTAATAAAAAACAGCATGCCATTTGTAGTGTAAAATGCAGTTGCCAAGCCATTTGAGTGTCTCTTCTAAAAATACTGTGTCCTGTCTGTGCTCCAAACCATTGACCCAATCCATTTGAGACAAGGCATGCAGAACGAATTGCAATGTGTAATTTTCACGAACCACTGGCAATATTTACTATTGTAACTGCTTATTCTCGCTCCTGGCAGGGACAATGCATGCTCCACTGCACAATCAAGGGTTTCTAGTAGTTAGACGATCCACCTATGTGAGAAAAGTTTCAGCATGGAGCAGTCCCTCACAACTTAGGCCTGCAGTCATAGATAACTGTGAGGTGCTGCATTTTGGAAAGGCACGTCAAGGCAGGACTTAATGGTACAGTCCTGAGGAGCATTGCTGAACAAAGAGACCTTGGGGTGCAGGTACATAGTTCCTTGTAGGTGGAGTCCCAGATAGACAGGGTAGTGAAGAAAGTGTTTGGCATGTTTGCCTTCAATGGCCAGTGCATTGAGTATAGGAGTTGGGAGGTCATGTTGCGGCTGTACAGGACATTGGTTAGGCCACTATTGGAATACTGTGTTCAATTCTGCTTTCCCTGCTATAGGTAAGATGTTGTTAAATTTGAAAGGGTGTGGAAAAGATTTTCAGGGCTGTTGCCATGGTGGGGGGGAGGGGGGGAGGGTTTGAGCTACAGGGAGAGGCTGAATAGGCTGCGGCTGTTTTCCCTGGAGCATCGGAGGCTGAGGGGTGACCTTATAGAGGTTTGTAAAATCATGAGGGGCATGGATAGGGTGAATATGTCAGGTCTTTTTCCCAGGGTAGGGGAGTCCAAAACTAGAGGGGCATAGGTTTAAGGTGAGAGGGGAAAGATATAAAACCGACCTAAGGGGTAACTTTTTCACACACAGAAGGTGATGTATGTATGGAATGAGATGCCAGAGGAAGAGGTGGATGTTGGTACAGTTACAACATTTAAAAGACATGTGGGTGGTTATACGAATAGGAAGGGTTTAGTAGCATAAGTGCTGGTAAATGGAACTGGATCAGTTTAGGATATCTGGTTGGCATTGATGAGTTGGGCCGAAGGGTGTGTTTCCATGCTGTACAGCTCTGTGACTCTATGCAGTCTGACAATGCCTTGAACTTATTTTTGTCCTTATGCTTAGATCCCTCCATGCCCCCGAATCTCTCCTTAGTGTAGCTTAACTTTGGAAGTGGGAGTGCTCATATGTTTACAGCCACTTCTGCATCCCCAATTTCCATTGCTGCATTACTGACGGCTGTGCCTTCAGCTATCTCTGTGCAATTCCTTGTCTAAAACCATTGTGCCTCTCTCTCTCTTCCTCGAAACCTACCAAACAGTTGGTCGCCTATCCCTTTGCCATACTGGTATTGGAGTGCTTCCCACATGAAGGTTTAAGATTACAGCTGCCTTTGAGTGACCTGCTCCACCTGTGTTCAAATTTATTCTGCACTTGTGTGAGTTTGGTTCGTAGTGTTATTAGATCTGATGAATGTGGTTATGGTTTTAAAACCCATCTTAAACCCGTGGTGGGGGGGGAAGAAAGGACAAAAGCTTCGCCTTGTATTGTCGGAGGTGAAGTTTGCCAGAGGCTTGTTATCATAATCTTGCCCACCTGTTCAGGACAGGTTCTGAGAAGGATCCCGTGCAATATTTGAGTAAGGGCTGAGATTTCTGTGGTGTCTTGACAAGCATTCTTCTGTCAGCCAGCACCCAGAACTGATTACCTAGTAGTGGTTCTACCACGTTGAATTGTGTGTTTGCAATTTGCCTGTCTTGTTTCCTGATTGAGTGGCGATTAGTCAGTAAGAAAACACGCAGTGGTGATACAGCGACACGTGTACCACTGGTAGATACATTTCAGTTCTTTGCCATTTGGTCCCTTGACCCAGTGGTGCAGCACAGAACCCTTTCCGTGGATTGATGTCTTACCAGGGTGGACAGGCCCGAGTATTCCAATGATGCCGAGAGCGATGCTGTCAAGGACTGGCTGGGTCACCCATGATGGCCAAGTCAGAATTGGATACATCGCCATCCAGAACAAGCCCTCAGCAGCGATTCAGACAAAAGATATTCACGTGATATCAGCAACTGTGACGGTGGATGAAGGCCACAGGAGATCCCCAGATCCCCAGGCGTTGAGGCTTCCTTACCACTGAAACTGGATCTACCTTTTGTCAAGGACCGTATGTCTGCTGACGTACGCCGACATTCCCATGTTAAAAGATGACCTGCACAAAATGTGTACCTAGAAGATTTCAGTCCACTCCCCCTACAAACCACAAGCCCTGTGACAGTTGAGAGGTGATAGGGACAGGATTGCGAGATATGCAAGGTCCTAACTTTGGACTGGCACATGGGTGGTGGAGTTTAACTCAGTTGTTTCTCTCCTGGAATAGGAACAGAGCATTTCAGCAGCTTTCCTCACGCCCGATTGACTCTGCTCACCCCCCACCTGGGGGAACGGGCTGGTAAAGGTGCCCTAAAAATAATCTGTTCCATCGTCAACCCGACTGGAAATCCGCATCCTGCAGGCTCGTTAATCTGCGGTTGGAAACTCAAAACTCAGTCTCCGAATCTGGAATGTACAAATCCTCGTGGGCCACATATGAGGAAGCTCGGAAAAGGAATGCCAGCGATGGCAAGGCCAAGGATCAACTCCATCTCCTGGAGACACCCGCGGTTGGAGACCTGGATGTAGGAATGGACTCATCAACCACACACAACCCATGACCGGTGACGCAGAATTTCCGAGGTGCGCGGCCGTGCAGTCATCCTAGTTAGTGAGTGATTACCAGCCGCAGCACGCAAGGGAGGCCTTTTGTGACTGAGCTGGCTGTTTGAGAGATCTATCTGGAGCTTCACTCCCTATAAAATCTTGGCAAACGTTTCCCTTGGGATACAGGTTTTAACAGGCTCTTTTGCAAACAGTTCCAAACTGATGATTTCCTGTAGGCTGCTCCCTGAATTGTGAGGACGTGCACTTGTCCATTCGACTTTTTGAGCCTGTTCCAGCATTCAGTTAGGTTCTGGCTGATCTGTACCTGAACTCTGTTGACCCGTCATTCCTCTATGTCACGCGACAAGCCAAAATCCCTAGCCCTTCCACATGCTATGCATTGTGCTGATGCCAGGCATTTTATTATTCTTAGATAAGAAAATGGAATGGCTTGCTTGGCCATTTCAGCAGCTGAGTCAACCACAATGCTGTGGGTCTGGAGTCATGTGTAGGCCAGACCAGGTAAGGATAGCAGTTTCCTTCCCACAGGACATTAGGAACCAGATGGGTTTTTCTGACAGTTGACAATGGTTTCATGGTCTTCATTAGACTCTTAATTCCAGATTCTTTATTGAATTCAAATTCCACCATCTGCTGTGATAGGCTTTGAACCCAGGTCCCCAGAACAGTAGTTTCTGGATTAATAGTTTAGCAATAATGCCACTAGGCCATCGTCTATGCTAGTTAGAAGTTGTTGACACTGTGGTCCACTTTTAGATTTGTCTTTGTGTCTTTTAGGTGGGATTTTAAGTAGGTAGCAGGACCTCCATAACAGTTGGCAAATAGTTGATATCCGTACTGATTTCTTACGACTGTTGGAAAACTGTCCAGTAACCAGGGGGCTTTATTAGAAAGATCAAGCTTGCATTTATATAGCACTTTACATAGGCCCATGATGTTTGAAGTACATTACAGCAATTGAATTCCTTTTAGTTGCTGTTACAATGTGAGCACCCATGGCAGCCATTTTGTGCACATCCCCACGAGCAGCAATGGAATATAAACCAGATAAATCAGCCTTTACTTTTGAAAAAGAGTCATGTTGACTGGGAGGATAAATGTCAGTGTGAAGCTGCCAGCTGTTCTCTGAATCGACAGAGGGTTTGTAACCTCACTTGCAAGACATCATCCCCAACAGCGCTGCACTCCCTCTGTGCTAACACCAGGAGTGTCGGCTTGGACCCGATTTCAACCAGAAATGAGACAGTTGGTAACCTGCTGAGCCAAGGCTGACTTCCAGAATATCTTTACGGGCAAACTGCGTCACCACCTCATGGGCTGTTGGAGCAATTGACAAATTGAATCAATAGCTTGTTCCTTCCGTTGTCTGTATCATGTGGGCGACAGACTGTACTCACACCAGCCCAGCTGGCAAAACTCAAAACAAATTGTCCATTTTTGAATGTGAATCCATGACTGGGCAGCACTAAGAGAACAATCCCTAGTGCGTTAATATCTACACTAACATTGAAGGCAATCGATCGAATTAATCTATCCGCTCCCCCCACCCCCCAGAAGTGACATGCATTCATTCACAAGATGTGCACTCTGCAAGCTAAAGAAACATGACTAGGCCTTTCTTAATCACCTAGGAGCTTTAGCTCCTCGTTGCTTTATCTATGGTGAAACATCAACTAATCATCACTGACTTGGCAACCAAGTGTGTAGTATAAGTTGTGATAGTTTGAAATTTGGCATTATTATTTTGGTAACACATCTCTCTTTACGGCAAGCAGTATACCGATAATGTTTCAGTCATTGGGTCATACAGCACAGAAATAGACCCTTTCGTCCAACCAGTCCGTGCCAACCATAATCCTAAACTAAACTAGTCCCACCTGCCCATGCTTGGCCCATATCCCTCCAAACATTTCTTATTCGTGTACTTATCCAAATGTCTTTTAAACATTGTAACTGCACCCACATCCACCACTTCCTCTGGCAGCTCATTCTACACACGAACCTCTCTGTCTTTTAAAAAAAAAAACTGCCCCTCATGTCTTTTTTAGAATTTTTCTTCTCACCTTAAAAATATGCCCTCTAGTCTTGAAATGCCCCATCCGACAGAAAGACACCTGCCATTCACCTTATCTGTGCCCCTCATGGTGTTATAAACCTCTATAAGGTCACCTCTCAGCCTCCTTTGCTCCAGTGAGAAAAGTCCCAGGCTATTCTGCCTTTCTTTATAACTCAAATCCTCCATTCCCAGTAACATCTTGATAAATCTCTTCTGAACCCTCGCCAGTTTAATAATATCCTTCCTATAACAGGGCGACCAGAACTGGACGTAGTACTCCAAAATAGGCCCCACCCACATCCTGTACGACCTCAAACTGATACCCAACTCCTATACTCAAAGATCTGTGTTTGTTTATTTATTTATTCCAAGTTTCTCCCTTCATGCACAGGCTGTTGGGTGTATAACGTTATAAACCAGCCCATCAGTAAGATAATACTGATGGCTAAATTTTCCAACATGTGTCGTTAGTTAGTGACCCATATGGAGAAGCTCTATTTTAAGATGCCTCGTCTCTCTTGTTATGATCCCAGGTGATGTTAATATTGGGCAAGTTAGATCCCAGTCTAAAATTTGGCTTGATAGATTTTTAAAAAACTTAACAAGGTCATCACACAACTGAGCTTAGACTTTCGCAACCTCGACTAAACTCTTCAGGGTTCTAAGTAAACACTTCTGGTGTGGAGATTTCAAACCCAAATCCTTATTCCGAGGTGATGTAATTCCTAACGGTTCTAAACGGTCTGTTTTCTTCAGGAGAAACAGTTTCATGCACATAATCTGCAAACTGAAAACAAAAAGCTTTCCAAGCTATGTGTTCGTCCCTTAAGCAAAAAAAACTTGATCTTTCTAAACAGGTAGCAAGCTAATGTGCCTCAATGTTTACTCTGCTCGTAAAACTCTGCCAATGCAAACAAATTTCCTTTATTATCCGGTGATGACTTCTATATTACAGAAAGTTGAAAGAAAATGGCTCCTGAAATACGGACAGGGTTTATCACTGACTCCCTTCATATGCACACACCAAAACCCACACGCCACCAGTTCAAAATCTGAACTTTTAAATAAATGATAAAATGTATATAAATTACACTTTCCCACTTCCTCCTTTTCTGGGGGAATGCAGCAATAACTTGCATTCACGTAGTGCCTTTTAACATACCGGAATGTCGAGCATGTTGCACATTGACAGAATTGGACAAAGCTTGACGGGAAGATAACAGGAGAAGGAGACCAAAAACGTTGCTCAGAGAGAGAGATGGAGAGGCAACAAGAGAGTTGGGAAGAAACTTATGGGGCTTGAGGACTGGACAGCTGAAGGTAACATGATAAGACAGAGTGAGAAGCTAGAGCTGGAGAAACATCGCAATCTTGTATAGTTGTAGTGTTGGAGAATGTTGCAGTGCTGAACAGAAGGGGGGCCAGTGATGGTTCCGATTACTATCATGGGTTGGCTCGGGGGATTGTTTGGCTGTGACTTCTGGGTTGTGAAGAAGGTTTTTACCTGAATTCTGTGATGGGTGTGAGCTTTCGCATGCAGACTCCCTCGTATAAACAAAAACAGAAATTGCTGGAAAAGCTCAGCAAGTCTGGCAGCATCTGCGGAGAGAAATCAGTGTTAATGTTTCAGGTCTAGTGACCCTTCCAGACCCCTCCATAGATACTCCCGGCTTTCGCAGCAATTTCTATTCTTGTTTCTCATTTCCAACACCTTCAGTTCTTTTGGTTTTTGTTCTCATAGCAGTCTACTCTGGAATGGTTACCTCTCCGATTGCAGTCAGTTCATAACATTTAAACGTCAGCTTTGCGAAGTCACTAGGATAATTTTAAATTAACAACTGACCGGGGTTGATGGTTCTTCCAACGCCGTGCACTCCTTAATCGTTCATTCAACAGCTAGATCAAAGACTGAAAGGAAATTGCTTAAACAGATAACGTTGTGCACTCAACCAGCTACACCACAGTATGCTTAAATGTCCATTGTATGGTTCAATAATGTTGTGTTTTAGTTAACAAAGGAATGATTAATAGCAGATTAGAGTTAAACCAGCACAAAGACCAGTAGAGTGAAAGCTAGAAGAGGTGGTAGAAGCAGAGACGAAAACAATGTTTAAGAGGCATTTAGACAGATATGTGAACAGGCAGGGAATAGAGTGATATGGACCACGTGCAGTCAGATGGGATTAGTTTTGAATAGCTCGGCACAGACGTGGTGGGCAGAAGGGCCTGTTCCTGTGCGGTATTGTTCTGTGTTCTTTATGAAATGAGAATTTTCAGTTGATTGTACCAGCAAACAAATCTATGATGACAGGGAGGTAATGCTTGTGTTGTTGGGGAAATACAAAACAAGATGGTATAATCTTTAACACGTTACGTTCAAGAGCAACACATACTTCCAACAAAATGTCACGAGACCCTTCTCTACTCTCGCCCATCGAGAAAGCTAAGATCGAGAGATTTTTTTAAAGTCAAGTCACCAACAATTGCACAGAAAATGCCAGTAAATGGTGCTGTGATCAACCTCAATCTGATTCAGAGGCAGAACTAGCCAGTGTGGCTGAATTTCTTTTTAATTAGTGCACGGTGTGGGGGTATCTCAATCTTATCAGCGTTTATTGGCCACCTCCTGTTCCTGTTTTCTGACCACTGAGGAACATGACAAGCTTCTGACTCACTGCTC
Organism: Rhincodon typus; assembly: GCF_021869965.1. Lineage (NCBI taxonomy): Eukaryota > Metazoa > Chordata > Chondrichthyes > Orectolobiformes > Rhincodontidae > Rhincodon > Rhincodon typus. The sequence goes on from NC_063376.1 coordinate 2,919,483, forward strand.
AGCCAAAGAGTTTTGATGGGCCTCTTAAAAGAGGCAGAGACTAAAAGATTTCCGGAGCTTGGGGCCCAGGTAGCTGAAAGTCAGAAATCACACGACACCAGGTTATAGTCCAACAGGTTTATTTGAAAACACAAGCTTTTGGAGTCTTGCACCTTCTTCAGGTGTTAGTGAGAGAGGTAGTATCAGACACAGAATTTGTAAGTAAAAGGTCACACCACTGATGAGGATGTATTAAACAAACCGAAGGTGCTGATAAATCTTTAATCATTTAGAAGGTTTTAATTGATTAGTATGTATATGTAAATCCCCAAATTCCTTTGCCCTGGGAGAACTAAACGTTTTATCGGTGTAAAGAAGAGGTTACATTTTAGGTCAGACAATGCATGCTAGGTATGAAGCCTTGTTTAGAATCTGTTTGTGTCTTGGTTTGGAGTCAGACTGGTTTTATTTCTAAAGTAGGAATTTATAAAACGCCATATTGACTGACTGTCTATAAATTGTGTGCTTTTTGAACAAAATAGAATGTATCCGCAAATACAGATTCACCCCATAGATTCACGTGTTTGTGTGTGTGTGTGTGTGTCATTTTTGATCCTGCCCACCCCAGTCCAACACCGGCTCCTCCACATCACAGGTATCTGAAGGAAGTGCTGCCAATCAGGGAGCGATGGAAGTTGTGGATGTTCAAGATGCTGGAATTGGAGGAGTGCACAGATCTTGGAAGGTTGTGGGACTGGGACAGGTCACGTAGAGGTTTGTAAATCACAGAATCCCTACAGTGTGGAAGTAGGGCCTTCGGCCCATTGGGTCCATACCAACCCTCCAAACAGCATCCCACCCAATCCCACCCCCCTACCCTATCCCTGTAATCCTGTATTTCCCATGGCTAATCCATCTAGCCTATACATCCCTGGACACTATGGGCAATGTAGGATGGCCTAACCTGCACATCTGTGGACTCTGGGAGGAAAACCATGCAGACACGGGGAGAATGTGTAAACTCCACAGAGACACAGCCTGAGGCTGGAATTGAACGTGGCTCCCTGGAGCTGTGAGGCAGCAGTGCTAATCACTGCCCAACTGTGCCATCCTAAATGTGGGTGAGAAAAGTGAGGCGTTAATTGATCAGAGGATGTTGTATGTCAGCAAAGGGTTTTTCTGGGACGTTACCATTGTGCCTATCTCTCAACCAAGGCAGCCCAGGTTAGAGGCCCACCTACTCCAGAGGTGTGACGTAGCTTCTCTGATCAGAAAGTATGTGGTGAGCAAGGGGTTATGTGTAAATGGGACTGAGTTATGACATAGTGCAGCCGATCTCAAATTTGTGGAGAGTATAATGTGGGATTGCATTGGGATAGTAGCATCTCGATGTAACAAAGGCATGAAGGAAGGTTTCAGCAGCAGGTGAGCTGAGGCTGAGACAGAGCCAGACCCTTGAAAGATCTGGATTGAGGTTGCACACAGCCCAATGGCCTTGATGATACAGGGTTGTAACGTTCTGGCTCATAATGTGAGAAACCTTTTCATTGCGATTAAATTAGTGAGTTAATCTCTCTGTAATGAATTGAGTTGACTGCAGTACGCTGCTGGGATTGTACAGCTTTGTGTAGAATATAGCTTGGGGCACAGTGTGACAGGTTGGGCCACGCTGCATGTTCAACACCAGCTCCACGATTAAAGTTCTGAGTGATTAAGGCGGTGACAGAAAGTGTAACTAATGTGTCAGTGCCTTGAAGGTACATCAGAGTCTGATTTATGCTCTTGTTGAGATTTCCCATTGGGCATTTTTCTGACTATATCCTTTGTGTCTACTGATATTCTTGTTCCAGCCAAATTTTCTGTTCTGCAATAGACCTGGGACAAGGTAGCCTTAGTACTTATATTTTTGGACTGATTCATCCTGAGGTCTGGATTAATTTTCGGAGGGAATTCAGATTCTACTGCTGAGTTAAATTGAGTTCATTAAATTAGTTTTACTTAACTTGGGGCTGGAATTTAAACAATTAGTGCTCTTAATAATGACTGCAGAGCTATCGTTGTTGTAAAATCCATCAGGTTCACTAATGCCCACAGATGGTTGACCAGAAATATCTCTTAGTGTCCACGTGTTGAACTGCTTGATACATAACTTGTTTGGGCTCGTTCTGAATGCACCTTTGTTGGCCACCTTGGGATGGAAATAGACCCCAGAGTATCTGGCTCCAATGCAGGGTTGCTACCCACTGCATCATAGGACCAGAAAAAACACAGTGTGGAGCTGAAGGAACACAGCAGGCCAGGCAGCATCAGAGGAGCTCCTCTGACTTCTTACTTCCACTTCTTACTTATACAAGACAATATTTACATATATTTGAGGCACCAGGAGATGCCGATAACCAAATGGACCCCCATTTAACTTTGGCAGAAAGACCTCAGGTGGTGGTCTTTCCCCACTGTGCCTTGGCGGCAGCTGCCCCAAGTTTTAGTGTTTCCCTCAGCACGTCCTCCTGGACCTTGGAATGTGCCAGTCTGCAACACTCTGTCAGGGTCAACTCCTTGCTCTGGAAGACCAACAGGTTTCGGACAGACCAAAGAGCATCTTTCACCGAGTGGATGGTCTTCCAGGTGCATTCGATATTTGTCTCAGTGTGCATCTCGGGGAACAGACCGTAGAGCACAGAGTCCTGCATCACGGAGCTGCTTGGGATGAACCTCAACAAAAACCACTGCCTCTTTCTCCAGACTTCCTTTGCAAAGGCACATTCCAGCAGGAGATGCGTGACAGTGTCTACCCCCTCACAGCTGCTTCGACGGCAGTGTGCGGTGGAGCAGAGAGTCCGGGAGTACGTAAAGGATCTCTCAGCTACTGCCCTTCTCACCACCAACCAGGCGATGTCTTGGTGCTTGGTGGAAAGTTCTGGTGATGAGACATTCTGCCAAATGACTTTGACAGTCTGCTCTGGGGACCACGTGCCAGGATCCGCCCTCTTCTTTTTCCCTCAGGGTCTCGAAGATGTTACGTGCTGACCAGTCCCTGATGGACCTGTGGTCAAAGGTGTTTTTCTCTGCAAACTTCTCCACGAAGGACAGGTAGTATGGAACGGTCCAACTACTTGGAGTGTTCCGCGATGCAACACTCAGTCGAGGTTAGCTTCAGCTCTGAACCCACAAACGCCTGAATCAATTCCCATTCTGTCATTAAGGCAACTGTGTGGCTGTCTTTTGTATGAGGGTGTTTGTCACATCCCTCCCTCAGGCAGTTGGGAAAGATATTGCGTTGCTATTTCGTTGAAGAACAGGGATGTTCTCTGTGGTTTGCTGGGCCAATAATTATCTGTCCAGCAACGTAACTAGGTAAGGAAAACTGAAAGAACGGCGGATGCTGTAAATCAGGAACAAAAACAAAGTTGCTGGAAAAGCTCAGCAGGTCTGGCAGAATCTGTGAAGGAGAAAACAGAGTTAACGTTTTGGGTCCGGTGACCCTTCCTTAGAAAACACTGAGAAAACACAAAGAAAACACTGTCCCGTCATTTGCTGTTGTAAATGCACTAGCTACTCTGCCATCTCTAAGTAACTACAATTCTTCCTTGGCAAGTATGGATTTTATAAGCTTTTATTTTAAGCTGTTGCCTTTTACTGCCCTTGTATCACCATGCTGACAGTTTCTGAGAGAGGAGGGGAAGTTTGTTAAACTACTTTTAGTTGACCTGCACTCTGTTTTTTATTATACTGCTGCTGGTTTAGTGTTGCAGTATTTGAGTTGCAAAGACTTTGTGTGTGATCGCTGTTAGTCTGTGGGTGAGGATAAATTGCTGTGGTTACCATTAATCGGTTCCCCCAAGCCCCACATGAAAGCCCCCAGCATTAGGAGAGTTGCAAAAAGGGTTGATTTGACAATGTTCACAGATGTTGAGAATTTCCCATTTAGAAGCCGTTCATTTGTTTCTCTACCTCCAGGCTAACATCTTGTTTCTTTTCCTGTGAGTAGAATGATCCAGGGAAACATTTCAGATTTGTTTTTTTAACTGTTTGACATTTTCATTTGTGCGATTGTAGACCACTTAAATTTTGCACCCTCTCAGCAAAAACACTGTTCAAAATACTGGCGCACGTTGGGTTCTGATTCCCAGAAAGCCTGAGGAATCCTCTCTGTAAATCAGAAAATTGCTGGACAATTCCCTGTGCTGTTCATTTCGTTTGAAAATTTTTTGAAATATTAAACAAAAGCATTTGCTTCTTTCCTGCTGCTCCTGCCTGCTTTCCCTTAGCAGCCCCACACACCCCATCTCTGTCATCTCCTCCATATCTATGACTGTCAGATCTAAGTGTCTAGCTAACATAGTGTCTCGAATGAGATGAGCTGGGTTGTCCCTATTTTGTGTTTACTCCACGGCTGAGCGACCAAAGGACGTGGAGAATTCTAAGGATTCTCAATCCCCCTAAGTGAAGAAATTCCTCCTCTTTCCAGTCCAAAATGGCTTCCCTGATCCCAAGACTGTGACCTGTATTTCTGTGACCTCTAAAGCCTGGGGAAACAGTTTCTCCACCTATAACCTGTCAAGCCCTCTAAAAATTTTACTTCAGTGAGATTCTTCTCAACACTGGCCTGTTCTATAGGCCCATTGTAGTCAATCTCTCCTCATGGAACAGCCTCATTCTAGTGAACTTGGATTTCGCCCTCTGTGAGGCAAGTATATCCTTCCTTACATAAAGATTTGATTTATTACTGTCACCATGTACCTAGGTACAGTGAAAAGTTTTGTTTTGCGTGCAGTACAGGCAGATCATACCGTACCAATAACAGAACAGAGTGAGGAACACAATGTTATGGCTGCAGAGAAGGTGCACAAAGAGCGAGGTCAACATTAAATTTGAAATTTGAGAGGTCCATTCAGAACTATAAAAACGTGGGGAAGAAGCTGTTCTTGAATCTGTTGGTACTAGTATACAAACTTTTATATCTTCAGCCCTTTGGAGGAGGGTGGAAGAGCGTATTCCTGAAGTGGGAGAGGTCTTTGATTAACGAAGCCAAAAGTGTACACAGTTCCCCAGGTGTGGTCTTCCCCTGGGGATGGAGGGTCGGGGGGAGCGCAGTGTGAAGAACTGGGGCAACAGTTCAAGAATTAGGACTGACCCTTTGAGACTGAGTTGAGAATATTTTTTCTGCTCTCTGAAGATTGTTAGCCTGTTGGATGCCCCTCCCCAGAGAGACGTAGAGGGTTAGTTAGTTGAATATTGAGTTACATATTTGTTCAAGGGAGATGGTTGTTAGGCCTAACCCTGTCAAGGCAAGAAAGTGGCATTGAGCCCACAATCCTATCAAGGAGTGGAGCAGGCTTGAGGGGCTGAATGGCCTACTTCCTTTTACCTATCTATATTCTTGTTTTTGCTCGTCATTCAACTGTAAAGGCTTAAGTGCAACTTATTCAACCCTATCTTGTGTCTAAAATAGATGACATTTCTCATTTGACCTTGTCTGAGGTATAGCTTTGAATAGTGCTGGGCATGCAGTGGCTTACTGGGATAAATCATTGAGAATATTAGCTCCATAACTCACTCGTGTTGCAGAAAATGGTTAGGTTCTTGGTCCTGACATTGGCTAAGGTTTATTTTCCAGCAATGTACCAAGCCTGTGTCTCATATTTTATAATAAATGCAGCCTGACTCCAGGTAAACACGGTATTACTGCAGAGCACTTAGAATCTAGAATATTTACACCCCTTAATGTTTCATGCTGGAGCAGAACATATTCATCACTCTGAAGTAATTTGCAATTCCACTTAATCCTTTTATTGCTCAGAGCTTCTGGTTTTGACAGGCATCATTTTTTCATGATGTGGAGGTGCCAGTGTTGGACTTGGGTGGACAAGGTCAGAAATCACAAGACACCATTTCTAACATCATTTTTTCATTCATTCACGGGTTGTGGCAGTTGCTGGCCAGGCCCAACATTTATTGCTCATCCCTAATTGCCCAGAGGACAGTCAAGAGTCAACCATATTGCTGCTGGTCTGGAGTCACATGTAGGCCAGACCAGGTAAGGATGGCAGTTTCCTTCTCTAAAGGACACCAGCGAACCAAATGGGATTATCTGACCATCGACAATGGATTCATCGTCATCAGTAGATTCTTTATTCCAGACTTCTAGTGAATTCAAATTCCACTATGTCGCAACAAACATTACCTGGGCCTCTGGATTAACATTCCAGTGATAATACCACTAGACCACCTCCCTATATGCAGCACTGAAGGAGACCATTTGGCCCATTGTGCCTGAACTAGCTCTTTGTAAGTGCTGTTCAACTAGTATCCTGCCTCATTGCCCTGCAAGCTTGACCTTTCCAAGTATTTATCCAGTTCCTCATGAGGAATGTGCTTCAGGCAATGTATTCGAGATCTCACCAACCTGTTAATTTAGTTTAAAAAAATAACCTTCAGTGTTCCTAAGGGGCAATCGAGTGAAAATTCTCACTGATTGCTGTTTTGACATCTGAAATAGAACTAGACATTGCTTCAAGCACAGAGCAGCTCAATACAATATCCGGTTCGGTGTTCAGTCTTGGAGGGGTGTGGGGAGCTGGAGTCTGTGCTGGAGTAAGTTAGAAAAACCAACTGTTTTGTTGTTTTTGCTTCTCAGCCAGACACAGCACTTCTTGTTCTGTGGGCTTGCATCGGATTGCATTACATGGGATGTACAGCACAGAAACAGGCCATTCAGCCCATCTGTCTATGCTGGTGTTTGTGTTCTTTCACCTTATTATTGTGTCATAGAGTCATATAGCACAGAAGCATACTTTTCGGTTCAACTTGTCCACGCCGACCAAGTTTCCCAAACTGAACTAGTACCACTTGCCTGTGTTTGGCCCATATCTCTCTCAACCTCTCCTATTCATGTCCCTGTCCAAATGTCTTTTAAATGTTGTAACTGTACCAGCCTCCTCCACTTCCTCTGGCAGCTTGTTCCATACATGCACCACCCTCTGCATGAAAAAGATGCCCTTCAGGTTCCTTTTAAACCTTTCCCCTTCACTTTAAACCTCTGCCCTCTACTTTTGGACTCGCCTACCCTGGGAAGAGACCATGGACCTTATCCATGCCCTTCTACTCCTTTCTCTCACATGTATTTATCCAGCTTCCCCTCAAATACTTTTGTGCTATTCACCCCAACTGCTCCCTGTGGTTTGAATTCCACTTCCTCAGCACTACCTGGATAAAGAAGTTTCTTCTGAGCTCCCTGTGGGGTTTATTCAAGACCATTTTCCATTTATGGCCTCATTGTTATAACCTCTTAGTTCTGACAACATCCCTATAACCCTTTTCACCTAACATTGATTTGATTGGTTTGCATAATTACTGTCATGTGTACCGAGGTGCTAAAAAAGGTGTTGCCTTACATACTTTACAGGCAGATCATACTATACAACTGCATCAGGGTAACACGACAGAGTGTTACAGTCGTAGAGAAAGTGTAGAGAGAGATGTCAATGTTAACATTTAAGAGGTCCATTCAAAAGTTGATAACAGCAGGGAAGAAGCTGTTCTTAAATCTGTTTGCACATCTATACAAACTTTTATATCTTCTCCCCTACGGAAGAGGGTAGAAGAGAATATGAGTATGTTGGTTGCTTTCCTGAATTTGCAGGAAATATGAGCTTGGGCTCGCAATTGACACAGCTGGTTCCATCGAACTCATAGCACCAGCCAGGCCCCTTCACTGCATTGCCCTGTATCTGGCTTTATTTAATGGGAAGACTATTGATTGTCAGCTATTGGAACAGGGAGAGGCCATTTGGCCCTTCAATCTACTTTTATGAGCCATGGTTGAGTAACAATGCCTCATTGCTCTCTGCCGAGCTTTTGGTCACTTTCCAAATTTCTCCTTGTGTGGCTGGGCGTCAGATCTTGTTTGTTAATCGCTCTCACAAAGAGCCACGGGAAGGTCCCTCTTTGTTAAGAGGAGCTACGTAAATGCAGGGGGTTAAAACCACCATCAGTCGCCCCTCCCTAATGAGAGAGCAGCCTGATAGTCCTCTGGGACTATGATGGCTTTACCTTTCACTTTGTGGCAAATTGATACAGCCTCACTGCTGATGTGAGGGAAGGATTGTGGAGGCTGATTGTGTCCACTTTTCCTATGGGCAACAATGGACAAGTTCCAAAGTCTGGTCTCACAAAGACCCAAGTGCTGTTCCTTTCATTTCGGTTTTTGCCGATTTCCCCTAAACGTGGAAAGAATACACATTTCAGCCACCAATTACACAACCCGATGCCTTAATATCATCGAAGGGTGCTGTTATATAACTGTGTGGCTGAGAGCACATCGCAGGCTCGAATTCAGATCATCAGTTGCCCCTTTATAAATCACAGCAAAGCTGGAACTACAAACAAATTACATGGGGATCGGAAATGAATTACTGCTTTTAACCTGCTGGAAAACATTACTTTAAGTTCCTGATTTTTTTTTTTAAAATAGTTTCTTTAGGAAGCTATTTTACTGCTTGGAATCATCAGAGAGTTAGGATGCAGGAGGGTTAGGGCACAGGAGGGTCGGAGGGTGAGGGCGTGGAAGGGAGCCATTCAGCCCATTGTATGAGTGCTGGCCCTCTAAGGAGCAACTTGGCTAATCCCACACCCCTGCTTTTCCCCCATAACCTTACATTTTCATTTCCTCTGTGAGGATTATTAAACTACACCATTTGAGAAGTCATGATAGAGTTTGTTGCCTCCACCACATCCTTAGATGGTGTATTGAATGGGAATGATTCATTGTAACTTGCATTTGCCTGTGAATGATACAGTCGAATACAGCGAAAAGCTTCAACTGGATCCACAATCCGGCTCCATTTTGAATAACTTAAGAATAAGAAGGTATAACCGAGGGAGTCTATCTTTGTTCCTCTACCTCTGCCATGGCTCACCAACGATACCCGTGCTTCCACCTCTCCTTTGTCACCTGCACTGGATCCATCAATGTCGGACTCGCCACTGTTTGGGTGCCATCTCTTCGCCACTGGGCCCACCTTGCCCCGCAACCAGGAACGTAGAACATAGAAAAGTACAGCACAGTACAGGCCCTTCGGCCCACGATGTTGTGCCGACCTATTATCCTACTAAGATCAGTCTACCCTGCATGCCCTACATTTTACTATCCTCCATGTGCCTATCCAAGAGTCGCTTAAAAGTCTCCAAAATATCTGACTCCACTACCACTGCTGGCAGCGCATTCCACACACCCACCACTCTCTGTGTGAAGAACCTACCTCTGACATCTCCCCATACCTTCCTCCAATCACCTTAAAATTATGCCCCCTCATAATAGTCATTTCCGCCCTGGAAAAAGTCTCTGACTATCCACTCTATCTATGCCTCTCATCATCTTGTAAACCTCTATCAAGTCACCTCTCGTCCTTCTTTGCTCCAATGAAAAAAGCCCTAGCTCCCTCAACCTTTCCTCATAAGACCTGCCCTGCAGCCTAGGCAGCTTCCTGGTAAATCTCCTCTGCACCCTCTCTAAAGCTTCCACATCTTTCCTACAATGAGGTGACCAGACCTGAACACAATATTCCAAGTGTGGTCTAACCAGGGTTTTATAGAGCTGCAGCATAACCTCACATCTCTTAAACTCTATTCCCCTGCCAATGAAAGCAACACACCATACGCCTTCTTTACAACCCTATCAACTTGGGTCGCAACTTTGAGGGATCTCTGGACGTGGACCCCAAGATCCCTCTGTTCCTCCACACTGCCGAGAATCCTGCCATTCACCCTGTATTCTGCATTCAAATTCGACCTTCCAAAATGAATCACTTCACACTTTTCTGGGTTGAATTCCATCTGCCACTTCTTTGCCCAGCTCTGCATCCTGTCAATGTCCCATTGCAACCTACAACAGCCCTCCACCCTATCCACAACTCCACCAACCTGTCGCTGGGTCCGCTGCCAGGGCTGCCACTGCCTTACCAAGAGTCCTGTTCTGGCACCCCCCCACCCCCCACTCCCTCCCTTCGAGTGCTGGGGCGGTGTCCTGGCTGCCACCAGCTCTGTTTCCGATTGCCATCAGGAGCCACGTCTGCCGCTACCGCCATTCCTTGCACTCTCTGCTGTGCCGATACCACTGACTAACCTGCCGCAAAAGGCTTTAATGAAAAGAAAAACGAGTGGAAAAATAGAAAGAGAGCAGAGGTAAAGAGGAAGAAAGCAGATGGGAGTCGGGCTCGAGAGCCCCCACGCAGCCCTGCTACTCCGCCGCCATCTTGAATAATCCTACTCCATGGCTTCCCAAAGTGTGGGCCAGGATCGCAAGTTGAAATTTTCCGAGATAGCATTGACTGATCTCCCCCCTCCCTTCCCCACCGCCAAAAGAATAAACAGAGCTGACTGCGGGTTCCTGAGCGTTTTCACGCCTGTAAATGGGGTGACAGTGGGGAAGTGCTTACGAAGCATTGTCCTGATCATTCGCTGTGTTAGGTTTTCTTTGGGACAGCTCCGGTTCTTCTGGCCAATCGCCTTACATTGGTATCCTCTGGTTTTTTGACCCCTGTGTCAAAGGGAATGGTTTCTTTCTTTTTAGCTAGTCCTGGCCCCAAGTGATTTTCAACTCCTCGATGAAATCTGCTGTCTGAGGAGAGCAGTCCCCAACCTCCCCAATCCATCAATGGAACTGAAGTCTGTGCAACTTGCCTCAAGTGCGATGCCTGTGCTCATTGTTTATGGGATCTTCCTGTGCTGCCATGTCCACCACCTTCCACAAGCCAAGTGAGCCATTTCACTTTTAAGTGCAGGATGCACCGAAAGATGGAAATTGGATCATTTCAGGATTCTAGAGGTTTCACAGTGCAGGATGCTGTAACGATTGGGGCATGCCCATTACATTCCTTCCTGGGACAAACGTGAGGGGGCAAACAGACTGCTCCTGCTATGAGTGTAATGTTAGAGGGTTCTGGCCTCATTGCTGCCAGCTGTTTCCACACAGAGGGTTGGAAAGCTGCAAATACACTGCTGTTGTGTGGTTCCTAGTTACTGGGTAGAGGCGTAAGCCCAAGGGCAGACCAGCCTTCTCTCAAATGAGTGGGGAGCTGGGGAAGCCTATAATAACAAGTATTTATATAGCGTGTTCAGCGATAGTTAAATATCCCAAGCACCTCTCAGAAACTTAATCCAAAAAATGACTTCAAGCCAGGTAAGATGATACCGGCATCAGTATCAAAATTCTTGGCCAACTAAGTTGGCTTGTTTTTATATTCATTTTGTAGGATGGGGTGTTGCTAGCTGGGCCCATCCCTAGGTGCCCTTGAAGGTGGGGGTGAGCTGCCTTCTTGAACCGCTGCAGCCCACCTCCTGTGGCTTGACCCACAGTCCATTAGGGAAAGAGTTTCAGCGACAGTGAAGGCACAGTGATATCTTTCGACGTCAGGATGGTGAGTGGCACAGAGGGGACCTTGCAGGGGATGATGTTCCCATGAATCTGCTGCCCTTGTCTTTCTAGGTGGATGTGGTCATGGGTTTGGAAGGAGCTGTCTGAGGATCTTTGATGAATTTCTGCAGTGCATCTTGTAGATGGTACACACTGCTACTACTGAGCATCGGTGAAGGAGGGAGTGAATGTTTGTGGATGTGATGCCATTCAAGTGGGGGCTGCTTTGTCCTGGATGGTGTTGAGCTTCTTGAGTGTTTTTGGAGCTGCACCCATCCAGGCAAATGGGGAGTATTCCATCACACTCCTGACTTGTGCCTTTTCAATGGTGGACAGGTTTTGGAGAGTCAGGAGGTGAGTTACTCTCTGCACTATTCACAGACTCTGACCTGCTTTTGTAGACACTATTTATGTGGTGAGTCCAGGTGAGTTTCTGGTCAATGATAACCCCTAGGATGTTGATAGCAGGGGGATTCAGTGATGGTAACACTATTGAATGTCAAGGGGCAGTGGCTAGATTGTCTCTTACTCGTGATGGTCATAGGCTGGCATTTGTGTGGCATGATTGTGACTTAAAGAGGATTGAAAAGGAAGAGGCAGGGGTGTGGAGGTTGGAGAGCTTTATGGGGGGAATGCTTGAGCCTAAGGCCCAGGTAGTTGAAGGCTGAACTCCCGGGGGTGGAGTACATAGAATCAGAGACGTGCAAGAAGCTAGAATTGAAACAAACAAGGGTTCTCGGTGGATGACTGGAGAAGGGCACAGAGAACAGGAGGGCCAGGCAGAGAGGGGTTTGAAATCGAGGTGGACTACAGGGGATGTGGCAACATGTGGACTGGACTTAGTGCAAGCTAGAATGTGGCAGTGGGGCTGTGGATGAGCTTGAATTTACAGAGGGAAATCTTGTTCCAAGCAATGTTTTACTACCTATTTTTGATCGACTGTGCTCAGCTACACACTTAGATATGCAAGATCAGACCAGAATGACACAATGTTGTGCAGCTTTGAGAGCCGTCATGGTGCGGTGGTAGTGTCCCTTCCTTGGATCAAATCCCAGCCGCACTAGAGGTGTGTCGTACTATCTCTGAACAGGTTGGTTAGAAAATATCTACCTCGCTGTGGGTCTGGTAGCGAGCAAGAGTGATCCGAATCCCACACCAGTTCCTATCCTGTCATTAAGCATCATAGTCACAGCGATGTACAGCATGGAAACAGACCCTTCAGTCCAGCTCATCTATGCCGACCAGATATCCAAAATAAATCTAATCTCATTTGCCAGCATTTGGCCCATACCTCGCTAAACCCTTCCTATTCATATACTCATCCAGATGACTCTTAAATGTTGTAATTGTACCAGCCTCCACCACTTCCTCTGGCAGCTCGTTCCACATGCATCACCCTCTGCATGAAAAAGTTGCCCCTTAGGTCCCTTTTAAATCTTTCTCCTCTCGCCATAAACCTATGCGCTCTAGTTTTGGACTCCCTTACTCTGGGGAAAAGACTTTGGCGATTCACCATATCTATGTACCTCATGATTTTATAAACCACAACAAGGTCACCCCTCAGCCTCCAATGCTCCAGGGAAAATAGTCCCAGCCTAGTCAGCCTCTCCCTGTAGCTCAAACGCTCCAACCCTGGCAACATCCTTGTAAATCTTTTCTGAACCCTTTCAAGTTTCACAACATCTTTTCTATAGCAGGGAGACCAGAATTGCATGCAGTATTCCAATAGTAGCTTAACCAATGTCCTGTACAGTTGCAACATGACCTCTCAACTCCTATACTTAATGCCTTGACAAATAAAGGCAGGAGTACCAAATATCTTTTTCATTATTCTGTTTACTTGTGACTCCACCTTCAAGGAACTATGAGCCTGCAATCTGATGTCTCTTTGTTCGGCATCACTCCCCAGGACCCTACCATTAAGTGTTCAAGTCGTGCCCTGATTCACCTTTCCAAAATGTATCATCTCACATTTAGCTTATTCTACGGCTCAGAATCAGGTTCTGAACAAACTGGGATCATCAAACTCAAGAGAAAGAGCCGTGGGAAGCAGTTGAAATTGTAAATGAGCGTTGAAGTGTTGAGTCACATCCCTACAGCATATTGTCCATGTCACGAAGCTGTGTTGTACATACTGGAAATAGACAATGGAAAATGACACCACTAGGATGTTGAGTGGGTTTCACTTAGTTTAATAACAGCTTTGGAGAGCAATGATGTTTGAGTGTAATCTATTGCCTTTTTTTTGCAGAAACTTAGCACTCATTAACTGCTGCTATTCTGTCAGCAGAAAACGTTGTTTGCATAATTTATTTTGGTGCAGAACTGTTGCTGCATTGCTGCATTTACTTCTGCAAAAAAAAAACTGACTTCAGTATTTCTCTTCCTTCCCCCACCTCTTGGTGTGATGATAAACAGTTTAATCACGTTCAAAGGAATTGGGTGATAAATCTTTGCCCATCTCATCTGCTGAAGGAGAGGCTTGTGTAACTACGGCATATCAATGGGTTTCAAATTGGCTGTGAAAACTCTTTTCTACGCAGGGGTCGATATTTTTGTGTTTAAATGATCTAAAGACCTACTTCCAAGACAATCCTTGCACATGGGCTAGGTCTGACAACCCCCACAGCTGCTGGCACTGTCGGAACTTCTGTAGAATTCCGGTTGGATTTCTCGGAAGAAGGAAAAATTATCCCTGCTAATTTAACTAATGTAATTTTATTTAGATGTAATCATTTATTTACACTTTTTAATGGATAAAGAGAAGAAACACTGGCTACGTTCCAGATTCTCTTAGACGTTTGTGCACTTGTAATGAGTTAAGTTTTCTCCTGTGCAAAACTCTCTGCACGACAGAGATGCTCTCCTTATTGAGTAACAATTTATATAATGCAGAACTGGGTGATAAAGCTGTTTACACAGCGTTGGCTTAATTAAAAACTGGTGTGGTCCGGGTCAGTTTCCTGATTGTTGTCGCTTACTCAGTGCTTGGGAGAAACACCTGGACAGATCTGAAGGTGGACCAAGACTACCTTGTACAATCATTCGCCCCCTTAAGTCTGCTGCACCCATTCAATTGGATCATGGCTGTTCTGCCCTCATATATATTCACCTCCTTTCATCTAGATCCCAGTATAATAGTCTCTGTCATGATTGATAACTTTTGGATAGAATCAGACTTCCAGTAATTAGCTGAAAGGCTGACATGACGTGAGTGTGTGTTTTAAACTGTTGACTATAACAAATGACATTTTAAAAAAAGAACTTGACAAAACTCTATTTCCTTCTTGTAGGTAACCTATGCGTTAAACTACAGGAAGTTATAATTCCCTCGTATGCTTATCGCTCATTGCATTCTCCGCAGAATTGCTCCTTCTGGTAAATCATTCCCAATTATTGTCCAAAGCTATTATAGGAAGGATATTATTAAACTGGAGAGGTTACCGCCAAGCAATGCCAGGAGGGTCTAGGCCCGAAACGTCAGCCTTCCAGCTCCTCTGATGCTGCTTGGCTTGCTGTGTTCATCCAGCTCTACACCTTGTTATCTCTAATGCCAGGATGTTGCTGGGAATGGAGGGTTTGAGTTAAAAGGAGAGACTGCATATGCTGGGACTTTTTTCACTGGCGCATAGGAGGTTGAAGGGTGACCTTTATAGAGGTTTATAAAATCATGAGGGATATAGACAAGGTGAATAGCAAAGGCCTTTTCCCTGAGATGGATAGGGGGCATATTTTTAAGGTGAGAGGAGAAAGATTTATGGAAGACATGAGGCAACGTTTTTACACAGAGAGTGATTGGTGTGTGGAATGAACTTCCAGGGATAGTGGTGGATGCGGGTACAGTTACAACGTTTGAAAGATATTTGGATAAGTACATGAACAAGAAATGTTTGGAGGATATGGGCCTGGAACAGGCCAGTGGGACCAGTTTAGTTTGGGATTATGGTTGGAATGGGCTGGTTGGACTGAAGGGTCTATGCTGTATGACTCTGTGACAATGACTCTGTGTTAAATAGATTAGCCATGCTGAATTGCACCTTAGTGTCCAAGGGTGTGCTAGGCTACATGGGTTAATGCAGGGTTACAGGGATAAGGTGGGGTTGTGTGTCTGCGTGGGGTGCTCTTCGAAGGGTCAGTACAGATTCGATGGATCAAGTGGCCTCTTCCTACACTGTAGGGTTTCCATGATTTTGTGAATTACTTTCAGTTTTCAGTAGGTCCCCGTATCCCCAGTTCCACCGAGTAGTAACTTTAACAATAGACAGGTGTTTTTCTCAGTTTCCTGAGAGTTTCTTAAGTCTCTTCTAAAATGTGGAGCTGACAATTCGATAATTTGAGAGTCTGTCTGACCTGGCTGTTTGTCCCAGGTGAGAATTTTTCATCTTTCAGCAAGGTGCTTCACTTGGGCCCCTTAGTCCCAGAACAACTCAACCAGGTTTGTTAGCAGACAGCGTTTGGAACAGTGACATTCCTTTCTCAGTGTGTTTTATTTAAAAATAGATGTACAAGCTGAATCAACTTTAATATTCGCGCACCCATAACCTAACAAACCCTACTGATCTCAGTGCTGAAAGCTCCAGATGACCCCCAGCAGCCTTTTGGAAGGAGGACATTCCAGATTCCCCTTTGTATGCGGAAGTAAGGGCTCCCTAATTTCCCACTGAACATTTGAATGTGGCCTCTTGTTCTCCATTACCCAGTGAAAAGAAATACTTTGTTGGGCTCCATCGTGTGGAATCCTTTGAAACACCTTGATCTTTTATGAGCCGAATGCAAGCCGTGTTTCAGCCGCAGTGTGATCCTCTGTATTGCTCTGTGATACAGCCTCCAAGGGCTGTAGAGATGCTGTGCCCTAAGCACATGTCCCAGCTGAACCACACTGGTTCTGTATAAGCTTGTACAAACTACGGGCAGTGATAGGCCATATGGTCCACAGTGTCATCTCCAGAGTTCGGTAAGATCATGGCTGATCTGTTTGAATTGAATTAGCTTTATTGTCATGTACTCATGCTGGTACAGTGAAAAGTTTACAAATCGCCACTTACGGTTCCATCTTGGGTACAAAGGTACTTAGGTATAGATCCCTAAGTACAAATTCTTAGTGGGGAAGAAAGGTAGAAAAATGAAGAGCACCCAGAGGAAACCCACGCAGACACATGGAGAATGTGCAGACTCCACACAGACAGTCACCCGAGGGTGGAATTGAAATCAGCCCCTGACTTTGTGAGGCAACAGCACTAACCACTGAGCCGCTCAAATGATGTGCAAATGAAGCAGGGGTAATGAGAGAGAGAGGGGAAGTGGAGATTGGGAGGATGAAGGAGGGGGAGAGAGAGAAGGGAAAAAGATGGAAAGAGGTAAGGAACAGAAATGACGGGAGAGTGGAAAATGTAGAAGCTTGAGGGAAAAAATATCAAATTATCATTTAATCTGTTAAATGTGTCATCGCAGCCAATTCCTTAGTCATCTGTCTCTATGATAAAGAGCAGCAAGATAGGAAAGATTAAAAAGCCAGC
>NC_063376.1:2956390-2969878 GCF_021869965.1 Rhincodon typus
CTCTCTCTCTCTCTCTCTCTCTCTCCCGCCCCCGCCTCTCTTGCCCTCCCTCCCCCTCACACCCCATCTTTGTCTGCTCTTCCCTCCCCCGCAGCCTCCGTGCTGCCACTGTGTTCCTGTGAAATGCTGCAGCCTCACTGAACCATCTCCTTGATTGCAGATCATTGTGACGGTATGGAAGAGAGACCGGGAGAAAGCCGAGGTGAGGGAACATGGCTACCTGACTATCCTGCAGAACCGCAACCCCTCCCAAATCTTCCGGGAAGACCAGAACGGCTTTAAAGCTCAAGGTATGGCTGAGAGACCAGCCGTATAACACTGTAATGGCAGTCTCCTAGGGCTTCCCTGATCCCCAACTACATTTAGATATCCACACAGACACAGTGTCATTCAGCTGCCTTCCTTGCATTATAACTAATCTTCAGCCCTTCTGACATGGAGGAGACATCTCTCTGTATCTCACAACTCACTGACCTTCCGTCCTCTCTGTGTTCTTTTGATTTGGCCTTCTGTGACCTCCTGATGACCGATTAAGCTTGTACTGAGCCCTACCCTTGTTGCAGGGCAGAATCAGATTTTGCCACCTTGCAACTTATATAAGCTACTTGTTTCCTGAATGTCACCAGTGACATGATCTGGTTTGCTCGCTGCCAAATTAACGGGTGTAACTAGAGGATTTCATCATATAGTCCATGCTGAGAAATGCAGAATATGTCTGTTACTCTGCTTGGAATTGACACTATGAAATTGTGCATGTGTCTGGAAGCTATGCCTAGTCACAGCAATGGTCAGACTCCGCTGTTGTCATCCATGTTCGAAGTTGTACTTGAGGTCTTCAGAGAAAGAGGAAATGGACGACAGTGTGTTCTAAGTATTCTTCTGTTGTCCTACTTGCCCCTGAACGTGACCCCTATCCTTTCCATCACCCATGCCCTCCTACCTAACTTTACATAGAAATACAGAAAACAGGTGCAGGAGTAGGCCATTCGGCCCTTTGAGCCTGCACCACCATTCAATATGATCATGGCCAATCGTGCAATTTCAGTCTCCCATTCCCGCTTTCTCTCTGTACTCCTTGATCCCTTTAGCCCCAAGGTCCACCTCCAGCTCCCTCTTGAATGTATCTAACAAACTGGCCCCAACAGCTTCCTGTGGGAGAGAATTCCACAGGTTCACAACTCACTGAGGGAAGAAATTCTTCCTCACCTCTGCCCTGAATGGCCTACTCCTTATTCTTAGACTGTGACTCCTAATTCTGGACTTTCCCCAACATCAGGAACATTCTTCCTGCATCTATAGTGTCCAGTCCTATCGGGACTTTATATGTTTGTATGAAGACACCAACCCTGACCCCCAATTCTTCTAAACTCCAGCAAGTACAAGCCCAGTCGATCCAGTCTTTCCTCATATGTTAGTCCTGCCATCCCAGGAATCAGTCTGGTGAACATTTGCTGGACTCCCTCAATAGCGAGAATGTCCTTCCTCAGACTAGGAGACCAAAACTGCACACAATACAATACACAACATGCCTGTGCCTCAACCCATTTGCCACTGATACCCTCATTTACATTTCTGTTACCCCTGATATCCACATTTCCAGTGTTTTCTTGTTTGACCTGCCTAGCTTCAAACGCTGCTGCTAGTAGTCAGACTTGCACCAAATCCCATTGAAACTGTTTGATGACATACATTGATTCCCAGTCTGGAGACACCTAAACGTTACAGTTTTACCCTTGTTTTCAAATCCTGTCAGAGCCTTACAAGCTCCCACCAATCAGTGTCACATGTCCGGCCTTATAACCCTTCAGGGTCTCTGGGCTATTCTTAACTTGCCCTCTCTCACATCGTGCCTTCAGCTGATTGTGTCCAATCTGTGGAGTTTCCTCTTTACACCTGTCCGTGCCTCCCTCCTTTTACGGCTCTCGCTCTTTCCTCTCTCTCATCTCTCTCAGCTCTATCGCATCTCTCTCTCTCTTTCTCTCTCACTCCCTCTCAGTGCTCGCTCTCGCGCTCTCTCACTCCCTCTCAGTGCTCGCTATCCCCCCCAGTGCTCGCTATCGCCCCCCTCCCCCCCCCCCCCCCCCCCCCCCCCCCCCCCCCACCCGCCACAACCACTTATTCGCAGGCACCACCTGTGCGTGAATGTGGTTGTTTCGAATGTTACGCTTGGTGCTGTCTGACCCATTGTGCCCCATCCCTCCTCCCAGAGCCTCCATACTACTGTCTGTCTACAAAGGGCCTCCATTGAAGTTCAGTGCGCCTGCCACATCTGGCTGGGCAGGTTCCGGTGAAAATGAGCAAAATACCTTCTCACGGAAATCACAAACCTTCACACGTGCCAGCACACAGGCTCGGCTTTACCAAACACACCTTGGGTTTATAAATGCAAAACTTGGCCGTACAGAACTTGAGAATAGCGTCAAATGGAGACGTACTGTTACAGTTTTACAACCTCCACCCAGAAGGAAGGTGCACGGACATTTCAAAAGGGTGGACAATTTGTACTGCAGGAGGAAAGTGGGAAGCCTGAACTATGGCTCCCTTTGAGATTTGGTATTCGTGCATGTGTTCAGATGAGTGCGAGGCTAATCTGTGCGAAGCATGTCTTTCTTTCTCCCCAGCTTTACTCAAATAGAGAAACAGTGTAGAGAGAGAGATTGTGCACAGCTTTATAGAATGCGCTGTCTGGGCCTCAGCTATAGTCACTTATGAATACCAGACTTTAGGGAAACGGTGAAGTCTTAGAAAGGCTGCAGAGGAAGTTTACCAGGCACGAGGGTGTTCAGCTTTGAGGAGAGGTCGAGAAACTGTGGGTGGTTCTTGTTGGAGCAGAGATTGTCGAGAAGATCTAACAGGGGCTTTTGAGGTTTTGATAAACTAGATGGTGGAAAAATCTTCATGCATCCTTTGCTCTGCCTGCAGTGAGTACGTTGCTGACTGTGCTTCCACCTCCAACGGTGAAGTGTCGACAACTTAATGTCTCGGGGAAACAGCTGACTGTTCTCAAAGGTAATGACGTCAATCGGCTCTGCAGGGTTTGTTGCTCCAGCTTTGCAGAAACATCCCCTCAAACACAGGTGGAGGGCAGACCGTGCATTAAATATCAGGCAGTGTCAGAGCCAGGATGTCACAAACATAATCTTCCACACTGCTAGGACCAAATCCATTCGAAGCAATCAGTGTTTCAAACAACACAAACCTGTACCCTAGTTTCTGTGCCATAACCTTCAAAGTGTAGTCAGGGGAAATCTGATTTGTCATTTACTTTATACATCCTGAATCTGACACTGAGTATTCAGTATTTGGACTAATGGGGTCCAGGTTCCCACTCCTTTAAAACCACCCCCCTCCCCTTTATGTGATCCTATATCCCTCTAACATCTTCGATGTATCTACACTGTTCTCCGTAACCACTAACTAACGACTTACCTGACAATAACTCAATCGCTGACACGATCATTTACCTCAGCCCCACTTGCCTGGATGAGGGCAGTTCCAACAACTACTTATTTGGTGCGAGTTCACAGGGTTAGTGCATAATTAACCAAAAGCGAGCTCTGGAAGTATTGCGAGTGAGCAGTGTTAACGTGCTACCACCGTCAGTAACCACAAGGTGCCCCGCTGCCATCGGACGGGCAGTCCAGTACTTTTGAGGGTTTGCCTTCTTTATCTTGTCATCTCAGGCAATAATTTTCAGTTTGAGGTCCGCAGTCCTGAAAAGACATTTTCACTGGAGTGTATGAATATTGGAACATTCGTCTGCTCCAGCCTGTTCCACTGTTCGTTAGGATCCAGGCCAATGCTCGACCTAACCCCACGTACCCACCGTGGCCCCTGTCCCTGTTATCACCTTCAATAAGCAACAAAATCTGTCAGTCTCAGGTTTAAAATCAGCCACAGATCCAGTACTTATTGCCACTTGCGGAAAACCGCTCCAAATGTCTAACCCTCTTTGTGGTTTCTAATCTTGCTCCTGAAAGGTTTGGCTCTAATTTCTGGAATCTGTCCCCAGCCTCCGCAGTTCCAAGCCCGCTGAAAGAGTTTTGTCCTATCCACCCAGTCTGCTCCTCTTAATATCTTGAAAAACTTCAGTCAAATCAGCCCTTAACTTGCTAAATTCCAGATATACGACCCTAGATTGTGTGATTGAACTGCTGCGTGGTTTAGTGACTTGCAGTGCTCAGTTGGAGATGTGAGGCGTGCCGTATGTCTTATTCCTACCCCACACCCAGCGACCCTGATGACCCAATGTCCCGCCGTTCACTGATCTGACCCCTGGACAAAGTAGCTGCTCCCGCGTTCAGAGAAAGCTGTAAAAATTCTTCAGGGTCATTGCTGTGAGAGGTTTCTTCCCCTCGCTGGGGGCGAGCTGGAGCTGGGTGGGAGACTGTGTGCGCGCAGCTGCCTCTCAGAATAAGCGCTGGGCCATTTGGGGACCCGGACGGCGACAAATCTCTTCACACGGAAGGTTTCAGGGTTGCTCTGTCACTTTTAGGGGTCGGTATTTGGATGTTTGGTGGGGGTGGGTAAGGTGAGATTGAAGTGATGGGAGCTGACTGTGAGCCAGGTGGATCCCCCCATTGCTGCTGTTCGTTCATTTGGTGACTGGAATGGAACTCTGTGTGGGGTAGTGCTACCCACCCGGTGCCGCTGTGTCTCGGTCTGATGCTGACATTTCTCTTCCTCCCCCTCTGATAGTGTTAAACACCTCCTCGCAGGAGGAGCTCTCCATTCGGGATGTTCGGATTTTGCCAAACTTCAATGCTAGCTATTTGCCCATGATGCCTGATGGCTCAGTGCTGCTCGTAGACAACGTCTGGTGAGAACTGCTCCTTACTTTGGGATTTATACGGGACTGGAGAAACGGGTGGGTTGGACACGTGGCTCCCCCCTCAGTGGCTGGGCGGTGTAAATCGGAGAGACGTAGAGTCAAACAGCACGGAAACAGACCCTTCGGCCCAACCAGTCCGTGCCGACCATCATCCCAAACTAAACTAGCCCCCACCTGCCTGCTCCTGGCCCCTATCTCTCCAAACCTTTCCTGTTCATGCACTTATCCAAATGTCGTTTAGATGTTGTAACTGTACCCACATCCACCACTTCCTCTGGAAGCTCATTCCACACACGAACCACTATCTGTGTAAAAAAACATATCCCTCTAAACCCTTCCTATTCATGTGCCCATCCAGATGCCTTTTAAATGTTGTAATTGTACCAGCCTCCACCACTTCCTCTGGCGGCTCATTCCATACACGCACCACCCTCTGTGTGGAAAAGTTCCCCTCAGGTCCCTTTTAATTCTTTCCGTTCTCACCTTAAACCTATGCCCGTCTAGTTTTGGACTCCCCCACCCTGGGGAAAAGACCTTGAATATTCACCCTATTCATGTCCCTCATGGTTTTTTCAACCTCTAAAAGGTCACCCCTCCACCTCCGATGCTCCAGGGAAAATAGCCTCAGGCTATTCGGCCTCTCCCTGTAGCTCAAACTCTCCAACCATGGCTACACCTTTGTAAATCTTTTTTGTACCTTGAGGGGGATGAAACATATCGTTAATGGGGGAGAAGTGACTCTCTCCTCTGTATCCTAACCCGCACCAAGTCCTGTTTGCTGCTCACCCTTTTCTGTTGCTACTGATCTATGCTGGCTCCCAATCCCACAGCACTGCTGTTTTAAAATTCACAACCCTTTTGAGATTCTGCATTCCAATCTCTCGCCTTTTTCCTAATTCTAATTGCTGTCCCGTTGGCGGCCGTGCCTTCATCTTCCTGAAACTGTCTGGCTCTCCTTTCTCCTTTTGGACTGTCCTGGAAAACCAGCCTTGTCCAGCAAGCCTTTGGTGCTCCTGTGTCCTGGTCTGAAGGCTTATTGTAGAGAGTGTCCTGGGGAGGGGGAGCACTTAACCCTGCCTGTTTAAGTAGCTATTTCTCCGCGTTGGACTCTCTCTGATGGTGTGTCTCTCGCTGATTTTCTCCTTCCTCTGACAACCACAGCCACCAGTCGGGCGACGTGTCCGTGGCTTCATTCTGTAGGATGAACGGTAACTGCAGCCATCTCCCGACCAAGCTCAGCGCCCTGGAGGAGCAGGCTTTCCTCTTCCAGATGCAGGTGAACGAGAGACCACAGCCAGACACCAAGGAGGTACGGCGTGCACTG
The DNA here is from genome assembly GCF_021869965.1 of Rhincodon typus. Classification (NCBI taxonomy): domain Eukaryota; kingdom Metazoa; phylum Chordata; class Chondrichthyes; order Orectolobiformes; family Rhincodontidae; genus Rhincodon; species Rhincodon typus. The sequence continues at coordinate 2,962,546 of NC_063376.1, forward strand.
CAACGTGAAAACGTGGAATCCCTACGCTGCCTTAAGAAGCTGTTTGACCGATTTGAGTCTTCACTGACCCTACGAATGGCATCCCACCCAGACCCACCCCCAGACCCTGTAACCCTGCATTTCCCACGGCCAACTCACCCTGTGTGTGTGCGCGCATTGTTACTTTGTGTGTGTGTGCGCGCGCACGTCGTTACTTTGTGTGTGTGCGTGCGCGCGTCGTTACTTTCTGTGTGTGTGCGCGCGCGCGTCGTTACTTTCTGTGTGTGTGCGCGCGCGCGTCGTTACTTTGTGTGTGTGCGCGCGCGCGTCGTTACTTTCTGTGTGTGCGCGCGCGCGCGTCGTTACTTTCTGTGTGTGCGCGCGCGTCGTTACTTTCTGTGTGTGCGCGCGCGTCGTTACTTTGTGTGTGTGCGCGCGCGTCGTTACTTTGTGTGTGTGCGCGCGCGTCGTTACTTTGTGTGTGTGCGCGCGCGTCGTTACTTTCTGTGCGTGCGCGCGCGCGTCGTTACTTTCTGTGCGTGCGCGTCGTTACTTTGTGTGTGCACGTGCGTGTCCTTACTTTCTGTGTGCGCGTGGTGGGGGGGTGGGGGGTGGGGGGTGTGCAGGGAGCAGGCTTAATAGAGAAGGTAGCCTCTCCCAGCTACCAGAAGGGCTGATCAGAGTGAAACTGACAAGACTTTTGCTCTGTCTGTATGTAACAACATTGGGCTCGCTGTTGGACGTTCCTGGATTGAGGCTAGCTTTGTAATGTCAGCTTTGAGGGCAATAATTTGTTCCTTTCCTCCCTCCCTCCCTCTCAACTAGGGTCTGGAAGTGCCACTGACTGCAGTAGTGTGCTGGTCTACGGCTAACCTGCCCCCGGACAACAAGATCTACACACACTACAGGTGGGCATCGACCATTGCCATCACAATCAATCATCCTTCACTCGATAACCCATGTGCATTGCCCCACACATTTAATGATTTATCATTTTGTCACTATGTCAGCATTTTAAATACATGCAAGAGCCAGGAACAGGAGCATGCAGTTCGGCCCGTCGATACTGCTCCACCGTCCAAATCCACCCTCCTATCTGCATAGCCCTGGATCCCTGGAAATCCCAAAAATCTGCCAATCCCAGCCTTAAATAAATCCAACAAGGGAGGGGCTACAGCCCTTGGGGGGAGAGAATTCCAAAGATTCACCTCCCTCCGAATGAAGACATTTCTCTTCGTCCCAGTCAGCTAAGTAGATTGAAGATGGCACCAACACTACGCGACTCTTTACGAGCTCCCTACAGCAGATCTTATTCTCACGTTTTTTACAACTGTTCTGCACTTTTAAACCTAAATTCCAAGTCTGTAAAAATGATGAGTAATGTTCTTATCCTTGTGTGCCTCGCTCTGTCTAAACACCCTACGATCTGTATGACCTTGCTTACTGTGAGCTGCCTGTACTGCTCACAATACAAGGCCTTTCACTGTACTTAGGTACAGCTAATCCAATCAAATTGATCAGCCCCTTATCCTGGGTTTTAGATTCCTCGACCAGTGGAAACAATCTCTGTGTAGACCCTGTCAAACCCCTTCAGGATCTTCCAATGAGATCACCTGACCACAATATCGACACAATTTACTCAGCTGTCCCAGGAAGCAAGCAGTTGCTGTGCCACCTCCTTCCTGGGATATAGAGACCAGAGCTGCTCCCTGGACTGCAATCCCCTTTTGCAATAAACGCCAACCAGCTTTACTTACACTCAGGTCGTGTGGGTAAATTCTGCAAGTTGTTGTGGATCAGGCTGTTGTCAGAAAGGGTTAGGAAACCCACCCCTCCCTGACTGTCATTTTAAAAACATTTCGTCAGTTGCGGGCATCGTTGGTGAGGTTAGCAGTTTATTACCCGTCCCTTATTTTCCCTGGAGAAGGTGGTGGTGAGCTGCCTTCTTGAACCGCTGCAGTCCCTTGTGGTGTAGGGACACCCACGCAGTGCCCTCATGGAGGTAATTCCAGGATTCTGACCCAGTGACACTGAAGGAACGGCTGATATATTTCCAAGTCAGGATGGTGAGGGGCTTGGAGGGGAACGTGCAGGGGGGTGGTGTTCCCATGTATCTGCTGCCCTTGTCCTTCTGGATGGAAATGGTCGTGGGTTTGGAAGGTGCTGCCTGAGGATCTTTGGTGAATTTCTGCAGTGCATCTTGTAGATGGTACACACTGCTGCGACTGAGCGTCAGTGGGTTGAGGGAGTGGGATGTTTGTGGATGTGGTACCAATCGAGTGGGGGCTGCTTTGCCCTGGATGGTGTCGAGCTTCTTGAGTGTTGTTGGGGCTGTCCCCATCCAGGGCAAGTGGGGACTATTCCCTCACACTCCTGACTTGTGCCTTGTCGATGGTGGGACAGGCTTTGGGGAGTCAGGAGATGAGTTACTCGCCACAGTGTTCCCAGCCTCTGACCTGCTCTTGCAGCCGCTGTGTTTGTCGGGCTGATCCACAACAGTGACCTTCACCTCAACAACAAAAGAAAGAATCGTTGGAAAAACTCAACAGGGTCTGGCAGTATCTGTGCAGAGAGAAAGAGTCAATGCTTTGAGTCCAGGGAGCCTTTGTAAGAACAGGAGTGTTCTGAAGAAGGGTGAGTGGACCTGAGATGTTAACTCTGCTTTCTCTCCGCAGATGCTGCCAGACCTGCTGGGTTTGTCCAGCAATTTCTGCTTTTGTTTCAGATCTTCAGCACCTGCATTTGGTTTTAGTTAGTGACTTGGGCTAGTTCTGAGCAGGAGGGCTTTGGCCATCGGACATGGTTAAAGTTTGCCACCCTGTGGTTGATTGTGGATTAGCAGCCATGGTTTATATTGCATTAGAATGGGAAGCAAATCAAGGGCTAGAGTCATAGAGCTGTAAAGCACGGAAACAGACCCCTCGGCCCAACAAGTCCATGCCGACCACGTATCCTAAATTAATCCAGTCCAATTTGCCAGCATTTACCCCTATGCCTCTAAACCCTTCCTATTCATGTACCCATCCAGATGCCGTTTAAATGTTGTAATTGTACCAGCCTCCACCACTTCCTCTGGCAGCTCATTCTGTACATGCACCACCCTCTGCATGAAAATGTTACCCCCTCAGATCCCTTCCCCTCTAACCTTAAACTTATGTCCTCTAGTTTTGGACTCCTACACTCTGGGGAAAGGACCTTGTCTATTCACCCTATCCATGCCCCTCATGATTTTAGAAACCTCTATAAGGTCGCCCCTCAGCCTCTGACACTCCAGGGAAAATAGCCCCAGCCTATTCGGCCTTTCCTTATAGCTCAAACCCTCCAACCCCAGCAACATCCTTGTAAACTTTTGCTGAGCCCTTCCAAGTTTCACAACATCCTTCCCATAACAGGGAGACCAGAATTGAACGCAGTATTCCAAAGGTGACCCTAATCAATACAGCTGCAACATGGCCCTCCAAGTCCTGTACTCAATGCACTGACCAATGAAGGCAAGCGTACCAAATGCCGCCTTCGCCGCCCTGCGACTCCACCTTCAAGGAGCTATGAACGTGCATTCCAAGGTCTCTCTGTCTGGCAACGCTCCCCAGAGACTATGTTGGACACCAGCAGGGGGAGTGGATTACTATCGGCCCGGTATTTAGTATGGTGGCCCAACACATGAGTGGCAGAGAGTGCCACTCACGTGAGTGCGGTGTGGCAGCAACCCATTGTATACATGCTGGGCACCCCACAGCTTTGCTCACGGAGCACTCCAAAGGAGTTACTGGTACGTGCAGCACTCCAGGATGTTCACAAAGCGATAGGGGGCTTAGGAACACTGCAGGAGGAGGAAGCGGCTAGACAGCCTCTCGAGCCTATTCTACAATCTGCTCCGCTCACTGCCGATTCTGTATCTTAGTGCCATCTACACACACTGAATCTCTAACCCCCGCCTGCAACAAAAAAAAGTGAAACCCTGACGTGAAATATTTAACTGATACCCCGCCCCCCCCACTCCAGCCCCTATCCAAGCCGCAGCACCTGTTTGGAAAGGGAGAGCTTTCCAGATTTCCACCTCACTTTGCGCGGCTCCACGAGCACGTCAGAGGCTGAGAATACTGTGGCGAGTAACTCGCCCTCCTGATTCCCCCAAACCCTGTCCCACCATCTACAAGGCACAAGTCAGGAGGGTGAGGGAATACTCCCTACTTTACCCTGGATGGAGGCAGCTCCAAAAACACTCAAGAAGCTCAACACCATCCAGGACAAAGCAGCCCCCGCTGGATTGGCACCACATCCACAAACATCCCACTCCCTCCACCACCGACGCTCAGTCGCAGCAGTGTGTACCATCTACAAGATGCGCTGCAGAAACTCACCAAAGATCCTCAGGCAGCACCTTCTAAACCCAAGACCACTTCCACCTAGAAGGGCAAGGGCAGCAGATACATGGGAACATCACACCCTGTACGTTCCCCTCTGAGCCCCTCACCATCCTGACTTGGAAATATATCACCGTTCCTTCAGTGTCGCTGGGTCAGAATCCTGTGACTCTCTCCCTATCGACACTGTGTGGGTGTCCCTATAGCACACGGACTGCAGTGGTTCAAGAAGGCAGCACACCCCCACCATCTTGAGGGAAAATAGGGATGGGCCCAGCCTCCAAAGCCTATAATCCCATGCTTGAGTAAAATAAAATATCCTGAACTCTTCCCGCATCAAAGAAAATAGTTTTCCTCTGTCAAGTCAATCAATTTCTTTAATTACCTTACCACCACTAATTGGATGGACCCTTAATCTTTGATGCTGTTGCTGCATAAATACCAGGGGTCACTGTTTTAAAAACCGAGAGTCTGCCTGTTTAAAACGAAGAAGAGGAGAATTTTCCTTCTAAAAACCGAAAGAATAGCGAGATGCTGGAAATCAGAAACAAAAACAGAAGTTGCTGGAAAAGCTCAGCAGGTCTGGCAGCATCTGTGGAGAGAAATCAGAGTTGGCATTTCGGGTTGAGTGACCCTTCCTCAAAACGCTTCTGTTGAGGGCTGAGTGCGTTGGGAACAAATTACTGAGAGGGCGGAGGAAGTGGTATCCTGGTGGTGTTCTTTTTAAGGCAGCGATCAGTACGATTCCTGTTCAGTGGGAGGTTGGGGGTTGGAGCTAAGATGTTACCAGGGATGTAGATTCAAGGTTACAGTCAGATCAACCTTGATCTTATTGAACGGTGAAGCGAACTTGAAGGGCTGAATGGCCACCTTCTGATTTGTGCGTATAGACGCGTTCTGTTTTTTTGAGTGCGGTCGGTTCTTTTCGTTTGGGGGCGGCACAAAGCAGAAGTAAGTTGCGGCAGTTCAGGAGCATCTCCCTCCCTCCCTCCGTGTGACGCCCCTTTCGTCTTCACTCCTTCAGGCTGCCGAACATTCAGCTGAACCGCCCCAAGTTTGTGATGACGGCTTCGTGCGAGTCTCCCGTCCCCCTGTACAAGCGCTTCACCGTCAAGTACACGCTCCTGAACAACCTGCAGGACTTCCTAGCTGTGCGGCTGGTGTGGACCCCAGAGAGTGCCCTCAGCTCGCAGGCGGGTAAGTGCTGGGAGCGGTGAGAGCGCTACACTTTGTGCCAGCTTCTCGGACGCTCTGAATCCAATATCTCACTGCCACCACCACCGTCCCCCCCTCCACCCCACTCCACCAAAGCTGTGGGGAAAGTTGAAATGAAATCCCAGAGGACCACAGCAGCTCAGACGTAGTGTGAGCCAGTGGGGTGGGGGTGCGGGTGCGGTGTTTGTGTGTGTGGAGAAATAGGGTTAAGGTGCGATCAGAGGTACAATCGGATTTGGAGAACAGGCTCACAGGGTGAGGGTGAAAGGGAAGGAGGGGCTGAAAGACGGGAGAGATCAAACAACAGAGGATCAAAAGGGAATAGACAGGGACAAACTGTGACAGAAATGGATGCACTACCGTCTGAAAGTAAAAACCAAAACTCTGGGTGAATTTAAGAAGATGGTTATTAATTAGCAACGGGTTGAAGGGTTGTCGAGTTGAGGCCGAGATGATCGGATTGAATGAGGCAGCAGGCTCGAGGGGCTGAATGGCCTACTCCTGCTCCCGGTTCTGTGCTCTTAAACAAAAAAGAAAGGACAGCAAAAGCAGAGGAAACGAAACGGGGTCTGGAATGCCCTGCAAGCAGGTCGCATGGAGGTTTCCCAAAGGGAACCAGACGGTCCCCTCAAAAGGCAAGTCTGTGCAGGGGTCACAGGGAGAAGGCAAGAAGGTTACAGGGGAACCAGCACGACCAGGATGGGCCAAATGGCCACCTACTGCGCCAGTTCTGTCACTTGCAGGCAGCAATGCTGGTTGCAGCAAAACTGGAGTAGCCAAAGTGGTATAATCGGTGCAGTTTGTGTGATAGCGTTGCTGCATTTGTTTGCCACCTGAAGGGCGCGGTGAATGATGACAAAGCTTGACGGTTGGTGCAGAGGGAGAGAGATGCTGTTGAACCTTCAGCCTTTCTCCGTGGCAACGTTTTGACCAATCAGCTGCGACTCAGCCACCCTTTCCTTCCGTGGTACACATTGTTGTGACGGGTTTGAAATTCTTGCATTGTGTCCTGATGGCTGTTCGCTTCCCTCAGTCCTTTGCATTCAGAGTCACCCTTTTCTCTCTCTCTCTCTCTCTCTCTCTCTCCCCCCCTCTGTCTCTGTGTCTCTCATCAGGGAAGAAGCTGTCAGAGGAGGATCTACGTGCTGCTGAGACCACCGTCAACTCTGTGGTCTGCCACACACCCCTCAACCACTTGGGCTACTGCAAGAAGGGTAGCTCAGTGACGTACAAAGTCGCGTTCCAGGTGCTGCGCACCGGGCTCTTCGAGGTAAAGTGGGCACAGCCGAAACACACACCCTGTCTTTAAAGCTAGGCTCAATGCTGAGGCAGTGGTGATGGCACTGGGATGTGTAATCCAGAGACGACAAGCTGCTGGAGAAATTCAAACAGAGTCTGAGAGAGTCACAGAGACGGAGATGGAGACGGAGACGGAGACCAGAGTCAATGTTCCGAGTTCAGTGACTCTCCTTCAGAACACACTCATGAAGAACAGTCACCTGGACTCAATGTTCTCCCCGCCGCCGTCGCGCCCCCGTCTCCTTCCCTCCTTCCGCCCCTCCCGTCTCCATCCCTCCTTCCGCCCCTCCCGTCTCCATCCCTCCTTCCGCCCCTCCCGTCTCCATCCCTCCTTCCGCCCCTCCCGTCTCCATCCCTCCTTCCGCCCCTCCCGTCTCCATCCCTCCTTCCGCCCCTCCCGTCTCCATCCCTCCTTCCGCCCCTCCCGTCTCCATCCCTCCTTCCGCCCCTCCCGTCTCCATCCCTCCTTCCGCCCC
>NC_063376.1:2969978-2973155 GCF_021869965.1 Rhincodon typus
CCCCCCCCCCGGTCTCCTCGCCCCCTCCGTCTCTCCCCCTGTTCCCCTCCCTGTCTTTGTCTCTCCCCCCGTCTCCTTCCCCCTCTACCCCCCACTGCCCTGTGTTCCCTTTCTGTTGTCTCCCCATTCTCCCCCCGCCCCCCACTCTCTCTGTCTCTCCCCTCAGATACTGTCCGATCTTGCTGAGTTTCTCCAGCAGCTTCTGTTTCTGCCTCAGATTTCCAACATGCACAATTCCTGGTTTTTGCCTTGGACCATTCCGAAGACCCTGCCTCATGCCTTAGGGATATAAACAGAGGGTGCTGGAGAAACGCAGTCGGTCAGGTAGCCTGAGTGCAGAGAGGATTGATGTTCCAAATCCAAAATTACTCCCTTCGGTTTACACTTCAGCACTTGGCATTAAATCCCTTGCTCTCTCTCCAACAGATGCTGCCCGACCTGCTGAGTTTCTCTAGCACTTTGTGTTCTTTTTTAAATTTCCCATTGATACTTTGATGCTCTGGAGAGACAGTTTCAATTCCCATCATTGTGTCCGGAGGGATTTCAATCTGACCAAATAAAACCTGGAATTGAGACCTAGGCTCGGTCATACCAGTTTCACAATCGTCGCTTGTCATTACAACCCCATCTGGTTCACTAATGCCCCTTTAGGGAAGGAAATCTGCCGTACTTACCCAGTCTGGCCTGCATGTGACTCCAGATCCACAGCAACGGGGCTGCTGACTGGTGTGCTACAGTGACCTGCCAGGGCACCTCCATTTTAAATCAATTACTCCTGTGTTTAGGACTTGCTTAGTTGATTTTGGCTGTTTGAATGATAGGGGCGTTACAATGGAGCTAAATCAAAGAACAGTATAACACAGGAACAGACCCTTTGGTCCACCAAAACTGTGCTGACACATGGTGTCTTTTTAAACCGTAAACAGTTTGCCTCTGGGTGCTCCATAACCCTCCATTCCCTGCCTGTTGAGGTATCGGTTAGGACGTCATGTTGAGGTTGTACAGGACGTCAGTGAGGCCTCTTCTGGAGCACTGTGTCCTGTTCTGGTTGCCCAGTTATAGGAAGGATATTATGAAACTAGAGAGAGTTCAGAAAAGATTTACCAGTATGTTACCGGGTATGGAGGGTTTGAGTTATAAGGAGAGGCTGGATAGGCTGGGACTTCTTTCATTGGAGCGTAGGAGGTTGAGGGGTGACCTTATAGAGGTTTATAAAATAATCAGGGGCATAGATAAGGTGAATGGCAGGTGTCTTTTCCCTAGGGTGGGGGATTTAAAGACTAGGGGCATATTTTTAAGGTGAGAGGAGAAAGATTTTGAAAAAGACATGAGGGGCAACATTTTTACACGGAGAGTGGTTTGTGTGTGGAATGAACGTCCTGAGGAAGTGGTGGATGCAGGCACAGTTACAACGTTTAAAAGACATTTGGATAGGTAGATGAATAGGAAAGGTTTGGAGGGATAGGGGCCAGGAGCAGGCAGGTGAGATTAGTTTATTTTGGATAATGGTCAGCACAGACTGGTTGGACCGAAGGGTCTGTTTCAGTGCTGTAGGACTGTATAACTATGACTTGGTCCGGGGAGCAAAATCATGTCAGCCACATTCCCAGAAGACACTAGGGAAGGGAGGGAAGCCTGTTGTGAAGAAGAAACAAGGAGGTTGCAGATGGACATTGGTAGGTTGAGGGAAGACGTGAATATCTGGCAGAAGGGAAGAAGTTGAGGTTGTCCATTTTGGCAGGAGGAATGAGAAAGCAGAGTGTTAACATAAATACAATGGCTGTCCCCACATTCCAAGGTGCAGTGGGATCTGGGTGTTCTAGTGCATGAGTCACAAAGGGTTGTTTTTTGGGTCAAGGAAGTGTTCAGGAAGGCTAGTGCAGTGCTGTCTGTAATTGCGAGGGGAATCCAACCCTGAAGTAAGGAAGTTATGCTTTAGTTATACAGGACATTGGTGAGGGCACATCTCAAATGCTGTGTGTCATCTCTCCCTCCTCATTTAATTAAAGGAAAAATTTAAATACCTTGGAGGTGGTTCGTTGATACCTGGAATAAGTGGGTTACTGTATGGGGGAAAGATTGGACAGACTCGGCTTTGTTTCCCCTGGAGTATAGATGGGGGTGGGGGGGAGCGGTGTTGCGGGGGGATAGATTATAGATCCAGAATTGACAAGGTGGATGTGGAAAGGTTCTTTCTTTCTGGGGGGCCAGTCCAGAACTAAGAAGCTCTGCTTTACTGTCACGTGATGAGAATTTCCTTCCTAAGAGGTTTTATGTACCTTTTGGAATGCCTTGCCTCACAAGGCAGTGGACTGGGAGTAGGGGTCATTGAATCTATTTGAGACAAGGGAGGGGCTGATTTATTTTTTAGGCAGGGGAGTTGAGGGTTATCGGAAGGGAGGTGGGAATGTGGGATTGAAATGGATCAGCCATGATCTTACTGAGTGGTGGAGCAGGCTCAAGGGACCTGAATAGCCTGCTTCAGCTGTTTGCTACGTTCTTATACAAACTGGCCAGTCACCTCGTTTCAGGACAGACCTGCAAATGTGGGTCTCGCCTCCTCCCGTGGAAAAAATAAATCAAAAGCTCTGATCCTGTTTGCTCCCTGACGGTTCCTCAAAGTACTGTTACTTCCCAAAAGCGAATCTCTGCAAATGATATTCAGCCCGACTGGTCCTTGATAGTGCTTAGGCTTCCCCCTATCTCCCAGAGCAGCTCAGCTTTGTGCAGCTTCTGAACCGCCCCCCTCATCCATTCCTATCAATCTCCTCTGTTACCCTCCCTCTCAGGGCTTCCGAAAGGCAATCGGAAATAAGGTGTAGTCATTTCCTTCATCGAACAGTCTCTGCCCAGTCTGACTTTAATGTGGATTACTTAGTGTCAGCTAAATATTGTTTACATGTGTATGTTTCTGGATTGGTGCTATAGAGAGTAATTTGACAGAGTGCGTTTGGTGTGATTTAATGCGATGCAGGCAGGTGAATTGTAGTGATTTTGTATTTCCTCTCTGAGCCTCTGACCACCTTTATGAATTGATTTGAGGTTTTGAAACAGTATCAGCATCAAGGTATTGAATCTTATTCCTGTTTGTGCTCTCGCCCTGTTCCCTTTTATTTACACTCTGAGTCGCTGCTTCTCTCTCTCTCTCCCCCCCTCCCGTTTCTCTCTCTCTCTCCC
>NC_063376.1:2973255-2973523 GCF_021869965.1 Rhincodon typus
CCCCTCCCGTCTCTCTCTCTCTCTCTTCCTCCCGTTTCTCTCTCTCTTCCTCCCGTTTCTCTCTCTCTCCCTCCCGTTTCTCTCTCTCTCCCCCTCCCGTTTCTGTCTCTCTCTCCCCGCCATTCTCTCTCTCTCTCTCTCCCCCTCCCGTCTCTCTCTCTCCTCCTGTCTCCCCCCCATTCTCTCTCTGTCTCTCCCTCCCATTCTCTCTTATCTCCCCCATTTCTCTCTCTTATCTCCCCCATTTCTCTCTCTCCCCCCCCCCCCC
>NC_063376.1:2978523-2993330 GCF_021869965.1 Rhincodon typus
TCCTTCAAAGAACGATTGAAGGAGACCCTTTGGCCCATCCACACAAGCCCCCTCTCCCCCCCCCCCCCCCTCTCTCTCTCTCTCCCCCCCCCCCTGTTCTCTCTCTCTCTCTCTCTCCCCCCTCCCGCCTCCCAGCTGAGCCAGCATATGAAGTTGAAGTTACAGTTCACAGCGAGTGTGACAAACCCTCCCCCTGAGGCCCGGCCCGTTTCACGCAGGAACAGCCCGAGCAGCCCTGCTGTCCGCGACCTTATGGAACGTCACCAGGCCAGCCTGGGCCGCTCGCAGTCCTTCTCTCACCAACAACCCTCCCGGAGCACTCACCTCATCAGGTAAGGCCACTGCGGCTGCATGCAGCTACCAGCTCTCAGCGCTGGCTCCTTCCCCGGACCCGTCATCCCCTACACCCCTTCCCTATCTCTGTCACCCCCTGCAGCCCCCTACACCCCCTCCCTATCTCCGTCACCCCCTCCAGCCCCAATACCCCCTCCCTATCTCCGTCACCTCCTCCAGCCCTTACACCCCCTCCCTATCTCTGTCACCTCCTCCAGCCCTTACACCCCCTCCCTATCTCTGTCACCTCCTCCAGCCCTTACACACCCTCCCTATTTCTGTCACCTCCTTCCTCCACCGTGACCATCCCCCCGACCCCATAACCATCGCTCCACCGTGACCCCTCGACCCCATTACCATCGCTCCACCGTGACCATACCCCACCCCGACCCCATTACCATCGCTCCACCGTGACCCTCTGACCCCATTACCATCACTCCACCATCACCATACCCCACCCCGACCCCATTACCATTGCTCCACCGTGAACCCTCTGACCCCATTACCATCGCTCCACCGTGACCATACTCCACCCCGACCCCATTACCATCACTCCACGGTGACTCCCCCACCCCATTACCATGGCTCCACTGTGACCATACCGCCCCCGACCCCATTACCATCGCTCTACTGTGACCCCCTGACCCCATTACCATCGCTCCAACGTGACGTTCAGTTATGCCTTCAGGCCCCAGTCTCCATTTCTCACTGAGTCCCCTCCAGGGCTGGATTGGATTGAGGAGTCTGGATTTGAGGAGGGCGGGGGATGCCTCAGAGGGTGGTGCTGCTCGAGGGGCCGACACAGATCGCCCCAGTTGGAGTGAATTCAGATTTTGAAATCAGCGCTGTGTGCATCAAGTTCGAGCAGTCGCAATTTCCAAAGGACATTGGGGTCAGGACCTCAACCCAAAGTGATATCGCTCTCCATCTCCTTCAAAGAACGATTGAAGGAGACCCTTTGGCCCATCCACACAAGTCTGCTGGCTCAACTCCCTTGCCATTTCCCCATTGCCCAGTTCACTTCGTCGCTTGTCAATCGCCCAGCTCCCTCCTGAAAGTCACAGTTAAACCTACCTCCCTCTTACTGTCAGTGTGTTCCAGATCCGAACCATTCACCATGTTTATGCTAAAATAAAGCTGCTTCCTCACCTCGCCATCACCTCAACTCGGGGCCCTCTGCTTCCTAACCCGTTTTTGTCAACGGTGACGGTTTCTCCAAGTGTCCTCCCCCATTTTATCCCCCTCCCCCCCCCAAAACTCCCCCAGCCCGTTTGCTGTCTGGACCTCCACCCATTGGGAACAATCCCGAGCTGCCTCGTGTTAGCTGCATGATCTTTGCCCTGCCTCCTCAGTGACCTGGCCTCTCTGCTTCTTTCCCCCCTCCAAAACTCAGGACCGGGAGCGTGATGGAACGCCGAGCGATCACACCCCCCGTGGGCTCCCCCATTGGCCGCCCCCTCTACCTCCCCTCGGAAAAGGCCGTGCTGTCTGTTGACAAGATTGCCAAGCGAGAGTGCAAGGTGCTGGTGGTGGAGCCTGTCAAGTAGGGTCGGCGGGGGGGGAGGGGGAGCCATGATGGGGGATTGGGGGAAAGGGGGCGTCTGATAAAGGGTTGGTGCTGCTGTTGCTCTGCCTCGAACAAAACAGGACAGCGCGAGGCGCCTCGCTGCTTACTCATCTGGGGGGATAAGCCCCGTTTCCACTTCCGTAATCCTTCCTGTCACGTTGGCCCTGGGAGGTCCATCGGCTCCTCACTTTTCGGACCGTAAGCCTGCGCGTGTGTCTCGCATCTGATGATCCCGCTCGAAGCGGTCAGTGATGTCCAGATCGTGGGGGGGTGGGGGTGGTGGTGGGGGTTGGGGTTGGGGTTGGGGTTGGGGTTGGGGGAGTGGTGCAGAATCGTGTCCCTCTGTAGATCGGCAGCGGTCGCGCTCCACCTTGCAAGCAAAACGGTTCAGCCTCGTGTTTGGAGGGCAGCATTCGAAATATCAAACTCTGACCTACCCCACAAATGTTTGGGCTCAATTCCAGCCAGCGCTCTCAACACCACCCCCCACCCGCCCCCAAACACCACAAGGCTCTCATTTCTCTGTCTGACTCAGTAGCATGTCATCCCGTTTTTCTGCTGTTACGCACCGCACCAGTGCACCCAGGCAGAGCTTTGAGCTGCCAGACTCTCTCCGGACTTGCATCAGTTGGATCTTGATTCTTGTATCACCGGCAACGGCTAGGAGCCCCGGATCCAGGCAAAGGGACCTCGTCTAGCACAGTGCCCCCCCTCCCCCTCTTTGGGGGCTGTCTACTGCGGATATAGATGGTGGTAGAGTAGCACTAGTCTTGCAGCCCATGCTAATGCTCTAAGGGACATTCCCCACCCACCCCTGGCAGCACTTACATGGAAAGAAATCTGCCATCCTTTACAGTCTGGCCTACGTTCATAGAAACATACCTATTCCCTTCATAATTGTATAAGATGGAAGCAGATTGTTTCCACTGGTGAGTGAAACTAGAACTGGGGGGGGAATAGCCTCAAAATAAGGGGGAACAGATTTAGGACTGAGCTAAGGAGGAACTTCACCACCCAAAGGGTTGTGAATCTGTGCAATTCCCTGAGAAGCAGTTGAGACTTCCTCATTGAATGCTTTTAAAGCTAAGATAGGTAATTTTTATGAACAGAAAAGGAATTAGGAGTAATGGTGAGAGGGAGGGTAAGCGGAGCTGAGTCCATGAAAAGTTTAGCCACGACCCTTATTGAATGGCGGAGCAGAGTCGAGGGGTCAGATGGCCCAGTCCTGCTCCGGATCCTCCTGTTCTTATGTAAGTTTGACCCAGGATCCCCAGCGAGGTTGGGTGGGGGGGGTGTGGTTTGACTGTTAACTGCCTCTGAAATGTCTCCAAGCAGCCTCCCAGTTCGAGGGCAGCTCGGGAAAGGCCAGTGAATGCTAGCCTCGCTCAGCGTCTCGGGAGATCACGTTTTGATGGGAAACCAGCCATGTCTTCCCCGTACTATTTACAAAACTCTTCACTCTGCTGCTTGTGGAAATCTCCCCGACGTTGTGTTGCTGCAGTCTGCAGTCTCAGGGGGTGGGGAGCCATTGCAGGGACTGTTGCTATTTGCATTCTGAGCCCCATAACCGTGGCGTCTCCATCCCTACGGGCACGTTCGCTACCGTCTGCTGATGCTGTATCGTACCTGCCGTGGAAATGCTGCGTGAATTAATGCTGACGCTCTTTCACTTTCTGTCAGTAGCGCACGTTAAGGACATTCAGCCCATCGGGTCTGCCCCAGCTCTCTCTAGAGGAAACCAGTCTGCCCCCAGTGGATTATTCTTGCATTTCCAGTTGAGAGTAATGGTCGATAAATCCATAATAGAGCCTCTGGTTAATGACGCTCCTGATGAGAAACCTTGTGCTGCTCAGGTTAAAATTAAATTGACCCACACAGCATCTCCGGTTAGAGTTTTACATTTCAATTGGTTCTGGGGGCTCAGGGCAGCTGTATTCATTGTCCACCCGATGGGTACCACAGGGAGCGCCAAGAATTCTCAAAGTGCTCGATCCCTGCCAGTTTATTTCCCTGCAGAGTCTATCCAGTTTCCTTTTGGAATCATTCGCCATCTCCAGTTCCACTGCCCTCTGTTCCAGGTCACTACGACTTGCTGCAGAACAAAATGTTATTCCCCCACCAGGCTCATTGATCCAGACCCTTACATCTGCGTAGGAGCAAATTACTGCAGATGCTGGAATCTGTACGAAAGCCACCAATTCCGGAGATCACAGCGGCTCAGGGAGCTTCCGTGGAAAGAGAGCAAGCTAACGTTTCAAGTCTAGATGACTGTTCGTGCCTGACCCGCTGCGATCTCCAGCCTTTTGTTGTTTTCAGTTCGCCTTACATCTGTGTCCCCACCCTCCCCACCAATCCTTGTAGAAACAGCTTCTGTGTCCGCTGTTTCTAAACCCTGTCATAACCTTGTGCATCTTAATCAAATCTCCCCTCAGTAGGAGACTTGCAGCTGAAAGTCCTCACCCTGGAACCTTTCCTGGTCGATCTCCTCTGCCATGCTCAAGGGCTTTCCCAAAGAGTGGGGACTGCAACGTGACCCTAGACTCTAGTTGCTTGGGCTTGAGAAAGGAGCCTCCCTGACCTGACTGAGGTTGGCATTGCGGCACTGACCTTGGGCAGTCCTGCTCCAGGGCCTGGAACCAGATATTGTTGAACTTGAAAGAGTGAGGAAAAGATTAACAAGTACGCTGGAGGGTTTGAGCTACAGGGAGAGGCTGAATAGGCTGGGGCTATTGTCTCTGGAGTGTCGGAGGCTGAGGGAGTGACCTTTATAGAGGTTTATAAAATCATGACAGGTATGAATTGGGTAAATAGCCAAGGTCTTTTCCCCAAGGTAGGGTCATCCAAAACTAGAGAGGGCATAGGTTTAAGTTGAGAGGGGAAAGATTTAAGGTGAGGGGTAACTTTTTCACAGAGGGTGATGCATGTATGGAATGAGCTGCCACAGGATGTGGGAGGCTGGTACAATTACAACATTTAAAAGGCATCTGGATGGGTACATGACTAGGAAGGGTTTAGAGGGATATGGGCCGAATGCTGGCAAATGGGACTAGATTAATTTAGGATACCTGGTCAAGTTGGACCGAAGGGTCTGTTTCCGTGCTGTACACCTCTATGACCAGCATCAGTCAAGCAAATGTCTGACCCCTCATTGGTTTGAGAATTGTTGACTCTCCCTGTGGCACTGATCGGGTAGACCATGGATAAGGAAACAATCGGAATGTAAAACCGTACCTGGAGATGCTGTGGGTCAGTTTAAGGAAGTATTTTAACCCGAGCGGCACACGGCTTTCACCAGGAGAATGTGATCAGCATTAACCAGAGGCTCTTAAACAGATTTAGCTGAGCCCTGCAGCCATTACCCTCAGCTGGAAATGCTCGAGCTGTCCAATTCAAGCCCGTTTAATGTTCCGAGGGACTGCAGGTACCAGAGATCTCGGTAACGGGCAGCGTTTTGGGAAGGTTTGACCCTTCAGTGAAGGCCATGTAACATTAACCATGACCATCATCTCAGCTAGCATTGACAGTGACCATGATCTGTTATGGACCAGACTGGACCCCCCCTCAAAATATTTTAAGAAGGTAGACTAGACCCGAACTTTGTTATTTAAAAGGCAACGGTAAAGTGCTGTGTTCCAGATGCAGTGCGACTGGTCAAACTACTTGGCGTTAAGCAAAGCACAATTTATTCAAACACTGCAGTTAAAATACAACACTGGAAAGAATAAACTTAACTCTACTGGAAAACTTAACACAATATTAGATACAGTATCTGTTACTAATTAACTGTTGCAATATTGTCACATCCCACAAAGAGACCTCTTGGCATAAAGGCAGACTTGGAAAACCAGATTTTGTCTCACACGCAACCTAGCAGCCCAGGAAGAGAAACCCCAGCCTGTGGCTGTAACTGAGGGAGGGGACAAATAGCTTCCACATCATCAAGACCACAATAGCAACTGCTGAAAGCTGAACCCAAAAACCTTTTCTTAAAAAAACACTAGAAGTCCCGGTTCTGAGAGAGCTGGCCAAACCCAGCCAAGGCTGCTTCTATTGTTCCACTTCTTTAAAAAAAAAAAAATTCCCAAGGCTTCACAAGCTGTTTACTGGCTCTGCCTCACAACCTCTCATTTCTTTTTGAGAAAAAAGACATAACCTCATTTTAAAAAAAAGCCCAGCATCGACACCGGCCCAGTTAAGAGATGCAAACTTGGTTGCTGCTGGCTGCGACCATCCTTTGAGAAAGATTTGCAGATGAGGTCTCTGCACTGGAGCAAAGAGTATATCCCTTCCCTTCTGGTCCGGCAAGCCCAGCTGTTAATGATCTGTGAGGGTTTACCAATCCCCCTCAGGAATGAAGGAAGCAGAATTCCAATTAAACCAACTTCTTCAGCTCTCAGTTGCAGGAATTTTTGTTTGTATTTATCTTTCTTTCTCTTTTTTTTTGTTAACATCCCTACCTGTGAGAGTGTTTGCACTGAGAATGCAGTTTCGACCGCTGCTACCCAGACTCTCAGAGAGCCTGGATTACGCTGACTGGAGACAGTGCTGCACTGTACCCTCTGCTCCAAAGTCTTGAGCAATATTTGCTGAAGAATCTGTGCTGCCTTCCCGAGCCTCTTTTTGTCTGAGTTTGGAAACGGCGTCGTGCTGACAAATTGTTGTCAGCTCCCTACGATCGAAGGGGTGTGGGGATACCTTTCACTGTACTCATCTGAGTGCGTGTGACAATAAACTTAGTTCAACTCAGTGCGGGAAGCTGAGAGAGAGAGACAGTCGGCCTTGAGTGTACTGTACTGAAGGGCTGAATAGCCTCCTGCTGCCCTTATTTCTCTTAACCTGCGAGCAGAGGGAATGGTTTCTGTCAATCCAACGCTGTTATTTCCTTTGATCATCTCAAACATACCCATCAGATCGTTTCCTAATCCCCCAGGTTCGAGCAAATTCAAGCAATTTAACCCTTTTAGCCCCAGGATCATTCTGGTGAATCTGCTCCCCATCTGAGGCTGATACTTCCTTCCTTAGGTATTGGAGGCGGGGGGAACTAGGACTCAGCTGAACGCAGCATCTTCAGGTGGGTATCTGATGAGAACTTTATATAATTCCAGCATAACTTCCACCCCTCCCCCCAACCAAATGTCTTGTGGACGAGCCCCTGCATTTACATTGGACACTCCCAGACAGTTGCTGTGATTTTAAATATATATAGTTTCCATTCATGGCTGGCACATTGGGCGGAGGGGGAAGGGTATGAGCTGCTGGAGATCTGTGTTGGAAAGGAAGGACAGGAGGAGAGCTAACTGTTAGTCAGAGTCCAGGCTATGCTGGATTGTCTGGGGAGGTGTAGCTGCTCAGAAATGGAAACCCGCGCCCACCCCTGTTGTCTTATCATTCCCTGCCACTGAGATGCATTGCAAACTGTCCACAGCTCCTCACTACCACCATATCCCATCCCACAGGCAATCAGCCTGTCTAGGGCACTGGTCCCAAGCACTTGCCGTACAGGGTGCACTAGCCCCGTGCCCCATCATAACCGAGTGCCCAGCCTGGTCATCCCAGAGGGTTCTTGAACCTCAATGCTGCCCGGCTGAGCAGCGAGTCTCGCTGTTCCCAGTTGCCGTTTCTCCTCGCGTGTTAGCAAATGCGCTGTTTACATACATAATTGGGAAGTCGGAGGGGCTGGGGGCGCACATGGGACTCTGGCCACTGCTGAGCATTACCAAATTTAAAAAAAAAGGCGGTGACAGATTCTTGATCCGTCAGGGACTCGAGGGGAAAGTTAGCAGAGTCATATCAGCCATGATCCTATTGGATGGTGGAGCAGGCTGGAGGGGCCGAACAGCCGCCTCCTGCTCCTAATTCCTACGGTCTAATGCGAGGTGGGAGTGCGTTCCCAGCGTCGTCTCTTTCTCCCCGAATCCCACAGCCTCTGTTTACTGCACACTCCTGCCCAGCGCTGCGGCCTCTCTCCAAACTGTCCGGTTGTGCATGTTCAGTATGTGTTAAGTAACTTCTCAAACTCTGTAGAGCCAGTCAAGGAGCAGGAGTGTTTAAAATTAAGGTGCGATGGCTTCCTTGCTAATACTGTGGACCTGAATGTGTGTGTGGTGGTGGGTAATTCGTTTGATGTTTTGTTTCTAACTTGCTAACATGATGTGTGATGATGTGTCTGTGTTCATGGTTGATAACCAACGTATTTTGTTTCAAAAAGTGAGTTGCACTTGAGTTCTAATCACCTGAGCTGTGAAGTGAGTTACAATCATTGGTCTGACCATCCCTCAATCCAGGCACGCACATACAGCCGCCCAACACCAGTGTAGTCTCAGTCAATATGAGAAATGCCAACGTACGATGTGAGCCCGATTAGGGATTGCCTCTCATCAATCAACGTCCCTTCTTTTACCCTTCAGTATTCTGCTCCATTTTCCCATGGCCCCTAAACGAATCCTCGTCTCTGGTGTCTTTACTGGAGTGGTGTGATTTGGTCAAAGCCAAGGTGGTGGGACAAGTGGCAGGTTGTCTGGCCCAGTTTCCTGGATTAAGGGGCAGCGCGGTTTAGAAATTCAGGCACTGTCATGTAAGAGAGTAATGAGGGGAGAAATGGTGTTCATCTGAGGGTCATGTGTCTGGAATTCTTTCCCCAGGGAGCAGTGGGTGGGCAGGGTCCTTGGAGATATTTCAGTCCAATATTTTTTTGCTAATAAGGATCTATGGGGTGAACAGGAGGGTGGGGTTTGAGGCCACAATCGGCTGAGCCAAGAGCAGCCCCGAGGGTCTGAAGGGCCTGTAACTGCTCGCAGTTTGTCCAGAGTTTGAGAGATTGGGCCATCTGCTGCCTCCAGACCTGAAATCGTGGCCCCTCTCTCCTCACCATCAACACTGAGGTGGCCCCTCAGCAGAGGAGCAAGGACATTGCAGAGATCGAGGGCTGGAACTCAGTGACCCTGCTGGTCAGGTACGCCATCCCGTTCCATGAGACACTGAGCGCCTGGGGACTGGGTTCCTCCCCGTAACTCCTGGGTCACCAGTGCAGTGGCTGTATGATTTCACATGAAGGTGGACTGGAGCGAGGGAGGCAGGTAGAGAGCCTGGCTTGGCTACTTTCTGCCTTTGAGAACCTTTGCGGTACCTGCAGCACCAGGGTGCCTCACTTGGCACAGACTCTGCGTTATTCCCTGTAGCCTCTGAAATCAGTTCACCTACCTGGAGTTTGGGGAAGTTTGTGGTTTCAGACCCTCGTTCCCACATCTGTTTCACGCAAGAACCCCATAATAACGGGGGCTGAAGGTAACGGTTTACCTCTCATTTGTGTAGGGAAGTCATTCCTCACCTCTCCTTTGGGCCACAAATGGTTTGGAAAGCTTTGTGTTAGGCTCAGGCAACATCCGTCCCACAACATGAGCACCATCCCTTGAAAGTACGGTTACCACTTACTAGAAAGAAGGCACGGGGAGGGGTGGGTGGGGGTCAAGCAGAAGGGTCGTTTGCTGCAGCAATGCAGGGTTCGGCAGCATCTGTGAAACGAATGCAGTCAGCTACCTCTGGGACCCCCTTTGCACTGAGTTACCGTGACTGGATGATCCCTGGGAATCCAACAGTACAGACTAATCCAGAACGAGTGGTCAGGTTAAGCGGTTCCGAGATTCTCCATTCCTGAGATTCTGACCCGTTTCCATTGAAGTGTTGGTAAGGGAATAAATCTATTACCCCAGATAACACTACTGAAGCAAAGCACACTGTATAACTTGAAAGGACCTGATCTCCCAAAAAAGCATCAGAGAACAGGCTTTTGGTACAAAGACTTTTTTTTCTAAAGATATGTTTTGATGATAGAATGCACTTTATTTAAATGTAACTTATTCACTTTGTGGTATTGTTTTAACAAGGGGAAAACTGGAACTTTTTGAGTATTGTTTGTTTTCTCGAGCCGCTGTGTTTATTGTGACAGAGGGAGGAGTGTCAGGGTATTGTAACAATCAGTGTCACTACAGAGAAATCCCTTCCTTGCTGCGTGTTAATGGGCAGTACTTTTTGATTGATCTGTCTTAATTGCTTGTACCTTATGGTCATGGTGTGTCGCACTGTTGTAAATAAATGCTTGTTCATCAGCTGGTTGTTCCAGTCAGTCTATTCCACACTGGTTCCTGATACAGAAATACTGTGGCTACCACAGCGAGGCTGCAGGGGAGCAACTCACCTCCGGACTCCCCCAAAGCCTATCCCACCATCGACAAGGCACAAGTCAGGAGTATGAGGGAATACTCCCCACTTGCCCTGGATGGGGGCAGCTCCAACAACACTCAGGAAGCTCGACCCCATCCAGGACAAAGCAGCCCCCGCTCGATTGGTACCACATCCATAAACATCCCAGTCCCTCCCCCACCGATGCTCAGTAGCAGCAGTGTGTACCATCTACAAGATGCTCTGCAGAAATTCACCAAAGATCCTCAGGCAGCACCTTCCAAACCCACAGCCTTTACCATCTAGAAGGACAAGGGCAGCAAAGGACACCACCCCCTGCAAGTTCTCTTCCGAGCCAGACACCATCCTGACTTGGAAATATAATCGGTCCTTCCTTTAGTGTCACTGCGTCAGAATCCTGGAAAAGGCAGAACAGGTTAGCTCTCTACATTTCCCAGGACTGACGTACAAAGAGACACTGGATCAGTGAGGATTATATTCACGAGTTTTTAAAAAAAGTGAGGGAGGAATCTCAGACATCTTATATTTACCACTTGAACACGCCATGCTGTTCCCTAGCCACCATCTCTGCACTGTAGCAAGCCCGAGACAATGTAATACAGCTGATGGCTGTTTGTTTTGCTGCATTGCAAGGACAGAGCGGGTGTCAGTAACTCAGGTTCACTTAATGCACAACCCTTCAGTTGCTCTGAAGTCAAACTTGCAGCCTCAGATCACACCCCGCTGACTGACTCTTGGGACGAGGAGGTACAGGTCAACAAGCTGAGGCAAGGGAGCTGTCAGCATGAGTGAGATTTCCTGCATTTGTAAGCAAGTTAAGAACTGCAAAAGATATCAACATGCTTTTATTATCAAAAGGCCAACATTTGCTGCCCATCCTCATCCCTAGCACCACTGCCTGCTTGTACACTCTAGGGATTCTATCCCCAACAGCACCCCGAGAAGGTGGTATTGAGCTGCCTTCTTCAACCGCTGCAGTCCATGGGGTGTAGGCACCCCCACACAGCACCATCAGGGACGGACATCCAGGGGTTTTATCACGCGACATTGAAGGAACAGTGTATTTTCCAAGCCCGGATGCAATGGCGTGGAGACGAATTTGAGGGCAGTTGCATTTGTTGATGATTGCAAGTTTCCAAACCTGCAGCAAAAATATTCACACCCCCACACCATCACTGATGGGAACAAGAGAAAACAATGGAAATCGAGTGTGTACCAAACATTTATTGTGACTTGAAAAGTTATTATCTTAAACACCACAAGTTACAATTGAGAAGCAACAGCGAGTTCCACAGTACAGTAAAACTATCTAAATTTCTACCATTCTCTCTCCATTGTCTAAACCATCAGAGAGCAGAGTTTGAGGAAAGAGTCTGGAGACATTTACACCGATGCATTTTGAAGTATGTTTTTTTTTTTAAAAACTGGTTAATGCAAAAAAAAAATTGAAAGGGACAAAAATAAGTCTAATAGCTTCACAGTCGCAGCATTTTCTTTGTGGGGGAGAAGTGATAGAATAGTGATTGTCAAACCGTGACAAACGGAGTTTACAGTCGTTGCGAAGACGCCACACATTGCGTTCAATTACTCGCTGTACAACCGCGAAGGAACGAGAAACTGGCTGCTCCTAAACAGAACGTTCAGGAGTCAACTGCTGGAAATGATTTGCTGTCCAAAATCCGTGCAGGAAACGTGATCCACGCCATCAGGATCAGAGGTGGCTCCGTCGCTTTCTCTCTCTCACCGCTACCCTGTTACACTTCAACCACCTCATGAGGGTTATTGTGCCTTTTAACTACAAACACTTTCTGACCAGAAATTGTCGCCATATACGTGTGCTCTCCGAATACCACTGCAAGTGACAGAGTCCTGTTAGAGTTCGTGCCCAACTGCCCCCCGACCCTACTCTCACTCAACTCCAATTATCACAGGAAATAGGAACTGGAGTGGGCCATTCAGCCCCTCAAGCCTGGTCCAGTATCAAACTAGACTGTGCTTAGTTTTCTCCTTACACGTCAGTGTGGGGAAAACTATCTCCCTAATCTGCTGATACCTTCAATATCTGGAAAACAAAAAGACATACCGCAATCTGTCAGTAGAGTACACTTTTGGAAAAGTTACCTTGCCCACATGATGTGGTGTATAAGATGCTGAAGGGGATTGGCGAAGTAGACGAGGAGCAGATGTTTTCCCATGTGGGCCAATCTAGAACAGGAGGTGGCAGTTTCAGGGAGGTGGCAGTTTCAAGGTAAGGGACAGCAGATTTAAAACAGAGTTGTGGAGGAAACACTTCTCTCAAAGGGTCGGGAATCTGTGGAATTTACTCCCCCAGAGTGTGGTGAATGCTGGGACACAGTAAATTTTAGGAGGAGATAGATTTTTAATTAGTAACAGGTTGAAGGGTTATGGAGAGCGGGCAGGAAAGGGCAGAGATGATTGTACAAAATGGCACAGCAGGCTCAAGGGGCTGAATGGCCTACTCCTACTCCTAGTTCTTATCAAAAGGATAAAGGGTAAGAAAACAACAATGTAGATACAAACGGGCAGAGCAACAGCACAGCTGAGAGGAGCTCACTCTCCACCCAGAGTTACCAGATCTCAATGAAGTGAGAAAACAGGTGAGATTTTTATCTACATTTTCATGGATACAATCCCATTCCAAGTCACGTTACCAGTCCAAGTCTGGATAACCTGTTACTTAGGTTTGACTGTAAACTGGGACTTTTTCCCCTGCAGCGTCAGAGGCTGAGGGATGACCTTGTAGAGGTTTATGAAGTCACAAAGGGTATAGTTAAGGTGAATAGTCAGGGTTTTTTCCCAGGGGTGGGGCAATCCAAAGCTAGAGGGGCATAGGTTTACGGTGAGAGGGTAAAGAT
Source organism: Rhincodon typus (assembly GCF_021869965.1). Taxonomy (NCBI): domain Eukaryota; kingdom Metazoa; phylum Chordata; class Chondrichthyes; order Orectolobiformes; family Rhincodontidae; genus Rhincodon; species Rhincodon typus. The sequence continues at coordinate 2,991,499 of NC_063376.1, forward strand.
TTAAAAGGGACCTAAGGGGCAACTTTTTCACACAGAGGATGGTGTGTGTGTGGATTGAGCTGCCAGAGGAAGTGGTAGATGCAGTTACAGTTACAACATTCAAAAGGCATCTGGATGGTACATGAATAGGAAGGGTTTGGAGGGATACGGTTCAAACGTAGACAAATGGGGCTAGTTTAGTTTGGGAAACTTGGCACAGACGAGTTGGACCGAAGGATCTGTTTCTGTGCTGTCTGACTCTGACCCCTCACCACCCCAACCATAACGTTTAGTGTTCGTAATTTCATCACTGCAATTGTTGATTTTCTTTACTATCTCATTTATTGTGCGCCCCTTTCTAAGGCTTGACACATAACAGTTCTCTGAGCCGACACTAGATGGCTCCCATCAGCTGGGTTTAAGAGGACTTCTCTGCAAAGTGATGTACCGATTGGCCTGTTTCTGTGCTGTTCCGAGTGTCGGCTCATTTAACTGCCATTTCCCTGTGGTTACACGAAGCAAATTTCCTTCACGTAGCCTCTCAGCTAACACTGACCCACACGATCGGTTTTCCAAGGAGGTAGATTCTTAATATCCAAACTAAACAGTTAGGGGCAGACATCAGCAAGTGCCTTACCTTGAAAAAAAAAAATGGGTGGCACAGTTGCTCAGTGGTTAGCACCGCTGCCTCACTGTGCCAGGGACCTGGGTTTGATTGCAGCCTCGGGCGACTGTCTGTGTGGAGTTTGCACAGTCTCCCCGTGTCTGCATGGGTTTCCTCCCACAGTCCAAAGATGTGCAGGTTAGGGTGGACTGGCCGTGCTAAATAGCCCGTAGTGTCCAGGGACGTGCAGGCTAGGTGGGTTAGCCACGGGAAATGCAGGGTTACAGGGATGGTAAGGGAGGGGGGGCAGGGTTTGGGTAGGATGCTGTTCGGAGGGACAGTGGTGCCTCGATGGGCCAAATGGCTTGCTTCCACACTCTAGGGATTCTGAGAGTGCTAAATCTGGACCTTTTCTCTCTCCTGCCCATCCTTCTCCCCAGACTAAAAGAAAAGCACATGCTCAGACTGTTGGTGTTGGGGAAAGTGTCACAGGCTGAGACGAATTGACGGAGTTATGGTACTAACATCAGCCTAGATCTCCTCAAACGGCAGGACAGGGCTGAACGGCCTTCCTCACCTCTCCCCTGCATGTTCATACAAGGAGGGAGAGTGTCTGGGGAGTGAGCTGGGATCCCGCACTGACCAAGGAGAGCTGTCTGTATGGATTTTGTACAACTATTCCGCAGCGTTTAAACCTTCGCCATCCCCACCACCGCCTGCAGCCACAGGGAGTGTTTCTCAGTACAGAAACATGGCATACTGCTTCCTGCTCCTGCTCTGACTTCTCCCCAGTCCACCCTCCTGTTCCGTTTCCCCCACCCCCTCAGCACTGCCCGGAGCTATTGTGCAGCATGCTAACGTACCAGACATCCTCTTGAAGAAAGGCTCGCTGTTGCCATTCATGCAGAGTTTGACAGCTGTCTGCATCATGCGCATGATCACTCCCGCAGCGTGTTCATCGTTCTCCAGCTCGCCTGCTGACTAAACCGAAACACGAGTGTTAGATGGAGACACAGGTCTTGCAAACCCCAGAGCACCACCCAGCTCACCCGCCGGCTGTCCCAATACCGAAACCAGGCTTGGAACCAGCGCCAAAGTGCAGGCTGTGCCTCCGTGCTGGTTCCCTCAGCCACTAGCCCTCCCCGTTCCCCCTCCCCTGGCTACCACGCCCCCACCCACCCCGCTACTTTCCCACCACCCCTGGCCAGGTCTCCCTCAGCTCCTAGCCCTTCCCAACAATCCCTCCCCT
>NC_063376.1:2993340-3029057 GCF_021869965.1 Rhincodon typus
GCTCCTAGCCCTTCCCAACAATCCCTCCCCTGGCCTCCCTCCCTCCCCTGGCCAGGTCTCCCTCAGCTCCTAGCGCTTCCCAACAATCCCTCCCCTGGCCTCCCTCCCTCCCCCGGCCAGATCGCCCTCGGTTCCTAGACCTTCCCAACAATCCCTCCCCTGGCCGGCCTCCCTCCCTCCCCCGGCCAGATCGCCCTCGGCTCCTAGCCCCTCCCAACAATCCCTCCCCCAGCTAGGTCTCCCTGGGCTCTGAAGGTCCTATAAACCCCCATCCCGGACAGCGAAGCTCTAACGCTCCCACAGCAACATGACTCTGAGTTATCTTAGGGTCGGCTCCGAGGGGGACCCCCTGTCCTGACTCCATTTACTCGGCCCTTCCTGGCTGACAGGGAGATGTTGAGCTGATGCCTCGGCTTTCCTGCCATTTCCTTCCACACCTTCTCCCGAGCTCCGGCCAGCATGATTTGTTAAGAACAACCGAACCCTGCCCCCAACAAATCTTTCCCCCTCAACCAGCAGACCCCCAAACTCAGAGATCGGTTCCCTCTGCTCTGCTCTTTGAACCAACTGTGCCTCGCATCATACTTACGGAGAGGACTCCATCTTCACTAATGACCAGGTAACCCAGCTGGTCTGGGATTCTCTCCAAGCCTTGTGTCAAAGTCGAAGCCTGTTTACAGCAACAGCGAGAAACAGCGTAACAGGTTTGTGCAACGCGAGCAGCATTGAATTGTGTTAGCCTTATTGTCACACGTCCTCAGACCAGTGCAGTGAAAAGTTTACAGGTCACCACTTACAGCACCATTTTAACATAACTAAAAAGGCACCTAGGTACAGATTCTTCAGTGTAAGTTCTCAGAAAAATAAAGAAATAAAGAAGTCCAGCATTGCAGATTGTTAGAATAAATCAGAAAAGACAGAAATAAAAAGCTTCTGTAAATAGTGGACATTGCAGAGGGACGGACACAACAGAAAGGAAAATGACAATGCTGATCCCTGGCTGTACAACAGTAGGACTTACAGACCATTCGGTCCAAATACTCTGTGTCAGTGTTTCTGCTCCCCCTTAAACTCTGCCCACCCACTTTATCTCTTTTGTTCAATGGGTGTGGGCACAGTTGGCTGGACCGGCATTAATTACCCATCCCTCCCTGTCCTGGAGATGGTTTGGGGAGGGGAGTCAGGGAACACCATGTTGAACGGCTGGTGTAGGAAAACCATTCCAGGACTTTGACACAGTGACATAGAAGGAATGGCCGATATAGTTCCAGAATCAGGAAGGGGAGGGGAACTTGTGAGGGGCGGTGGTCCCATGTACCTGCTGCCCTTGTCCTTCTAGATGAAAGGGGTTTTTGTTGCAGCTCTTTCAAAATCATTTGAATCAAACAAAGACTCAAATTAAAACATGCAAAAAAAGGGTGCTAAGTCCCTGAAGGATTCAAACTTTAAATCAACTAAATTCAGATTAAGAAGTGTCATTTTGATAACACACAACAGCCCCTGCAGTGCCCACAGAACACCTCACACGTGCCCCCGGACACCGCATGTTCCCTCCCAAGGTCTCCCAGGCACGGTCACAAGGGTGAAAGACGCAGCAGACCAGTCAGGCCAAAGAATCCTCTCAACCTCCCACTGGCCAGGGGCCTGTTTACAGCCAGCATTGAGCGCTGATCCATGAGGAGGTCTGCCAATTGGCCTGTCTACTTTGTTTGTCTGTCTGTCTCTATCACTCACACTGACCCCGATTCCACCTCCGCCCCCACCTTTCCCAACAATGAGCTGTGTGGAACTGAAGTGCAGACAAAAGAGCATCCTATTCAAACAGAGAAGCCCTCACTCACCCAGTCGGTATTCTAACCGCTCGACCACCTGGCACCATAACCAACCATAACTTAAAGAACCTTTATTATCAAAAAATCCAATCTCTTCCAACCAGTCAGAGGGTGGAGAGTCCTTGGAATTGTCCACCCAAGATTACTGTGCAGGCTCAACCATTGAGTATGTTCAATAAATTTCTTGATGTTAAAGATATCAAGGGGTAACATGTACAGTTTTGGTCTCCTTACTTGAGAAAGGATGTTCCTGGCACTGGAGGGTGTGCAGAGGAGGTTCACCAGGTCGATTCCGGAGTTGGCTTATGAGAAGAGATTGATTAGACTGGGACTATACTCATTGGAATTTAAAAGAACGAGGGGGAATCTTATAGAAACGTATGAAATTATGAAGGGAATAGATAAGATAGAAGCAGGGAGGTTGTTTCCACTGGGCGGGTGAAACTAGAACAAGGGGGCATAGTCTCAAAATAAGAGGGGAGCAGATTTAGGACTGAGATGAGGAGGAACTTCTTCACCCAAAGGGTTGTGAATCTGTGGAATTCCCTGCCCAGAGAAGCAGTTGAGGGTACATGGTTGAATGTTTTTAAGACAAAATTAGATTTTTAAACAGTAAAGGAATTAAGGGTTATGGTGAGCGGGCGGGTAAGTGGAGCTGAGTCCACGAAAAGATCAGCCATGATCTTATTGAATGGCAGGGCAGGCTCGAGGGGCCCGACGGCCCAGTCCTGCTCCTGTTTCTTATGACCTTATCTACTGGGATAGTGTCGGGAAATCGGTTGAGGTGGAGGTTCAGCCAAGATCTAGGCAAACAGCAGTGCTCAATGCCATTCAGCCCATTCTCCTGCTCCTATATTTCTCACGTTCTCTGTCGGATTGACAACCAAAGAGACTGGGAAAAGGATGAGCGATGTAGGAAAGGAAAGGAAACTTTCTTTCGTAAAAACGCAGCGAGTGGTTGGGATTGGGAACATGGTACCCGACAGCGTAGTGGCTTTCAAAAGGGAATGGATTGTTTTCTGGACAGGACAAATAATGCGGGTTCACAGGAAAAAAGGCAAGGGAGAGGGTCTGGGCGAGTTGCTCTTCAAGACCCAGCACAGATGCAATGGGCTGAAAGGCCTCCTTCCATGTTGTAACTGTTCCAGAGTTTGTTAAAACATCCCATGGTGCTTCATAAGAGCTTTATAAAGCACCGTCTTTCACCAAGCTACCCGAGGGGATGTTAGCCTAATGACCAAAAGAGTGGTCAAAGAGTTGAGGGAGCATTTGGAAGTCATCCCCAATCTCACAGTCCAGCTCTTGGTCTGTAGCCTTGTAGGTTATGCTGCTTCAGGTGTATATTCTAGTATTTCTTAGAAATGTGATGAGACTTTCTGCCTAGACCAGCCTAACAGGCAGCGGTTTACAGATTCTCACCACATTGTAGGTTAAACAAAAAAATTCCTCATCAACTGCTCTCACATCCTTCTCCCAACCCCTGGAAATCTACACCTCCTGCTATTGACCTCTCTGACATACTGACACGGATATTCCCATGTCCAAATGGTTGCTACAGCAATATAGACTGGAGCTGCAGGTCAGGACCATGCAAAAATCCCAGATGCACCTGGCTCCGTGGGAATTGCCTGGAAAACCAAATTTTCCCAATGGGTAATTCCTCCGCGTTTGGAACCCTTTGAAAGAGCTCACTGAAGTCAGAAGGTTCTGATTTACACAAGGTTAAAAGTTACCCAGGATTAGATTTTAAAAAGTTGGAGGATTAAAAATCTGTTCCAATTCCTGCTAATAGCCATTAAAAACTTAAACCTAACTCATCACTGACCAAACTTAGGTCTCCCCACCCCACAGCCCATGCAAAAGAGAAAACATTCTATCTGGATGCATCACAGCTTGATCTGGCAACAGCTCTGCCCAAGACCACAAAAAAAACGACAGAGTTGCGAACACAGTCCAGTCCATCACGCAAGGCAGCCTTCCATCCACTGACTCCATCCACACATCCCACTTCCTCAGGAAAGCATAATGACCCCTCCCACTCCGGTTATACTCTCTTCCATCAGGCAGAAGATAGAAAAAAAGTTTGTACAAACAGATTTAAGAACAGCTTCTTCCCCACTGTTATCAGACTTAAGACCTCTCAAATATTTGAGTTGATCTTTCTCCGCACCTTCTCTGTAGCTGTAATGCTATGTTCTGCATTATGTTTTATTACCCTGATGTACTTGTGTAAGGTATGATCTGTCTGGGTAACATGCAAAACACTACTTTTCACTGTATCTCAGTACCTGCGACAATAATAAATCAAATCAAGTCATCCCTCCCCACCCCAATATACCCCATACCTCCCTGGTCTTTGACAACAAACTCCAGCCAGATCCCACCTCCCCATCGACCTAATCCTGCCACCCCAGACCAGACACATCAACCCCATAGGACCACCCACCAACCACCAAAGCTAAGCACTCATTTTCTTACCTGGTCCACTAATCCCACCCCAATCCAACCCTCATGGCACTCCAACCTCGCACCTATTCTGACACAGGAACTTTCAAAGGTTGAGGGCAGCTGAATGTATAAAATCAACAACAGAGGGCCACACACTGAATGCTGCAGACAAAAAAGAAAGCGGGTGGGAAGGTGAGAAAGGAGGGTGGTGGCATACCCTAAGATCTTAGGATTATAGGAAACAAGTGGGGCAGGCCATTCGGCCCCTCAAGCCTGGATTCCTGGACAGTTTGGTGCCAGGAATACCCCCTCCCCACTTGTCCACAGGAATCTCCAGGGCAGAAGCCATCTCAAGAATGGAACTATCTCGCCTTTTCAGATGCCTGCCTCCCTCCCTCGTTTGTAAACAATTGACTATCGCCCATCCAAAATGTAACAGCAGGTTAAGGGGTTGGTGCAAGCAAATGTTGGATATCATCAGCGCATTCAATGCAATGCAAACGATTCCAGGCGGTGCAAATGACAAATTGCAATGTTTGAATTCAAGCGGTTTGGGTTATTTTTAGACCAGGACCCGTTCTAACTTTAAACTGGGGGAAATGGCCAATGGCCGTGACCTGTGACCTCCCGGGCCCAGGCACCCGGGGAATGACAGGTGATGGGAGGTTAACGGCTTTCGGTAAACGGCTTCCGGCCACCCCCGGGAGAAAGTGTACACCACGAATCGGGTTAGAGTCGGGTGGGTTTTTTTTAACCCCCGCTACCCAACAAGCTCGTACTCACCATCAAAACAGAGTCCGGGCTCCGCTTCAGCCACCGCCCGTCAGTCAATGCCAGCGTCACATGACACTTAGATTCCCACCCCCCCTACCGTGTCTCGTTCGCATATTCCGGGCGCCGCCGGTTTCTGATTGGTCTGTTTCTCTGTCAGTCAACTTAAACGACACACCGCGACCCGGGCGATTGGACGGCTTCGCCGCACCCTTCATTCCGATTGGTCAGTATAACCGTCTATCATCACTCAACAGGCGTCCCACCCACACCCGGTGCAGTCTCACATGACCTGGTCCCCCTCCAAAACCTCCGTCACAGGCGATTGGACAGTATCCACCATCCTAACTGCTGATTGATCGACATTGCCGTCCATCATGGGTCAAATAACAACCCGCCTTCTCGTCTCCCGGCCGTTGGACGGTAGCGTCCCCTCTATTGGTCCATGGTGCCGGCAATCACACCGTACTACGACACAACGCCGCGCCCCTTCCGTATATCACATGACATGCAGGTGCCAGCGCCCTCGTCATTGATTGGACGAAACCCGTCCACCTCCCCGCCTTCTGATCTCGCGCGCCCATTCCTCTTCGAGCGTGTTCCCGCCCTCCTTGTCCCCAACCGTCTGCCGCGCGGGCGTCACGCCCCTCTCCCACCTCCTCTATCCTCCAAGCCAATTGGTTAAAAGGCCCCACAGGCCGTCCGTTTGGTTGGATGGGACGTCAATCAGGCCGTTGCCTTCGTCGGATTGGTGAATTCCGATAGGGCCGCTACACTGCGGTTGGACCGTCCGGCCGTCAATCACCCTTCGGTCGGCCCCGCTCTCCTGATGTGGTCGGCTTGAGTTCCCTCAGTCTCTTACATGAGACTCATTTATATTTATTTCTGTCGATTAATTTTGCCGTCATGAAGTAATTTGCTCCTCGGCAAGGTACACGGACAAATCAACGGAATAACCCATGGGATCACCGGTATCAGGGTGAATAGCGGAAGCCGTAAGGCGTCGAGTGGAACGGACGACCAGCCAAAACCATGGGTCCACTATGTGGATGACAGCTTTGTCATTATTAAACGCTCTAAACTGGAGGAAAACCCATAAATAACATCCTCACCGGCATAAAATTCACCAAGGAGGAGGAGAACAACAACAGACCTCCCTTCCCGGACACAGTGGTCGACCGTAAGGCCGACGGTGAACTCCAGGCCAACGGACACAGGAAGGTCACCCGCACGGATAGGGCACTCAACTACAATAGCAATCGTTCCCAAAATGCCCACCAACGGGGCCGCATCAAAACCCCGTTCAAAGCCAGCCGCAAGAAACACACTGCAGCACCCTGGGGCTGCGCAAAGCCGAGGAAGAACGCCTCGAAAAGCGTAGCCCGCTGATACCTACATCTCACCCGAAGGTTGCAGGAACAGCACCTCATATTCCGCTTGGGAACCCTGCAGCCCAATGGTATCAATGTAGATTTCACAAGTTTCAAAATCTCCCCTCCCCCCACCGCATCCCAAAACCAGTCCAGCTTGTCCCCGCCTCCCTAACCTGTTCTTCCTCCCACCTATCCCCTCCTCCCACCTCAAGCCCCACCCCCATCTCCTACCCACCAACCTCATCCCGCCCCCTTGACCTGTCCGTCCTGCCTGGACTGACCTATCCCCTCCCTAACTTCCGTACAAGCTCTCTTATCAGCACCAGCAGCCTGCTGATTAACACTCATTAAAGCGTCTACGTCCTCCACCACCACTGCAATATGTGTATACCATCTACAAGATGCACTTCAGGCAACTCGCCAAAACTCAGCAGTAGCTAGAATACCTTCGTGACTTGGGCTGCAACATTTCAAGAAGACTGGCACAAACAAAAGTTTTACTGAGCAGAGTGATCCCATTTGGCCCATCATCTGTGCCAACCAAGGTGGACCATCCAGCCTAATTTCTCTTACTAGCCCTGTCTCCATAGCCGTGTAGCTTATAGCACTTCAAGTGTGCATCCAAAAAGATTTTATTTTAAATGCAATGTGAATTTATGCTTCACTACAGAACTTTTAGATGGAGAGTTCCAAATCCACACTGTTTTCTGGGTAAATATCTACTCAACTCCTCTCCAATCCAACAAATTGCTACACCTCCAGATTCTTGACAGGTCTGCTAAGGGAAGTAGGCCCTTTTCTATTATGTCTGTCTCCCTTTATCTCCCATTCTCCACTGTTCTCCCCTCTTTGATTGCCTTGGGTCACATCCTTCTGCAAGAGGCAGGGCCCTGTGTAGCAGCAGGCCCATGGCCCATTCTAGCTTGGACATGCCACACGAGCAGAGGCAGAGGATGTGCCCGGAACCAGGACCCCAGCAGCCGATATCCAGCATCAGCACCCAGAGGAGCATCAGAGATGGAACAAGAGGTAGGAGACTCGCGCGGCCTCAGGCCTATGGCCTTCTTCCGCTCGGATATGGTGGAGAAGCCCGTTACCAAGATCCCAGCCGATGTTAAGTAGCAGTGACTGGAGGAGCAGCGGAGAAAGAGAAAGAAGAAGGAAAGCCAACTGAGAAGAAGATGAACTGCTGAACCAAAAAATACCACAGCTATTGCAGTAAAAGCATGCAATGCAAACAGATCCGAGATGGCGCTGGAGAGTGGTGACACCTTGCGAATAACTTGCGAAACAACACTTTCCACTGTAGGTAAGCGTGACAATATTAAATAAATCTAAATGATATTATACACCTCAATTAAATCTTCTCTCAGCCTCCTCTGTCCAAAGAAAACAAGTGCATAAAAGCAAGGATATGGTTAAAACTATCCAGCAATTTAATTGTGGATTTCAATCAGGGAATTGTTTTTATGTTCATATTTAATGTGTCAACTTTAACACAGTATGTAATGGTTATATATTGTTTCTATGTAGGTAAGAATCCTTCTTGTGTTCATCCAGTCTTACCTCAAATAAATTCTTCATTTCTGGCAGCATCTTCGTAACTCTTCTCTGTACCTCACACTCAGTAATCCGACTGCCACCACTTTGAGGGCAATTAGGGATGGACAGGCTTGTCCACAGCATCCCAACAATTGTAGCTAAGTTGTAGCTGTGAGTTATTTTCGTAACAGAAGGAATGCATTAAGCAAAACAGGACAGAAAGAGAAGCTAGAGAGATAGTGGGAACTGCAGATGCTGGAGAATCTGAGATAACAAGGTGTAGGGCTGGATGAACGCAGCAGGCCAAGCAGCATCAGAGGAGCAGGAAGGCTGACGTTTCAGGCCTAGACCCTTCTTCAGAAAAGCATTTATGAAGAAGGGTCTAGGCCCGAAACATCAGTCTTCCTGCTCCTCTGATGTGCTTGGCGTGCTGTGTTCATCCAGCTCTACACGTTGTTATCTCAGAAAGAGGAGCTAATCAAGACACAGATTAATGCATAACAAACTTTATTGAATATGTTCACGTGTTGTAGGATGATACAATAAGAGTTCAGAAATATGACAATTGATTCTTTCCACTTACTGCAACCTATCCTAATTTAATCATTGTTTCTAGTCCGACTACTTCAACTACAATCTAAGAAATATATTTAAAGCAAACTATAGCCACTAAGGCAACATTGACCAGTACATTATACCTCCCTAGATCGGCAACTATCTCTCTTGTAGGAGACTAGACAATTCAGTTCACTGGCATTCTTCATGCAATTTCTGAAATTCTTTGCTTCCTGATTTTGTACTTCATTAACTCATTTAGTCTTGAGTAATGATGAGAGTCCTCATGTAAAACTGGAGTTAATGCTTTTAATGGTATTAAAAGTGGACGTCTGATCACCCTGTATTTGTAATCATTTCAGTTCTTTTACCCTAAACGTATTGTATGTTTTCTCAATTTCTGCCCTTACAGTTTCCTTTTTTATATTTTTCCAGTCTACAGCAATGTCAGCTTTTTTGGCCTTGTAAGCTTCTGCAAACTCTGTATTAAAAGTAGACAGGACGTATTTCCAGTAGGCTGATGCTTGGATACTTGTGTCAGGTGGAATATTCCAGGAAGCGAAATAATTATTTACGCTGCGGTAGTCTTTGTATGGATGGAATACATATTGTGTTGCTGCACAGCGGAATAAAGCATCGGATGCTACTGCAGAATTACACACTGTCGCCACAAGCTTTTCGTTGGTAATATAGCGAAAACTATTTAGTCCCTTAGGCCGATGTATTGCAGCAAAATGCTCCTTGTGTCCCGAGCCTCCTCGTTCACACGGCACTCCGCAGAACGGGCACATCTTCCCGCAGCCAAGAACTTCACGGAAGATCTCTTCATCCGGCTGCATTGGCAGACGTGGCAGAATTTCTTCGATGTCGCAATTCTTATGAAAGTCTGATATGAGTTTCTGCTCGACATCATCCAGGGCCACAGTAAGATCAGCTGCAAAGTCGCTAGCTGTGTTAGCATTCTGAAAGAGTACAATTTCCAAACTCCCCTTGTTAATCACAAAATCATTCTTCAAAATATCACAAAATTCTGTTAAAAATTCTGACACGCACTCCTTCTCTGTCACCATTGCTTGTTTTATGGCATCTTTTGTCTTTCGTATAAGTGCTCGGATTATTTTTGTGACGATCTCCATAATTTTAGTTACTTCTCTGTAATTCTTTATTATTCTTTTCCTGATCCACGGTCTTGCAAAATGCTTATAGTCTTCAATGTATTGTGTGTAATTTTCCACACAGTGCTCTTCCAGCAAGTCCAGTAGAATCGCAGCTTGGAGATAAGCTGTGCTGCTCATTTCATGGTTTGTGCAGCTAGCTTTTACATCCTCGACAATCTCCACACCAAGCTTTTTGTCAATGGCATTGTGAAGGGCTGGCTGATGGCCTTTTCTGACTTTGATCTTTCTCGTGGTAAATATCTTTAAAAGTGGAATAGTAAGCAATCTTCATTTCTTCCAGACGAGTCAGTGGATCATTCTCTCTGAAGAAATCTTGGTGCATCTTTTCGAAAATCGGCAGGACACGACCACATATATGCAGCTTTAGATCCACCTCAAATGTATTAGTCGTGTGAAAGTTGCCATATTTCCCATGGAGTAAATTATCATCAGTTTGTCTCAGCAATGTATGACAGTAAGTTTGATCAAAGTCAACTTTTGCTTCAAGCTTTTCCTGTGCAAACTGCTCAGCACTTCTAATTAAATTATCTGCAAACATTTGCACTTCATTGTTATATCCATTTGTAAAAATGTCTTTACATCTTTGGTAAAAGTTCCTTTCAATATGATCCTTGGTAACTTTAAACAAGACCTTTCCTTTTTCAGATAGTTTCCCAGCTGTACGTAATCTCTGGCACACTGCACTACCCCGATGACATAGATTTTGTTGCAGTTGGTTTTCACATTGTATTTCAATATTCTGTTTTTTGAGTGAGATCCCTTGAAGTGGCTTGACTATATCTCTCCACATCTTTTCAAACTGTTCCTTGAGGTTACTGTCATTGAGTACAGAATCCAACTCTTTGCACCTTTGGAGCAGTTCACAGACATTTTTCTGAATAATTCCCTGATACTCCTGTATGTTGACCAGTTTGTCCATGCCTTTGCGCCTCTGAATTGCATCCTCACATTTGCGCTTACTGTAAATCTCAAGCTCATTTTGTAAACTCTCAGCACTCAAGGTGAAATCAGTTTTGAATTTCTCCACAAGGTGGATGTTCTCTACTTTGCTGTTGAAATATTCGTCCAGATGAGTGAGAATCATTTCTTTTTGCGTCTGGAGAGCTTCACTTGTTTCTCGAATCAGAGTCTGGTACAAATCATCAAGCTGATCTAGAGGATGATTCCCGATATTATTCTCAGCCTTTTCAACCTGGGAATGGATGATTTTTCTAAATTGCCACTCCCACTCTGAATACGTCAAGCTGAGCTGGCTGTAAGCATCTGCAACTAGGCTGTTTCTAAAGCTGAAAATGAAATTTTCATACTTGACCGCATTCCATAAACTCTTCATCCATTCTGTGAATTGGTGAATTGTAAATGGTTCTTTTCTTCCTTTGCACTGCTTAAGTAAATCAAACAGATATTTCTTAAGCTCGAACACATTTTCGCTGTAGCCAGTGTTTACTGATGCCATGGGAGGAACACCATGCCAGAGACCTGGAATGTACCAGTTGTTCTTTTCAAGATCGTATTCCATGATATCTGAAAACTTTGTGAACTCCTGGTCTTTCTTCTCCATCTTTGCTGCTGCCTTTGTCATTTCATTTAACTGATCCAGGAGATGCTTCCTGTCTCTCATGTTCTGATCATGTGCCGACACTTCTCCCACGTTTTGATGAATGAACTGACAGTTTGGTTTGTGCCCTACCTCTTTCATCCTCAGGAAGGCGTGCACCACTATCTGCAAGACATCCTTCATTTCGGAAGAGTTTTCCATGGCAATGTTGACTAACGTAACATCACTCAATCCAACGACCAGCGTTGCAAGTTCATTATCATGTTCATGGCTGTCCTCCAGCTTTGCCAGTTCTGGAGCTTTTAACCCTTCGGTATCAATAATCATCAGAAAGTCGCTACCAGTCTCCTTTCTCAGGTCTCCTGTAATTTTGATCAACTGCATGAAAGCTCCTCTTGTACATCTCCCACTGCTCACTGCAAATTGCAAACCAAACATTGTGTTCAAGAGGGTAGACTTCCCTGTACTCTGTACACCCAGTACAGTCAGAACAGCTATTTTAGTATCTGGTCCCAGTTTCTCTGAAAGACTTGTGAGCACAGCGCTGACCCATTGTTCAGAAATGCTGGACGCATCACCATCCAGAAGTTCAAGTGGAAAGCCATCTAACATAAGATCGGCAGCCATGCTAGGAAGTGATGTGTACTGGCGACTATTTTCTGACAGAATATGTTCCTTAATTAGAGTTGCCTCAGCTTCATAAACCTGTCCTATTTCTCTCTTGAAATGTTCTAGCCCCAGAGAACTGTCTGATATTTGTTTGTCGAGTTCAGCAAGTTTTTCAGTTGCACCAGGCAATGTTTTACACAGTTGTTTATAAGCCTCACGTAATTCAGAAAGCTCTTCTCGTGCAGTGGCATCGAGAAGATATTTGATCCATTTCAGGAAACAGTGTCTTTCATCGTGGCTCATATTTGCCATTTCTGTGACAAACTCAGAAAGGCTCTCTGTAATGTCATACTCTCGCTGTTTCTTCCACAAATGTGTTTGTTCAACTCTGAGTTCAGTGATGTACATTTCGATAGGCTTATCTCCACGCTTCTTCTGGCGACAAAGTTCCTTACCTAACTTGGACAATTTCTTCCAGAGCTCTCCTTGTAAGGGTAGATTTTTCGTCTTATACTGTGCCAGACTTGGCATGTCTCCCACAGCAGCAGTAATAGTCTCTGCCACTTCTTTAGCATGTTGGCACTGTGGCTCATCTTCATCCACAAATATCGCTAACTTGCGAGCTACATCAGCCATTTGCTCCATGCTGACGTGGTCTGTCACGTCTTTCAAAACCGTCTCGATGCTCGAATGGATTTGTTTAACAAACGTTGATTCATTCACGTTCTTATTCATCATGATGATGTGGTTTCGTTCCAGCTTCATTAGTGGGGCCAGTTTCTGGAGAAAGCTGCTCGTCACAACCTGCTGGTCGGGTTGTGGATTGAGGATGAGGAAGTATTGCGTTTGCAATTCAGCGACTGACTCCAAGAACGCAAACTCGTCAGCACCAACCTGATCGACAAATATAAAGACGGCTGAGGATACCTTAGCCAGGAAATGGACCTGAGAGTATAGCACACCTGCATCACCACGTAAATTGGCAATGAGAACGGGTTCTGTGAAGATATCAATATTTCCCGTGCCACAGGGGAGGTACCAGCAGACCTCCACCAATCCGTCTGAAATTTTCCGAGGAATGTCGCCACATTCCATGCTGTGAGTGACAAAGAAATTGTGATGATGGTGAGGGTGACTTAACACCTCATTGAGAACCTTTGATTTGGAAGTATTGCACCCACTCAGGCGAATAAATGAAATAACATGCATTGGCGTGGTTGCCATAGTTGCCTCCTTGAATCCTTTACTCGCTTCCAGTGACTGAGGTCTCCACTTCTTCACAATGAACCTTGCTGTAATCTGGCAGTAAGAGAGGCAGTGCAAACTGGCACATAGACATCTTCATCATCATCTCTTGCTGCAGGATGCTGTCAGCACAAAGGAAGACTGCAGTGATGACATCCAGTGGATTGCATGCATCGCCAACATCTTTTCCCGTGTTGTCAAAAAGGTTGGAAAAATTTGTTTGATCAACAGTTGGTTCAGGAACATCCGCTAAGCATCTGATATTTCTGGCCGTCAAGTTGAGAATCATAAGTTTCTTTAGAAAATACCATGGAACTTCTTCCAAGCTTTGTGGCTTTGCACACACTATGGTTTCTGGGCCAATTTCAAGAATTTTGCTTAAAGAAAGTTTCTCTCTCAAGTACTTCTCCAGTTTCAGCTTGGAAAGCACCTCCTGAAAATTGTTTGACTGTGAAATGAAAAATTAAAAAAAATGTTTCTAATATGTTAAGTAAGCACACTCCTGTTCTGATATCACAGTCCATTCCAGCATAGAAAAAGGTTCCCTCAAGTTTACACTAAGTTACACAAGAGATTTCTTAATAATTAAGTGCGCATCTTGGGTGGCACGGTGACTCAGTGGTTAGCACTGCTGCCTCACAGCGCCAGGGACCCAGGTTCAATTCCACCCATGGGGGACTGTCTGTGTTGAGTTTGCACATTCTCCCTTTGTCCACCAGGCTCTGGTTTCCTCCCAAAGTCCAAAAATGTGTAGGTTAGGGTGGATTGGCCATGCTAAATTGCCCATAGTGTCTAGGGATGTGCAAACTAGGTGGATTAACCGTAGTAATTGCAGGTTTATGGGGATAGGAGTGGGGAGGGGTCAGGTCTGAGCTGGATGCTCTTCAGAGGGTCAGTGCAGATTTGTTGCAGTGCTAACTGCTGCTTCGCCCCTTGTGTTTTTGTTTACATGTTAAAAATGGCTTGTTTTGTTATTAAATGTGCCAACCCCAAACTAGATCATGACATCTTACCCCTACAATGCAAGATTCTAGATGAACCTAAAATATCCCTAAACCAGTGCACCTCCTTTGTACTCCATTGTTAAAAACTGGATGGTTAGAAATTGTGGCATTGTCGCTACTTTACCATAAGAAATTCCTTAGCTATTTTGAGAAAAGTGTTAATTCATTTATGATGAATCACTCACAGATTTGTCACCCATGGAACAAAAGAATTTCACCGGAAATGTTTTTGTAACATCGCACAATGTGACTTCAAGCCCCCAAATATTTTTTTCACTTCCAAGACTGGCCTATGAGATCCATTAGAAATCTGAACCAGTAAGTTAAGGAAAAAAAATGGTTTCACAGGACTGGAAACATTAACTCTCTCTCTCCATGCTGCCAGACCTGTTGAGTTTCTCCAGAAGTTTCTATTTTGGTTAAGGAAAGAAGTTTGAATCTTAAGCAACCCCACCACTGTAGAGAATACAGTAAAACCTTTACAGGTCCAGGAAATAAATTGTTGTTTGTTCCAAACTCAAATCAATAAATGATGCACCTCCTTTTCCAATTCTTTGACGATTTTCTTCTTCTTCTTGATTGAGCAAGTCCATCTTGGCAGCAGGAGTCCCATTTGCAGTAGTGCAGCAAGATTCACCTGAGTCAGGAGGTATAAATAGGTCTTGTCAAACGTACAATGCATCAAAATGGCACTACTTCCACAATAAGTTAGGAACAGGAGGAGGGAGTAACCCATCGAATCTGTTTACCGTTCAATGAAATCATGGCTGACCCACAGCCTGACTCCATATGTCAGCGGCTCAGTGGTCAGCGCTACTGCCTCACGGCATTAGGGACCCGGGTTTGATTCCATCCTCGTGCAACTGTGTGTAGAGTAATGCAGATGTTTCTTCTATGATATCTCTTAATGCTAACTACCAAAACACTTCTTACAAAGTCAGAACAAATCCGTTTAACAATGCCAGTACTCATCAGCGGAAGATTAAGATCACAATGAGGAAGTTGCAGGAAGACACTTAATTTAGTGAAGCATTAGAATCATCATAGAATCCCTACAGTGCGGAAGTAGGTCATTCGGCCCATCATTTCCACACCGTCCCTCTGAACTGCATCCCACCCAGGCCTAGGCCCCTATCCTATCCCTGTAACCCCACATTTACCATGCTTAACCTGCACATCTCTGGACAACTTACCATGGCCAAGCACCTAACCTGCACATCCTTAGACTTTGGGAGGAAACTGGAGCACCCAGAGAAAACCCACGCACACACAGGGAGAATTTGCAAACTCCACATAGACGGTCACCCAAGGGTGGAATTGAACCCGGATCCCTGGCGCTGTCAGGAAGCGGTGTTAACCACTGAGCTAGCATGCCACCATTAAGTGGCAAATAGGCTGTGAGGGTCAGGAATTGTATCTCAATCAGAGTGTTGTCTAGGGATGGAATTTGTGCTCGGCACAAAATTATCAAACTGGCCGTAAATTGTGGACGACATTTCGCACTGGTTTTTCAGAGTTAAAGTTCAGATTTCTGCTCAAGTGCATTTACATTATAATTATGGACCTAAACCTTTTACCAAATGGCAGAATTTTAGAACATGATTGTTTATTTCCCTTGCTCTCTTGAAGAAAGATTGGTAATTTTATTAATACAGATAAACACACAAATCACAAAAACAATTAGTAAGTGTTTCTCCCCTCTCCTGTGAGTAAACAGATTTAAATAACTGGAAACAGCTTAGAAAATCTATGCAGAACCATTTACAGGGGATCCCTGATTTACAAACATCTGACATTTGAACACCGAAACTTACAAATGGTTCCTTTTCTTAGGTAATTCGGTTTTCTTTTTAGAAGGTGCCTTCTTGCTCCCTTGCACCAAACTAACTTACAGTTAGTAGCCCCTTAGGTCCTTTTTAAATCTTCTTCCTCTCTCCTTAAAAACATGCCACCCTATTTTTGAACTCCTCCACCCAAGGGAAAAGACCTTTGCTATTCACCTTATCTATGCCCCTCATGATGTTATAAACCTCTATAAAGGTCACCCCTCTAGCTTCTAGGCTCCAGTCAAAAAAGTTCCAGTCTATTTTTACAACTCAATCCTGGTATATCTTTTCTGAATGTTCTCCAGATTAATATTATCCTTCCTATAACAGGGTGACCAGAACTAGATACAGTACTCCAGAAGAGGCCTCTCCAATGTCTTGTACAACATCAACATGACATCCCAACTCCTATACTCAAAAGGTCTGAGCAATGAAGGCAAGCGTGCTAAACGTCTTCTTAACCATCCTGCCTACAGGTGACACAAACAACAAAGAATTATGTACTTGAGCCCCTAGGTCCCTCTGTTCTACAACACTATCCAGGGCCCAACCATTAATTGTGTAAGTCCTGCCCTTGTTTGTTTTTACCAAAATGCAATACCTTGCATTTATCCAAATTAAACTCCATCTGCCACTCCTCGGCCCATTGACCCAATTGATCAAGATTTTGTAATCCTAGTAACCTTCTTCACTGTCTACTATGCCACCAATTTTGGCGTCATCTGCAAACGTACTAAGCAAGCCTCCTATATTCTCATCCAAATTGTTTATATAAATGACAAACAAAAGTGGAACAAGCACCAATTCCTGTGGGTTATAGACTTTTTTAAAAAATAGTCATGATGTAATGATTTAACAAGGTCAGTCAATTGGAACTCATAGAATATGAGTTCCCTGATTGGGGCTGTTAACCTGGTCCATTCAGGGAGCCCTGACTGTCATATAAAAAAAGGCTGAGTGTCACAGATACTGAC
The DNA here is from genome assembly GCF_021869965.1 of Rhincodon typus. NCBI lineage: Eukaryota > Metazoa > Chordata > Chondrichthyes > Orectolobiformes > Rhincodontidae > Rhincodon > Rhincodon typus. The sequence goes on from NC_063376.1 coordinate 3,010,256, forward strand.
GCTCTGGTATTTGACTCTGAATGAGGCAGTACTCAAGTCAACGACCATTGATGTACAAATAAAGGATAATATGAAAATGGGATACTGGCCGTTGTGGAGTTATTTCAGTGGAATGTGGACCTTACTGGCTGGACCAGCATTTCTTCTCCATCCCTAAATCCCTAAAAAGGTTAAGAGTCAATCACATTGTCTGTGGGTCTGGAGTAAAAGTAAGCCAGACCAGGTAAGGACAGCAGATTTGCTTCCCTAAAAAAAGATGTAGATGAATCAGATAGATGTTTTACAGGGGTCAACAATGCTTACCTCGTTGCATCAGCTTCCCCACAACTCCCCGGGTTTTTTGTTGAATCTGCTGTGGTGGGATTCAAACTCATGGCCCAAGATCATTAATGTAGGTTTCTGGATTATTAGTCCAATGATACTACTAATACACTACTCTCTTAGCTGTGGTAAATCCATCTGTTTACAATCCTCTTTGCACACGTCAAATACACGAGAAATGTCGAAATACACAAGAAAAATGTGGAAAAGCAAAATAAGCTATTCCAGCTACTCCCTTCCTCTGAAACAGTCATGTTTCATTTTTAGCCTCGGGTCCTTAAGGGAATATTTATCTTCAGATCAAACTTCTATAAATATCTAGAATTATGCGAAAAACACTTCTGCACATTTCAGTGTTAATGTTTATCACCGAAAGCTCACAGATGTTCTGCTGAAATGTGAAATTGACATGAAATTTATCCAGGACTTTTATCAGCCTAGATTCCAGGCATAACTGGAAGATGGACAATCAGGTATGTGTCACATAATTCTGTTCTATTGCTGTGATGTACTTATACAAGGGATGATTTGTCCGGAAAACACGCAAAACATTATTCTTCACTATATCTGGGTACATGTGATGATCACAAGCTTCCTTTCACCAAAACAACCCTCCACCATCACCCTCTGCCTCCTATTTGCAAGTTAGTTTTGGATCCAGTTTGCCAACATGCCTTGGATCCCATGGGATCTTACCTTTTGGACCAGCCTTCCACGTGGGACCTTATCAAAGGACTTACTAAAGTCTATGTAAATCACATAAACTGCACTGCCGTCATCGATACGGTACATTTAGTCAGATTTTTAAGAACTCAATTAAATTAGTCTGACAGGATCTCCTTCTAACAAATACCTGCCCTTCCAAGTGTTGGTTAATCCTGTCCCTCAGAATTTTTTCCAAAATTTCCCTACCACTGATGTCAGGACGAACTGGTCTGTAATTGCCTGGCCTTTCCCTGCTGCCCTTCTTGAACAAAGGAACCATTTTAGCCATCTTCCAGTCATCTTCACGTTACCTGTGGCCAGTGAAGTATTAAATATCTCCTCCAGGGCCCCAGCAATCCCCTCTATTGCCTCCCGTAACAGCCTGGGATACATCTCATCAGGCCCTGGGGATTTATGCACTTTCATACCTGTTAAAACATCTCCTTGTTAATCTTTAACGTGCTCAAGAACAATGTCTTTCTCCTTTGTGACTCCGGATAAGAAATATTCATTTAAGACCTCACCTACATCATCTGGCTCTTTGCACAGATTGTCCTTTGGTCTCTAATAGGGCCCACACTTTCCCTGGTAATCCTCTTGTTCGTTGTATACTCATAAAATGCCTTGGAGTTTTTCTTAATCTATCTGCCCAAGATATTTTGTGGCTCCTCTTTGCCCTCCTAATTTCTTTTTAAGCATCCCCCTATGCTTTATACTTTGGAAGGACCTCCCCTGTTTCTGATGGTTTGTACCTAACATATGCTTCCTTCTTTTTCTTTATCAAACTCTGTTGACATCCAGGATTCTCTGGACTTGCTTCCCTAGTCCTTCACTCTTAGCTGGCTCTGAACTCTCACGATGCTAGACTTCCACATTTCCAAATGTAGACCTGAAGGTGTTTGCACAGGTAGACAGGGTGGTGAAGAAAGCAAGTAGCTGCTCCCAGTCTACACAGAATCAAAAACAAAGTTGCTGGAAAAGCTCAGCAGGTCTGGCAGCATCTATGAAGGGAAAAACAGAGTTAATGTTTCAGGTCCAGTGACCCTTCCTCAGTCACCAGACCCGAAACATTAACTCTGTTCTTTCCTTCACACATGCTGCCAGACCTGCTGAGCTTCCCCAGCAACTTCTGTTCTTGTTCCTGATTTACAGCATCCACAGTTCTTTCAGTTTTTGTTCCCAGTCTATGTTTGTCAGATCCTGCCTAATGACGTTGAAAGTCGGCCTTCCTTCCAATTTAGAGACTTAACTTCTGCGCTATCCTTATCCCTTTTCCGTAATGATTTTAAAATTTACAGGGTCTGACTGTTAATTTAGTAACACTGACTTGCAAGCTTCTGCTCACCTCTTACTCTAAGATTAAAGCCAACCAATACTTTATCCGCTCCTGGCAGTTCACTCTGTAAACTTTGCAGAACCCCGAGAAAGTTCTCACAAGCCTCCTCTCCCTTCTGAACCACAGTATTTATAAGTATTCTGATCTTTTCCTTGGAGTCTGTGATCCCATCAATCTGATTATACTCATCCACTGTGAAGGTGAGCATCGCATCCAACTCATCAAGGACAATGTTCGGTTGCTGTTTCAGAATATTAATGAGTGTTCTACGTTTTCTCCTAAGAACTTCTGACAGACGCTGTCCTGAAGCCATTTTGTGGGACAGTTAGCAACACCTGTGAGAAAATGCAAGGTCGTTAGCCAAATCGTCAATAGATTTTGAAGCAATAATTTGGAAATATTAATTCTCTCTGTGCTGTTCTCGCCTTCTTTAACAACAGTTTAAATCTGAATCCTGTTGACAGATGCTGCTATGCCAGTAAAAAATACAAAATGTTATTTAGGTGCGATTGAACTGTGATTTTTATTTTACAAAAAGAAAGACATTTATTTACGTTCAGAATGATGCGCTGGCTTTGGAGGGAGTGCAGAGGACGTTTATAAGAATGGACCTGGGGATGAAAGGCTTGTCATGTGAGGAGAGGTTGAGGACTCTTGATCTGTACTCGATGGAATTTAGAAGGATGAGGGGGGATCTGACTGAAACTTACACAATGGACGAGGAGAAGATATTTCTACTAGTTGGAGATACTAGACCCAAGGCCTCAGAGTGAAGGGATGACCCTTTAGAACTGAGATGAGGAGGAAATTCTTCAACCAGAGGACAGTGAATGTATGGAACCCATTGCAGAATTGATGGGCCGAATGGCCCGACTCTGCTGCTATATCCCATATATCCTTATGTGCTTTGTCAAGTTCTCCACAATTTCCTTTTGAAGTGGTTGCGCTGGTGGTAAACTGCCTAATTGGTCCAATACGCACCAGTGCCTCTTGCTATGGAGCTGGGTAGTGCATAAACTCAATTGTAGCTTTGAAGTGATCAGTCCTGGTGCTGCTGGGGCATTTAACGTTGGGGTGGGGGGCAACATATGCAGCGCGAGAACATAGCCCTCCCGTCTTGCCCCTCTTAAAGGCCACCTGTCCTCATCAAGGGAACCTGCATCGAATGACACTGAAGTAAGTAGCGTCCAAATTTGCAGGTAGAGTGTCAAATCAGCCCGTTCGGAGGCTCCTGGAACACCCCTTTACAACCTGGCGTGAGTTCTCAGCCCAGCTCCTGTTTGGCAGCGTTCAGTTCCCCTTGGCACGCCTGACACCTGTCTTCCAGCCCTCCCTGACTGGAGCCTGCGATCAGATCAGCTGTGATCATACTGAAAAGCAGCACAGGTCCAAGAAGCTGAATGGCCTAACCGTGACCTTATTTCATTCATACATTCAAAATCCTAGACTTCCCTTCCTAACAGCCCGGTCAACACGGGTTTTAGTAGGTTCAGCGCCACCAGTGACACACACACATCCCATGAATGAATAAAATAAGTCCATTTAAAGTTTTGGCAAAAATTTGTAGCTCGGGTTGTGGATGAGTTGTTGACTTGCTCGCCGAGCTGGCTTGTTCTTGTTCAGATGTTTCGTCACGATGCTAGGTTAACATAATCAGTGGAGCCTCTGATGAAGTGATGTTACCCTACTCCATTTGGAATTTATACTGTTCAGTCCGTTATGGTGAGTACAGTCATTTCCAGTTTTGATCTGTATGGGTTTGTATATGGGGTCCAATTCTATGTGTTTGTTGATTGCATTATGGGTGGAGAACCATACCTCTGGGAATTCCCGTGCGTGTCTATGTTTGGCTTCGGCTACTATGGTTACTTTGTCCCAGTTAAATTGATGGCCTCCATGTCCAAGTGTACTGATATTAAGGAGAGTTTGTTGTGCCGTTTTGCTGCTAGCTGATGTTCTGATGGCTAGTTTCCTTCCTGTCTGTCTGATCTAGCCATCAGAATACATGAACATCAGCTGGCAGCAAAAACGGCACGACAAACTATTTAATATGGGTACACTCCGACAATGAAGGCCATCAGTTTAACTGGGACAAGATAACTACAGTAGCCCAAGACAAACATAGACATGCACGGGAATTCCTCGAGGCATGGTTCTCCACCCATAATGCAATCAACAAACACATAGGATTGGACCTCATATACAAACCCATACAGATCAAAACCGGAAATAACATTATTCACCGTAACGGACTGGACAGTATAAATTCCAAGTGGAGTAGAACAACATCACTTCATCGGAGGCTCCACGGATGATGTTACTTAGCATGGAGATGAAATGTCTGAACAAGAACAAGCCAGCTCGGCGAGCAAGTCAACAACCTCACAAAATAAACTCATGTTGGCATATGAGATAACAAGGTGTAGAGCTGGATGAACACAGCAGGCCAAGCAGCATCACAGGAGCAGGAATGCTGACGTTTCGGGCCTAGACCCTTCTTCAGAAATGGGGGAGGGGAAGGGGGTTCTGAAATAAATAGGGAGAGAGGGGGAGGCGGATAGAAGATGGATAGAGGAGAGGATAGGTGGAGAGGAGACAGACAGGTCAAAGAGGCGGGGATGGAGCCAGTAAAGGTGAGTGTAGGTGGGGAGTTAGGGAGGGGACAGGTCAGTCCAGGGAGGACGGGCATGTCAAGGGGGCGGGATGAGGTTAGTAGGTAGGAAATGGGGGTGGGGCTTGAGGGGATAGGTGGGAGGAAGGACAGGTTAGGGAGGCGGGGACGAGCTGGGCTGGTTTTGGGATGCGGTAGGGGGAGGGGAGATTTTGAAGCTTGTGAAGTCCACATTGATACCATTGGGCTGCAGGGTTCCCAAGCGAAATATGAGGTGCTGTTCCTGCAACCTTCGGGTGGCATCGTTGTGGCACTGCAGGAGGCCCAGGATGGACATGTCGTCTGAGGAATGGGATGGGGAGTTGAAATGGTTCGCGACTGGGAGGTGCAGTTGTTTCGTGCGAACCGAGCGTAGGTGTTCCGCAAAGTGGTCCCCAAGCCTCCGCTTGGTTTCCCCGATGTAGAGGAGGCCACACCGGGAACAGCGGATACAGTATACCACATTAGCAGATGTGCAGGTGAACATCTGCTTGATGTGGAAAGTCTTCTTGGGGCCTGGGATGGGGGTGAGGGGGAGGTGAAGGGGCAGGTGTAGCACTTCCTGCGGTTGCAGGGAAAAGTGCCGGGTGTGGTGGGGCTGGAGCGGAGTGTGGAGCAGACAAGGGAGTCACAGAGAGAGTGGTCCCTCCAGAAAGCAGATAAGGGTGGGGAGGGAAAAATATCTTTGGTGGTGGAGTCGGATTGCAGATGGCGGAAGTGTCGGAGGATGATGCGTTGGATCTGGAGGTTGGTGGGGTGGTACGTAAGTCGAGGGGGATTGTTTTGGTTGTTATTGCGGGGAGGGGGTGTGAGGGATGAGTTGTGGGAAATGCGGGAGACACAGTCGAGGGCGTTCTCGACCCGGGGGGGGGGGGGGGGGGGGGTGGGGGGGGGGGCAAGTTGCGGTCCATGAAAAACGAGGACATCTGAGACGTTCGTGAGTGGAATGCCTCATCCTGGGAGTAGATGCGGCGGAGGCGAAGGAATTGGGAATAGGGGATGACGGTTTTGCAGGAAGGTGGGTGGGAGTTGGTGTATTCTAGGTAGCTGTGGGAGTCGGTAGGCTTGAAATGGATATCGGTTTCCAGGTGGTTGCCAGAGATGGAAACAGAGAGGTCCAGGAAGGAGAGAGAGGTATCAGAGATGGTCCTGGTGAACTTAAGGTTGAGGTGGAAGGTGTTGGTGAAATGGATGAACTGTTTGAGCTCCTCGTGGGAGCACGAGGCAGCGCCGATACAGTCATCAATGTAACGGAGGAAGAGGTGGGGTTTAGGGCCAGTGTAGCTACAGAAGAGGGATTGTTCCATGTAACCTACAAAGAGGCAGGCATAGCTTGGGCCCATGTGGGTATCCATGGCCACTCCCTTTGTCTGTAGGAAGTGGGAGGAATTGAAAGAGAAGTTGTTGAGGGTGAGGACGAGTTCAGCTAAGCGGATGAGGGTGTCAGTGGAGGGGGACTGGTTGGGCCTGCGGGACAGGAAGAAGCGGAGGGCCTTTAGGCCATCTGTATGGGGAATGCAGGTGTATAGGGACTGGACGTCCATGGTAAAGATGAGGTGTTGGGGACCGGGGAATTGGAAGTTCTGGAGGAGGTGGGTGGTGTCACGGACGTAAGTAGGGAGTTCCTGGACCAAGGGGGAGAAAATGGAGTCGAGATAGATGGAGATAAGCTCGGTGGGCAGGAGCAGGCGGAGACAATGGGTCAACCAGGGCAGTCAGGTTTGTGGATTTTGGGAAGCGGATGGTGTGGGGTTGGGGAACCATGAGGTTGGAGGCTGTGGGTGGAAGGTCACCTGAGGTGATGAGGTTGTGGATGGTTTGGGAGATGATGTTTTGGTGGTCAGGGGTGGGGTCATGATCAAGGGGGCGGAAGGAGGAGGTGTCGGAGAGTTGGCGCCTGGCCTCAGCGATGTAGAGGTCAGTGCGCCATACTACAACTGCACGTCCCTTGTCCGCAGGTTTTACGATGAGGTTGGGATTGGAGCAGAGGGAGCGGAGGGCTGCACGTTCTGCGGGGGAGAGGTTGGAGTGGGTGAGAGGGGTGGAGAGGTTGAGGCGATCGATGTCATGACGGCAGTTGGAGATGAAGAAATCGAGGGAGGGTAGGAGGCCTTGGGGTGGTGTCCAGGAGGAGGGGGTGTGTTGGAGGCGGGAGGAGGGGTCAGTAGAGGGATGGTTAGGCTCACGGTTAAAGAAGTAAGCGTGGAGGCGGAGACGGTGGAAAAACTGCTCAATGTCCAAATGTGACTGGTATTTGTTGATGTGTGGGTGGAGGGGGACAAAGGTGAGCCCTTTACTGAGGACTGACCGTTCGTCCTCAGTGAGGGGGAGGTCTTGGGGGGGATGGTGAAGACTCGGCAGGGCTGGGTGCTATTGTCTCCTCTGGAGCTGCTGGCTGTGGAGGCGATGGGCGGAGCAACGTCGGCGGTGGGCGGAGTTGCGTTGGCAGTGGGCGGAGTTGCATCGGCGTTGGCGGTGGGCGGAGCGGAGTCAGTCGGTAAGTCCTGGATGTTGAAGAAGTTACCCTCCTCCCTCCGGATCCTTGACATCACCCCCAGGCCTCCTACCCTCCCTCGACCTCTTCATCTCCAACTGCCGTCATGACATCAATCGCCTCAACCTCGCCCCCATGGAACGTGCAGCCCTCCACTCCCTCCACTCCAATCCCAACCTCACCATAAAACCCGCGGACAAGGGAGGCGCAGTTGTAGTATGGCGCACTGACCTCTGCATTGCCGAGGCCGGGCGCCAACTCTCCGACACCTCCTCCTACCGCCCCCTTGATCATAACCCCACCCCTGACCACCAAACCATCATCTCCCAAACCATCCACAACCTCATCACCTCAGGTGACCTCCCACCCACAGCCTCCAACCTCATCGTTCCCCATACCCACAGCGCCCGCTTCTATCTCCTTCCCAAAATCCACAAACCTGACTGCCCTGGTCGACCCATTGTCTCCGCCTGCTCCTGCCCCACCGAACTTATCCCAAGGAAGTGCTACACCTGCCCCTACACATCCCCCTCACCCCCATCCCAGGCCCCAAGAAGACTTTCCACATCAAGCAGATGTTCACCTGCACATCTGCTAATGTGGTATACTGTATCCGCTATTCCCATTGTGGCCTCCTCGACATTGGGGAAATCAAGCGGAGGCTTGGAGACCACTTTGCGGAACACCTACGCTCGGTTCGCACTAAAAACTGCACCTCCCAGTCGTGAACCGTTTCAATTCCCCCTCCCATTCCTCAGACGACATGTCCATCCTGGGCCTCCTGCAGTGCCACAACGATGCCACCCGAAGGTGGCAGGAACAGCACCTCATATTTCGCTTGGGAACCCTGCAGCCCAATGGTATCAATGTGGACTTCACAAGCTTCAAAATCTCCCCTCCCCCTACTGCATCCCAAAACCAGCCCAGCTTATCCCTGCCTCCCTAACCTGAACTTCCTCCCACCTATCCCCTCCTCAAGCCCCACCCCCATCTCCTACCTACTAGCCTCATCCCACCCCCTTGACCTGTCCGTCCTCCCTGGACTGACCTATCCCCTCCCTAACTCCCCACCTACACTCACCTTTACTGGCTCCATTCCCGCCTCTTTGACCTGTCTGTTTCCTCTCCACCTATCTTCTCCTCTATCTATCTTCTATCCGCCTCCCCCCTCTCCCTATTTATTTCAGAACCCCCTTCCCCTCCCCCATTTCTGAAGAAGGGTCTAGGCCCGAAACGTCAGCTTTCCTGCTCCTCTGACGCTGCTTGGCCTGCTGTGTTCATCCAGCTCTGCACCTTGTTATCTCAGATTCTCCAGCATCTGCAGTTCCTACTATCTCATGTTGGCATATGTTCCACTCAACCTTCTGGCTGTTTTAATTCATCTAATTGTATCAGGAAAAACCTGTTCCCTTCTCTGCATATCATTTCACTTTGAAAGGAGTCAGTTACTATAATTTTGAACTAATTGTGCAGAACCACACTTAAAATATTCCTGAAGGTACTTCAGATGCCAATAGCAAAGTGTGGAACATATTTTAAAAATCTTTGAGGCTGGATATTTCCATCTTACTAAATTGATAGATATGCATTTAAAGACCATAAGCTATAGGAGCAGAATTGGGCCATTCAGCCCATCGAGTGTACTCTGCCATTCGATCATGGCTGATATGTTTCTCAACCCCATTCTCCTGCCTTCTTCCCCCTAACCCTTGATCCCTCTTCCTAATCAAGAATCTGTCTTAAAGAGACTCAATGACTTCACCTAGACATTGTTTTAATTGAAACAACAACAAGAAAAAATAAGTGGCAACTCTTTGATTCATTCAAACCTTTAACTTTACCCTCGTTCGGCAGGCACCACGATTCGTTTTCAAGCTCTAAGTTATCAACTGAAGTATTAGTGCTTTCAGAAGTCTTAATGTAGTTCCCTGATGGCCTGCCCACCTTTTGTGAAACAGCAACATGTGATTTCCAGTAAATACTGAATGAGTTTCTGTTGCAGGCAAAGATCAGTTCCAGGAAATATTATTAACACACTGAATTGATGATGCCTCAGAATGTCTAATTAGAAAGGTTGGATTTTTCTTCTCTCTCTTTGGAAATTGTGCTATGGTTTCATGCTAGGATTACAGTGCTAGACTGCAAGAGTCTTTGATTTCCCTTGCAGTACGTGGAATAAAGATTAAAATTATAGCAATTGTCATTTTTGATAATGGTTTGTATCAGGATGACAGCTTCAATAGAGAATTTGCAAACGGAATTGCAAGCAAGCCAGTTCTGTAGTTAACCATGCAGAAGAACACACCTGCATTGATATAGCACCCTTCACAACCTCAGGCCATTTCCAAGCTCTTTGTGGCCAGAAAAGTACTTTGAAGTGTGCTGATGTAATCCAGGACCCATGGCAACCAATTTTCTCACAGCAAAAACAAACAAAGGTGATATTTGGTGAATTGAGAGCATCAAAGAGTGATTTATGGCACATATTCAGCCCATTGAATTTATGCCTGCTCTCCAGACCAATCCAGTCCATCACGTTCCCTGTTTGATCCTTGTAGCCCCATGCATCTGTTTCTTTTAAGTGCCCGTCCACTTTTCTTTTGGAATTATTGCCTTTGCTTCCACCACACTCAAGAGCAGCAAGTTCCTCATCATTATCACTCCCTCCAAGACTGGTTCTTTCTCACAGCCCCACTTGAACAAGTTCTGAAGTCTGTGTTCCCCTAGTCCTTGTCCCAAAAATTGATAGAAGCCATAGAATTCCTTCAGTGTGAAAGCAGACCATTCAGCCCATTGAGTCCACACCAACTCTCTGCAGAGCATCCCACCCAGACCCACCCCATCCTTGTAACCCTGCATTCCCCACGGCCAATCCACCCTAACCCGCACATCCCTGGGCACTATGGGACAATTTAGCACGGCCAATCCACCCTAACCCACACATCCCTGGGCACTACGGGACAATTTCCCATGGCCAATCCACTCTAACCTGCACACCTTTGGACTATGGGAGGAAACCGGAGCAAACCCACGCAGACACGGGGAAGAACGTGCAAACTCCACACAGGTAGTTGTCCGAGGGTGGGATTGAGGTCCCTAGCACCGTGAGGCAGCCCTTAAACTCGACGGATTTTTGAAGGATGAGGGGGAATCTGACTGAAACTTACAGAATACCGAGAGGCCTGGATAGAGTGGTCGTGGAGAAGATGGTTCCATCAGTAGGAGCGACTAGGACCAGAGGGCACAGTCTCAGAGTGAAAGGATGACCCACTAGAACGGAGAGGAGGAGGAATTTCTTCAGCCAGGTGGTGAATCTGTGAAGCGCATTGCCACAGAAGCCAAGTCTTTAAGACAGCGATAGGTTCTTGAGTATGAAGGGGAATCGAAGGTTACAGGGAAGAAGAGAGCTGAGAAACATCAGCCATGATTGAATGGCAGAACAGACTCAACGGGCTGACTAGCCTTAACTACCAACTAAACCCACACATTAACCTTCAGAGAATCCTGAACTAGGACTTCTTTTGTGCATCAGATTTCCAAAGCCTTTCTCTATTTGGAATGGAGTCTGTGCCTCTCTTCTTCCTACCAAAGTGTAGGATAACCGCATTGTGTTCTATCTGCCACTTTGCACACACTCCTATCCTGTCCAAGTCCTTCTGCAGCCTGTCCACTATTCCCTAAAGGATGTTAGTGGAGCAGATGGGTTTTTTTTTTTTTTTTCTCCTCTTGACAATCAAGAATGGCTTCATGGTCATCATTGAACTCCCAACTCCAGGTATTCAAACCCAGGTACCCAGAATATTACCTAGATCTCGGAATTAATAGTCTAGCATTAACATTAGGAGACTATCACCTCCCCACGCAGATGTACAGATGAGAGCAGAGTGGCCCGATACGTCAACCACTTGCTAAGGCAGTAATTTCTTCCAGGAGTTCCATGGAACTTCCCAGGAAGAGTTGCAAGTGTTCCACTAGCATTCCACCCCCCCAGTTACACACTCCATCAGATTGTAGATACAAAAGTTCAAAAACAAGCATCAACTACTCTGCTGTTAGCAGAGATTAGACTTGCTCTTCTCCTGCACTTTCTACGTAGTTGTAACATTGCATCATTCTATTATGCCGATGGCCTAGTTGTATTATTGCTGGACTGTTAATCCAGAGACACTGAGGCTTCTGGGGACCTGGGTTTGAATCCCAACACAGCAGATGGTGGAATTTGAATTCATTTAAAAAAATCTGGAATCAGGAGTCTAATGATGACCATGAATCCATTGTCAATTGTGGGGAAGAACCCCCATCTCTTTCACTAATGTCCTTTAGGGAAGGAAACAACCATCCTCACTTGGTCTGGCCTACATGTGACTCCAGACCCATAGTAATGTGGTTGACTCTAAACTGCACCCCCTGGGCAACTGGTTGGGGGAAAAAGGAGGAGTGGGGAAGGGCAATAAGTGTTTCCTGGCCAGAGACACTCATCCCACGAATGAATAATGGAAAAAACAAACTAAACCAGAAAAATTGCTGATGAAACTCAGCAGGGTCTGCAGTATCTGTGCAGAGAAAAAGCAGAATTCAAGTCCTGTGACCTTGCTTCAGAACTCAACAGCAGAAGCAGAGTATTTTTTTGTACCAGCTATCCACATCTAAAATGCCAAAATTCTTTTGGGAGCACCAAGAAAAAAAAGGGAGAAACTAGGACCTCAAAGCCAAAAAACTGCAGAAGCTGAAAATCAGGAATACAGTGCAGACACAAAAGCTCAAATTTGTCAGCATTTGGAGGAAAAAAGTGTTAACATGAGTCCAGGCTAACCTGGAAAGTGGTGTTTGCATGGTTGGCAGAGGGGAAGGAGGAGACAGTAGAACAGATGAGCACCCAGAGGAAAAGACAATGATAAAGCTGGTAAAGTCAGAATAAATATCATCTGAGGAGTGAATGAGAAAACCAGCAAGAACTATTGATACTGGAAACCAGACGTGAAGACAGAAATTGCAGCTTTTGGTGGCGATAAGTCAGTTAATGTTTCAGGTCCAGTGACACTTCAGAAGAGACTCTGCTCGGAGCAACACCAACAAGATAGCTGTAGGACAGCAGGGAAATGGAAGAGGAAGATGGGACAGGATTGGAGGTTTAATAGAGCTGTTCAAAGAGGGAGTCAGTGACTGGATGGTATGTGTCACAACAGTATGAAGTTGAGAGGCTGGGTTTTTAAAGTTTTAACAGGATTGTTAGTGCATTGAATTGCAGAACATGCAAAAGGCTCTGGCCCATCATTGAAGAGCCAGCAGAACAAAGCTGTTCACAAACCCAGTCCTCCCCACAGCCCTCAAGTGGGGATCTTCACTAGAAGATGCTTACCACTTATCCTGTACATTCCAAATTCCAACACCATTAAATCTCTGACTAGACTAGAAATTAACTGTTTCCAAATGCAGCAGGATTTTAAATACAGAAAAATAAGTTATATTTCATATCCAATCACATTTGTATACTTCTGCTCAAGTACCAGAAAGATAGGGAAAGTAGAAATATACAAGGCAGAGTTGGTCTACAATTCAGGTGATTGCAAGGATAATTTGCCAATATTTCATTAAATTCCCCTTCCTACCAGGACACTTAGCAAGTTAGGAATAAGCTCAAACAGTTCATTCTTAAACCAAAGTCTTTAAAAGAGGAACCTATTTAAGAGATTGATGCATCTACCCAGTGGGACAATTTGTCGAATGGGGCTCAAAGTATACAAATACACTGATTCAGATTATCCTGTGGGCAGCATAGTGGCTGTGGTCAGCCCTGCTGCCTCAACACCAGGGACCCCAGGTTTGATTCTAGCCTCGGGAGGCTAGAAATTCCACATTCTCCTTGTGTGGGGGTTTCCTCCCAGTCCAATGGACTGGAGGGCCAGTGCAGACAGCTTCTTTCTGCTCTATAGGCATTCTATGCCAAGAAAAAGTGTCTAAATAGGTCATGGCATCCAATTACAAGAAAGAAACAGTAAAACCAGAACAATTGGCAAATCACAAATTTAAAGGTGGACAATTTTAACTGTACAACTTAAGTTGACAGGCAGCTTTACTGTGCTATAAACTAGAAAATCCTTCAAAGAAAAAAAGACTGGAGTCTGTTATCAAGTTACTGCTTGTATTAGAAATTTTACATCCAACTTTTAAATAAAAACAGCCATTGTTTCAGAATTATATACAAAGTGCAGTTTTACTTCCATCTGTGTAGAACAGTGTTTTCAGTTTTTTTTTAAAAAAGGTCCAAACATGCACTGCTAATTTGAACTAAATTTCACCCACAATAGGCAGGCATATTCAATAGTGAGCAGATTCAAGACATTTCCCCCAGTGTGGGAAAAGGGATTTCTTCATCCAAACATTCAATTGCTTTGTTGCTTGATGCGCAGGGTCCCACCTAAAGCACATGCAGAAAGCAAGCCACAGAATCCAAGAAACAGTGCAATCCCAAGGAGGATGTATGTGACAGTGGTGGCCCAGAAAGCAAAAAAGTAGAGAGTTTTATCACAGTAATTGGGAGATGTTTTGTCAATATATTCTGGCTCATAGATGCTGTAGATCCAAACATTTCCTAGAGGGGGAAAAACAGAAATAGGTTGATATTTACACTTATTGCAATCAGAGATCACAATTCAAGCATTTCACATTTCTGCCCACTTCCTTCAGAATCTTTCATCTGCTTGCCTCATTGATAACTCCCAACACCAAACAGTTGTGCATGAACACTCAGCATCTGCCAGCATTTATTCTTCCTGTTTACCCACCCTTGCCAAAGCCCTAGCTTATTGCTTCTCTTGCAAACCTAACCTGCACATCTTCAGACTGTGGGAGGAAACTCATGCAAACAATGGAGAAAATGCACAAACACCACACAGCTGCACCAGGGTGGAATCCAACCTACGTTCCCTCATGTGGAGTGGGAGGAACACAGCAGAGGAGCAGGAAAGCTGATGTTTTGGTCTGGACCCTTTTGAACTGTTTCCGAAGGGTCCAGACCCAAAACATCAGCTTCCTTGCTCCTCTGATGCTGCCTGGCCTGCTGTGTTCCTCCAGCTCCACACCTTGTTATCTCAGACTCCAGCATCAGCAGTCCCTACTATTTCTGGGTTCCCAGTGCAGTAATGCGACACAGCAGTGCTAACCCTGAGCCACCCCTAGGGTGGGAATCAGGATTTTTCATGGGGTAGGGATCCTGAAAACAGGTGAGTACTAACAATGCATGCAAGCTGAAAGTTAAACAAAACAAGTTTCAGTCCAGTAGTTACCTGTTATAAACCAGATGAAGGAGAACAGTGATAGGAGACTTCTCCAAACCCTGCCAATTTTATGGAAAGCCAAAATATTGCTCTCATCATTTGGGGTACATGAAACGAGTGAAATCATCACAAAGAACAGGGTAAAGCTTCCAGAAACAATCAAATAAATTGGGATCAAGTATTGCTTGGGACAAGAATCCAAGTAGACAGTGCCTATGGTGGAAGGGGTAAAGAAAACAAGTCAGAAGGTATTTGTTGCAAACTTAAATCTAGTCTGATTGCTCCTAATGTCACCATAAATAACAGCTAAAGTAAAAACTACATTACTTTAAGATAATGAAGTGGTTAAATACTTAGGAACACTTTGCTACTAGTTTGAAGCAAGCTTGATACAGGAATCAAAGCTACTTGCATGCAGTGCAGTTAAGTAAATAGATTAATCTAATGCAAACTTGCTAAAAAGCAAAACAAGACAGACAATCTAAGTGAACAGCTTTTAAATTCATGACCAAAATTCTTTAATATAGAAATCTCACCAATAGTGATGGAGGCAACAGCCAAGAGAGAGGTCAAAATTTTCATGGATGCTGAAAAGGAATTTGAGAATGTAACATGTGATTTATTTGACAGTAGGGGCTGGTGGTTCAGCTCATCCCTACCTGCTGTTTTAAAGAGCAATCCCTCCCTGCCACTGCTCCCAAAATTGGGAGGAATCTTTCACTGAGGGGGTAAAGAATCTTTCAATTCTGTTGACACTACAGGCAGTGCATTCAACATTTTAAGAGTAATCTCCAGTTCCTTCCTTACATGTTCATATTTCATGTCACAAGGCTTTTAAGTGGAGCTCTCCTGGCCCTAGTCTGGAAGTAGTGCATCCACGCTGAATTCAAAAAGTGTTATTTAAGTCAGGAATTTGAGCATCTTCAACAAATGCAGCTGTATCCAATAGTTCAATAGAAGTGGGTGGAGGGTCAGTTCACTCGGAAGCTGGTTTACAACCTCATGATGCCAACAGCATCACCTTAATTCCCATCATTGGGGGAAGTTACTATGAAGGATTCTCCTTCAACTTCACCCAAGGTGAGGTGACCCTCAGATTAAACCACCAGTCATCCATCTCTCTAATGAGAAAGCAGTCCCATTGTCTGGGGAAGTTAAGGCCATTTACCTTTAAGTTGCTGGGTTACCACAATTGAAATTGGTCAATTGACCCACATCTATTACAGCAATTCCATTCTACTGTTCATATACAGTCTTGTCAAATATACCATCAAGACTTGATTTGTTCCTTGGGATACATGAGTGATTTACTAGTACCTGATGCCATTGGGGATGTGGGAGACTCCTCAATTGTCCTCAGGAGTGGAGTGTACAAGCTACTTTCAGGGTCCATGTTTTAGCCACCTCCTATTAGACAGGGTCTAGGATTGAAGGCATGTATTAGCATTAACAAGCAATCACCAGCTAACTCAGCCACTGTTAGAGTCTGTGGTTCAGGTGGTCTCACTTGGACCCCCTCCACCCCTCCACCCCTCCTTCGCTCCCCCCCCCCCCCCCTCCACCCCTCGTTACATATTTAACACCCCTGGAGAAAAAACCTCAAATTTCTGGTCACTTCAACTAGCTCCAGAATACAAGATCAAAAACAAAACCAAATTGAGAGCGTCACCTTGAGGCAAAAAACAGAAGTTGCTGGAAAACACAGGGTCTGACAGCATCCAAGGAGAGACAGAGTTAATGTTTCAGGTCCAGTGACCCTTCTGAAGGAGGGGAAGAGGGTCACTGCATCCAAAATATTAGCTTTCTCTACAGATGCTGCCAGAGATGGAGCTTTTTCTAGCTATCTGTTCAGTTTCCAACATCCACAGTTCTTTGGATTTTTGTTCAGTGATCACTTTCTTTCCCTGCCCCAATATCAGATTTGATTCTGTCATATAGCACAAACAGACCCTTCAGTCCAACTCATCCCTGCTGGCCATAATCCCAAATTAAACTAGTCCCACCTGCCTGCAATTCACCCATATCCTTTTCCTATTTGTGTACTTATCCAAGTGTCTTTTAAATCTTGTAACTGAACTTGTACCCAACACTTCCCTCTGGCAGTTCATTCTACACAAACTACTATTTTCAAATCAGTTGCACTTCCTGCTTCCCCCACCCATGTCCTTTTTCAGGATCTCTCCCCTCACCTTAATGTGCCCCCTAGTCTTGAAGTCCCCTACCCTGGGGAAAGGCACCTATCATTCAGCATATCTACAAAGTCACCCCTCAGCCCCCTATTAGTCTAGTGAAAAAAGTCCCAGCCTATCCAGACTCTCCTCAAATCACCCTCCATTCCTGGCGACATTTTAGTAAATCTTTACTGAATCTTCTCTGGTTTAATATCCTTGTTATGTACATTCAATGTTTGAAGTCAGAGCTCCCTTGCATTCCTTACAAAGGAATACCTTATCTTGGGCAGAAGGCTTCCATCCACTGATGGTGGTTTTTGTAAGCTACTAAAGTAAAATATTGACCAAGGCAATTCAATACAAATAGAGCTAATATGGGAAACGCTATTTCTGAACTTCTCTCAAACCTTCCTCCATACCTCAGCTCCAGGTAGAGAAGGAGGATAAGTGTCACAGCTAAGTCTTTAGAATTCTAGTCTAGCTCCCAGCCAACATAGCACCAACCATTCCCATTTCAGTAACATCACCTTGTTTCCCCATTCCAGAGTACCCAGACCCCATAAAAATAAAAGCCATACAGATGCTAGAAAGCCAAAGCAGAGAAATTGCAGGTGAAACTCAAGGTCAGGCAGCATCTGCTGAAAGAAATCAGTTCACGTTTCAAGTTGTGACTCAGGACTCTGAAGAGTCAGAGTTGAAACATTAATTTTCTGCCCACAGATGCTGCCAGATGTGCAGAATTTCTCTAGCAACTTCTGCTTGTATCCAGGGCCATTCTTCACAAGTCACTCAGGAGATATTAACCCAGAATCACCCTTTTTACCCTCCCCCCCCCACCCTCAAAGCAAATAAATCCTTGGGTAGGAAGGAAAATTGTACACTACTCAATTCCAGCAAGTATTTACTTAACATTCAAACACCCTTTTAATTAAGAGTAAAAATACCTATGCCAAGAGTTTGACTCAAATGGGCCAATGAACTTTTCTGTACTATATAAAAGTCACATTGGATCCAAAATATCAACTTTCTCCAGATATTGCTGGACTTCCTGATATTCAGTTTAATTTTAAACACTGACTTCCTAGTTATTGGTTGTTCCTACACTTCAACTAAATCATACAGCTGTATGGAGTATCATCAATATTTAGTAAAATGTGAAACATCTTTCCCAGCCTTTTATTCACCTTATTCCAGATTTTGCTGGACCTGCCACTTCCTTAACCACTTAAAAGTTAAGGTTAAGTGCAAACACTGATGGAATGTAAGTAAGCTTGCCCCAAATCATTCACAACATGAAGAAAGCCCCAGTTCAATGCATTAGCTAGCTACCTCAAAAGTGATAGTTTACAGGAGTCCAGACAAAAATCAAACAGACGTGAAAGTAAATCACTTAATTGTTCATTTCAGAAGGGGGTAGGTGGTGATCTGGCAAGGGTATAGTTTTGTTTTAAAAGAGGTAGTGTTAAAAGTTTGGTGAGGGGGATGGGGGAAGAAAAAAGTATAGGCCAGAGACTAGAAACAACATATCAAGTCTAAACAGAAGATATACATTTCACATGATCACATGTAACCCCTTAATATGTTAAAAAACACTAGATTCAGAAACTCTCCTCCCACCCCTATTAGCCAGCACACCAAAAACTACAATCAGAAGTCAGATTAAAAAAAAAACACAAGTCAGACACAGGTTTGAACGAGAATATTAGTTTAGTTTGGGTTGGTTAGCGAGAACTCCAATAACCAACCAGAAGGGTCGGTTGTATGACTGACTTGTTTCCACAGGGTTATTAGAAGAGACATTTAAAAAGTTACTCATTAACTTTACACACGTAGAAACATCTAATAAAA
>NC_063376.1:3029557-3045869 GCF_021869965.1 Rhincodon typus
GCTGCTTGGCCTGCTGTGTTCATCCAGCCCTGCACCTTGTTGTCTCTAACGTTCTGGTGAACCTGGGTTCACATCCTGCTTGGCAGGTGGTAGAATTTGAATTCATTAAAGGATTTGGAATTCAGAGTCTAATGATGACTGTGAATTGGTTGTTGTGGAAAAACCCATCTGGTTCACTAATGTCTTTTAAGGAAGGAAACTGCCATGCTTACCTGGTCTGATCTACATGCAACTGTAGACCCACAGCAATGTGCTTGACTCTGAGCTGCCCTCTGGGTAATAAACAGTGGGCCTAGCCAATGATGTTGTAATCCTGTGAACAAATTTTTAAAAAATAAGCCCTATTTCAGCACAATAAAAACTGAAAGAACTGCGGATGTTGTAAATCGGGAATAAAAGCAGAAATCGCTGGAAAATGCTCAGCAGGTCTGGCAGCGTCTGCGAAGTGAAAAAACATCAGAGTTAAACGTTTCGGGTCCAGTGACCCTTCCTCAGAAACATGGGGACGCGAAACGTTAACTCTGACTTTTCTCTCTTCACAGATGCTGCTGATCTGTCCCAGCAACTTGTGTTATTGTTCCTATTTGAGCCCATGGATCACTGAGCAATGGTAACTTAATTTAACTAGCAAACCAGACGCTTGGGCAAATAGCAATGAGAAATGAAAGTTGCTTGAGAAACTCAGCAGGCCTGGCAGCCTCTGTGGAGAGAAAGAGAGAGAAACATGGTTTCAGGCCCAATATGTGTTGGATAGGTTCAGTCACTGGGGTTTGAACTCACTTTGGAAACTAAACACGATCTCGGTCATCGTGAATTTGTTGACAATCTGTAAGTGTCCCCCACGTTTTTTTTTAAGGGAGTAAATCCTCCTTAGCTAGTCCGGCCTATGTGTCGATGTGCCATTTGGCTCCTGTGCTAAAAATGCTGACCACATCATTGGGGAAAGAGCTCAAAGGAATAAAACAACAGAGGCCTCCCATCCAACCACCACCGTCTCCTGTTTTTGCAAGGAACCAGGACGTGGAGCTCTCTCCTTTTGTAAAATAACAAAAAAAAACACCCCTGAAGGGGTGAGAAGCTGTGTGAGACGTAGACAGGCTAGCCCGGCTGCTTGGAGCTAACCACACTGGGCTGTGGGTCTGGAGTCACGCGCAGGCCAGGCTGGGTAAGGACGGTAGATTTTCCCCTTCCCTGAAGTGAACCTACAACAAAACTGTAGAATGGAGGATGCTGGAAATCTGAAACAGAAACAGAACCTCAGCAGGGTCTGGCTGTATCTGCGTGGAGGCAAAGCAGAGTTAATGTTTCAAGCCCAGAGCTGATTGCAGCAGGGAGAAGGTTGGGTATATGCGCTAGAGGAAGAGATGGAACCTGTAAAGAGCAAACAAAAGCTGGACATACAAAGCGTCATCATCAGCCTGGGAGAATCAATAGCTGCTAATGGGGGCCCATTAATGGCTGACAATGGGATGGTTTGTGGGAGCAGGCTGTGTGATGACAGGGCCTGGTGTTGTTTGGGGGTTAAGGACATGGGAGAACGCACTCAGGTCCTAAAAGTATTGAACTCAAGATGGAGTATTGAAGGCTGCGGGGTGTCCCAAGCTGAAAATGAGATGCTGTTCTTCTGTGCAAGCCAGAGGTGGAGATGTTGGCCAGGGAACACAAGGGGTGTTGAAGTGACATTTAGCACAGCCAATCCACTCTCACCTGCATACCTTTGGACTGTGGGAGGAAACCAACGCAGACACGGGAAGAATGTGCAAACTCCACACAGACAGTTGCCCGAGGGTGGAATCGAACCCGGGTCCCTGGTACCATGAGGCTGCAGTGTTAACCACTGAGGCACCCATGACAAACACAGCCTTCTTGCTATAAACAGTGCTGCAGCTGTCCTCAACTCTATTCTCCCTTAACTGGGCTATTCCTGACACAATTCAGATCCTGAATGTGCACTCAACTGATCCAAAGAAGCATCTCATAGGAACATGAGTGGGCCTTTCAGCCCCTCCAGCCTGTTCCAGCATTCAGTGAGATGTTAGTTGATCTGTGGTTTAACTTTATATGCCAGCCTTTATACCTTTTGCTTGGCAAAAATTTGTCTGCCTCAGTTTTAAAATTAACAACTGACCCAGCATCCTCTGCCATCTGTGGGAGAGAGTTCCAAACCTCTCCCACCCTCTGTGTGTCAAAGTCCTTCCTAACATGTCTCTTGAACGGTCTGGCACTAATTCTCAGACTCTGCCTTCTGGTTCTAGAAACCCCAACCAGTAGAAATAGTTTATCTTTGTCTACCCTGTCTTTTCCTGTTTATAGCTTCGATCAGATCACACCTTAACCTTCCAAATTCTGGTCAAAACAGGCCTCATTTGTACAATCTCGTCATAACTTAAACCCTGAAGTCCGAGTCTCATCGTTGTAAATCTACATTGTCCTCCCTAACCTATCCTTCCTAAAGATTAGGGCCCAGATCAGCTCACAGTACTCAAAGTGGGGTCTAACCAGGGTTTTTTTATAATCGCAGCATAATGTCCTTGAGACATAAAATGTCAGTAAATTTCTGGATTATTTTCTGCACCTCTTTATGACATTTTACAGATCTATGCGCCTTTGGACACCACTGTATTTAACATCATACCATCTGACCTACCCTCTCTTGGTCCAAAATGGATAACTTTGCTCTTGCTAACGTTGAACTCCATCTGACACTTAGTCCATCAATGGCCATAGAGTCATACAGCACGGAAACAGGCCCTTCGGCCCAACCAGTCCATGCTGACCATAATCCCAAACTAAACTAGTCCCACCTGCCTGCTCCCGGCCCATTTCCCTCCAAACCTTTCCTATTCAGGTGGTTATCCAAATGTCTTTTAAACGTTGTAACTGTACCCACACCCACCACTTCCTCTGGAAGTTCGTTCTAGCGAAAAGATGTTGCTGGGTATGGAGGTTTTGAGTTATAAAGAAAGGCTGGATAGACTGGGATCTTTTTTATTGGAGCTTAGAATGTTGAGAGGTGAAGTCATAAAAAATTATAAAGTAATGAGGGGTTTAGAGAGTTAATGGCAGGTGTCTTTTCTCTAGGGTGGGGGAATTTCAAGACTAGAGGCATATTTTTAAGGTGAGAGATTTTAAAAAGATATGAGGGGTAAATTTTTTACACAGAGGGTGGTTCGTGTGTAGAATGAACTTCCAGAGGAAGTGGTGGATGTGGGTACGGTTACAATGTTTAAAAGACATTTGGATAAGTACATGAACGGGAAAGGTTTGGAGGGATATGGGCCTGGAACAGGTCAGTGGGACCAGTTTAGTTTGGGATTATGGTCGGCATGGACTGCTTGGGCTGAAGGGCCAGTTTCAACACTATACAACTCTATGACTCTATCACACCTGCCATTCGCCTTATCCATGCCCCTCATGATTTTATAAACCTCTATAAGGTCACCCCCCAACTTCCAACGCTTCAGTGAAAAAAGTCCCAGCCTATCCAGCCTCTCCTTATGACTCAAAACTTCCATCCCCAGCTACATCCTGGTAACTCTCTTTCTGAACCCCCTCCAGTTAAATAATATCCTTCCTATAACTGGGCGACCAGAACTGGACACAGTGCTCCAGAAGAGGCCTTACCAACGTCCTGTACAACCTCAACATGACGTCCCAACTCCTATACTCAAAGGTTTGAGCAATGAAGGCAAGTCTTAGTAATCTATAAACCCTCTGTAATTGTATGTTATCCTCTGCCCTGTCTAACATTGTGTCATCAGTTATCAATATTTAATGCCCTCTCTTTTGAAAGGAGATCATTCGCAGGAAGAAGGGGTTGCTGACTGGTCTAGAATTTTTTGCTGATCCCTACAAGCAAGTTCTGTTTCTCCATTCTTCCTGCCCTGTTACATAGTTTCACACTTCCTGCTATCAATTTTGCTTTTGTACAAGAGTTTTCTTCCATTGGATTACCCAATTTGCCCAAATTGTTTGTGCAAATAAAATTGAGATGAAGCATCTCCCAGTAGAAAGTCTGGATCAAGTGGGTTGAGGCTTCATGTTCCAAATCAATGCAGACCAACCTTTAAAATTGCCTTTAAACTGAAATCGGCTAGTGTAAACTTTCAGAAATTAATTTTTATGCCTTAAAAGTAGTTCCGGATTCTCTTCAGGTTAACGTGCAGGTTCAGTCAGCAGTTTAGGAAGGTAAATGCAGTGTTAGCATTCATTTCGAGAGGGCTAGAACACAAGAGCAGGGATGTACTGCTGAGGCTGTGTAAGGCTCTGGTCAGACCGCATTTGGAATATTGTGAGCAGTCTTGGTTCCTTTTTTCTAAGGAAGGATGTGCTGGCTTTGGAGTGGGGGGCCAGAGGAAGTTTACAAGAATGATCCTGGGGATGATGGGTGTGTCATATGAGGAGGGGTTGAGGACTCTGGGTCTGTACTCGATGGAGTTTAGAAGGATAAGGGGTGGATCTGAAGGAAACTTACACAATACTGAGGGGCCTGGATGGAGTGGACGGGGAGAGGATGTTTCCACCGGTCGGAGAGACTAGGACCCGAGGGCACAGCCTCAGAGTGAAGGGATGGACTGAGATGAGGAGGAATTTCTTCAGCCAGAGTGTGGGGAATCTGTGGAACACATTGCCACAGGGATCTGTGGAGGCTAAAGCATTGCATGTCTTTAAGACAGAGATAGATAAGTTTTTGATGAGTCAGAGGCTCAAAGGTTACGGGGAGAATGGGGTTGAGAAAGATTATCAGTCATGATTGAATGGTGGAACACATTCGATGGGCCGAATGGCCTGATTCTGCTCCAGCATCTTATGGAAAACCTGACACAACAATCTCAGAAACAGTGGACAGTGATCTGGGAGGGGAAGGGTTAGTCATTTCCTGCTCAGGGATGTTATGGCACACCTCCTAGCTCAAAGGTGAGCACAGTTAAATTCGAGACGTTGGTGGGTGAGGATAGAGAGAGCAACATCTTTGCCAAGAGCAGAACAAAACATTACAACGACGGCTAAAGCAATAGGATGACAGGTTTCTTCCGTTTTCAGTTGATACAGCACGCCAGCAAATGAATAAACCTGCTTACCTCTAAATGCGACGGTGGAAATTTACCTGCGAGAATTAGACAGGATCGTCAGGCGTCTGAGGAGGAATGCCACTGAGCTGGGGGCAGAAGATCAACAACTACATTTCCTTTTTCCGCTTCCCAGCCAGAAGATTGCTTAAAAAGGAACTGGTCTCAGGGCACTTGTTTATTCTCGAGCATGACCACTTCCACCACAGTTAACAGAGGAAAGGAAAGCAAATTCTGAGCAACAATTTTTCACATACCTTATTGCTAAGCCAGACCTCTCCCTCTCCAACAAGTATTCTAAGGAGGCAGCCTAGACCCTAACTTTTATATTAATGTAAAGGCAAGTGTGAGGTGCTATGTTCCAGATGCCCCAACCTCGAACTTTCATCAAAACACACTTCATTCTTACAATATTTGGGGACAGGCTGTGGCTCAGTGCTGCCTCTCAGGGGACCCGGGTTCGATTCCAGCCTCGGGCAACTGTATCTGTGTGGAGTTTGCACATTCTCCCCGTGTCTGCATGGGTTTCCTCTGGGTGCTCCGGTTTCCTCCCACAGTCCAAAGGTGTGCAGATTAGGGTGGATTGGCTGTGCTAAATTGTTCCATAGTGCTCAGGGATGTGCAGGTTAGGGTGGATTGACCGTGCTAAATTGTTCCATAGTGCTCAGGGATGTGCAGGTTAGGGTGGATTGGCCGTGCTAAATTGTTCCATAGTGCTCAGGGATGTGCAGGTTAGGGTGGATTGGCCGTGCTAAATTGTTTCATAGTGCCCAGGGATGTGCAGGTTAGGGTGGGTTGGCCGTGCTAAATTGTCCCATAGTGCCCAGGGATGTGCAGGTTAGGGTGGATTGGCCATGCTAAATTGTCCTGTAGTGCCCAGGGATGTGCAAGTTAGGGTGGATTGGCTGTGCTAAATTGTCCTGTAGTGCCCATGGATGTGCAAGTTAGGGTGGATTGGCCGAGCTAAATTGTCCCATAGTGCCCATGGATGTGCAGGTCAGGGTGGATTGGCTGTGCTAAATTGTCCTGTAGTGCCCAGGGATGTGCGGGTTAGGGTGGATCGGCCGTGCTAAATTGTCCCGTAGTGCCCAGGGATGTGCGGGTTAGGGTGGGTTTGCCATACTAAATTGTCCCGTAGTGCCCAGGGATGTGCGGGTTAGGGTGGGTTGGCCGTGCTAAATTGTCCCATAGTGCTCAGGGATGTGCAGGCTAGGGTGGGTTAGCCATGGGAAATGCATGGCACGTGGGGGTGGGTCTGGATGGGATGTTGTTCAGAGAGTCAATGTAGGCTGAGTGGCCTGCTTCCACACTGTAGGGGATTTTATGATTCTAACACAGTTAAAATGCAAAAAAAAAAGGATTGGCACAAATTTACTCAATGAAGTACTTACCAGAATAATGTATCATTTAACCACCATCCATTAACTGTTCCAATATAGGCAGCTGGCCTTATGGAGGTTTATAAAATCATGAGGTGCATGGATATGGTGAATAGCCAAGGTCTTTTCCCCAGAGTAGGGGAGTCTATAGGTTTAGGGGCATAAGTTTAAGGTGAGAGGGGAAAGGTTTAAAAGGAACCTAAGGGGCAACTTTTTCACACAGAGGGTGGTGCGTTTATGGAATGAGCTGCCAGAGGAAGTGGTGGAGGCTGGCACAATTACAACATTTAAAAGGCATCTGGAAGGGTACATGAAAAGGAAGGGTTGAGAGGGATATGGGCCAAATGCTGGCAAATGGGACTAGATTAATTTAGGATATCTGGTCAGAATGGGCGAGTTGGGCCAAAGCGTCTGTTTCTGTGCTATCGATCTCTAAGATTCTCTTGCATGGGAGGGTCAGCTTTGATAATTGTAGAAAGTTATGAGTCCAAAGAAGGGAAGGAATGTTTTTCCCCAGTGTCCTGCTTGAAATTTGCCCCTTAATCTAAATTACAAAAACTATTTTCCTGGTCTCCCTGCTCAAGGAAGAATGCTATTAACCTGAGAGGGTGCAGAAAAGATTTGCAAGGATATTACCGAGACTGGAAGGTTTGAGTTGTAAGGAGAGGCTGGGTAGGCTAGGAATTTTTTCCCTGGAGTGTAGGAAGTTGAGAGGTGACCTTAGGTTGATGACTGTGGGAGATCTCTGTGTGTAAATTGGGTCAATGGGCTGAGGAATGGCAGATGGAGTTTAATTTGGTTAAATGTGAGGGATTGCACTTTGGTAAAACAAACAAAGCAGAGCTTATACATTAATGGTAGGTCCTTGGGTAGTGTTGTAGAGCAGAAACCTAGGGGTTCAGGTACATAATTCTTTGAAATTTGCATCACACGTAGACAGGGTGGTTAAGAAGGCGTTTAGCACGCTTGCCTTCATTGCTCAGACCTTTGAGTATAGGAGTCGGGACGTCATGTTGAGGTTGTACAGGACGTTGGTGAGGCCTCTTCTGGACCACTGTGTCCAGTTCTGGTCGTCCTGTTATAGTAAGGATATTAAGCTGGAGAGGGTTCAGAAAAGATTTACCAGGATGTTGCTGGGAATGGAGGGTCTGAGTTATTAGGAGAGTTTGGATAGGCTGGGACTTTTCTCACTGGAGTGTAGGAGGCTGAGGGGTGACCGTATAGAGGTTTATAAAATCATGAGGGGCATAGATAAGGTGAATGGCAGGTGTCTTTTCCCTCGGGTGGGGATTTCAAGATGAGGGGCAGATTTTTAAGGTGAGAGGAGAAAGATTTAAAAAAGACATGAGGAGCAACTTTTTCACACAGTGTGGTTCTTGTATGGAATGAACTTCCAAAGGAAGTGGTGGATGTTGATACAGTTGCAACATTTAGAAGACATTTGGATAAGTACATGAGTAGGAAACGTTTGGAGGGGCCAGGAGCAGGCAGGTGGGGGCTAGTTTAGTTTGGGATTATGGTTGTCATGGACTGGTTGGGCCAAAGTGTCTGTTTCCATGCTGTGTGACTATAAGTTGGAATGCCGAGTTTCTTACACCAATGACCACAATTCCAAAGCACTTAACTTGCTGTAAAGCACTTTGCGATGACCTCTAGTCATGAAAGGTGCTGTAGAATTGCTTAGCTTTCCTGTTGTCTTGCCCCCACCCTTCTCTGGTTTGCCCACTGCATGACTGAGCCTCTCCTCTCTGGTTTGCTGAATTTCTCCATTTCGTTCTTTGCACCTTGACTCTGCTTTCCAGTTCCCTCTCTGTTTCGTTTTCCACTGTTCACTCCTGTTCATCGAGTCATATGGTCATACGGCACAGAAACAGAACCTTCGGCCCAAGGCGAACACAATGCCAAACTCAATTACCCCTCCAGACCTTTCCTATTCGTGCGCTTATCTAAGTGTCATGAAAGTGTTGTAATTGTGCCCACATCCACAACTTCCTCAGGAAGTTCATTCCACACGCAAACCACCCTCTTGTGTAAAAAATTTGTCCCTCATGTCTTTCATGTACTCCCTAGCCTTGAAATCCCCAAATATCTGTACCTCTGTAACGAAGGAGAGGTCAACTCTGATAACTAAAACGGAAACACTCAGAAAAATTTGCCTCACCTCGTAATCTATTAAAGGAAATGTGAAAAGTGGTATAACCTGCCTCTCACTGCACCCACTGTCCCCCCAATTTGTTATAAAGATGTGGTTAAATGAAAGAAATCCCTGATATTCACTTTATAATCAACAAGTAACAATTTATTTGTCTAACTATAACTGTGAGCAAATTGACAGAACTACTAATGAACCAAACAATTCCTCCTCAACTACTAGCTATTCCCGACTAAACACAATTGTAATGGCATGTTGTTCCAATAGATATGAGTCCCACTTATATAAATCAAATTAATTAAAAGAAATTACAAATTAATCTCTCAAAATCACAGCCAGGATAAGTCTTCCAGAATGCTCTGCACCCTCTCCACTGATCCTCAGTAAGGAACGCCTTTCTCCATAGAATTCTTGCTTCAGGAATATTAGCTAACAACGTCGTAGTACCTTTAGTTTAGATGATAGTTTTCTGAAAGCTTAGAGAATTCTGTAAGTGCCAGTGACTCTTTGTTTTATAGCTGAGAGCTATTCACTTGGCAGATCACAGTTGACTTTCACACCAATTTTGAAATGCCCTCTTCTTTTATACCCTTCATGACATATTAATTTCTTACAATAGGATTGGTCCTAGTTTGTCAAAACCATCAGCTTTAAATTTAATTGAGTTTTGGTACCTAGGGCCTTGTTTAAATTAATTGGCTAAATTCAAAACCCTGTTGTCTTGGTAAAAATGTTGCTTTGTACAGCCTGTTGATACAGCATTTCACTTTTAAGAACTCTCTAGGCAACTGTTGCTGCCTGCAGGAATTTTTTTTTAAAATCTCCAAGTCTAAAATAAATCCTCTTTTAAAGGGACCATGCACTCTTCCCCCTATCATTTTACAAATGTCAAATACTCTACCCAACTTCGCAACAGCCCCCATTCTTTTATTTATTTCCATAAGGTCACCTCTCAACCTCCTACGCTCCAGTGAAAAAAAGGTCCCAGCCTATCTGGCCTTTCCTAATAACTCAAACCTTCCATAGCCGGCAACATCCTGGTAAATCTCTTCTGAACCCCCTTCAGCTGAATAATATCCTTCCTATAACAGGGCAACCAGAATTGCACAGAAGAGGCCTCACCAACGTCCTGTACAACCTCAACATGACGTCCCAACTCCTGTACTCAAAGGTCTGAGCGATGAAGGCAAGCGTGCCAAATGCCTTATTAATCACCCTGTGATGCAAACATCAAAGAATTATGTACCTGAACCCCTGGGTCCCTCTGTTCTACAACACTACCCAAGGCCCCTACCATTAATTGTATACATCCTGCCCTTGTTTGTTGTACCAAAATGCAATATCTTGCATTTATTCAGATTGAACTCCATCTGCCATTTTTCAGCCCATTGACCCATCTGATCAAGATCCCTTTGTAATCTTAGAAAACCTTTCTTACTGTCCACTGTGCCACCAATTTTGCAGTCATTCGCAAACTTACTAACCGTCCCTTCTGTATTCTCATCCAAATCATTTAAATGACAAATGTTTTGGGGCTTTCAATCAATTGTTAGATGTAATTTGCTGATCTTCAAATGGAGCCCACTTACTTATTCCACAGAAACCCATGTTTGTCACTCAGTGTGATAAAAGATCCCAGCAAAAGTGACAGCCACATAAATATCTTTTGATATATTCATCTTCTGACATCACGCTGTGGATGGAAGAATCAACTTAAATTGCCTCAATAGAGTCACAGAGTCATACAGCACAGAAACAGACCCTTCGGTCCAACTTGTCCATGCTGACCAGATATCCTAATTTAATCTAGTCCCATTTGCCAGCATTTGGCCCATATCCCTCTAAACCCTTCCTATTCATGTACCCATCCAGATGCCTTTTAAATGTTGTAATTGTACCAGCCTCTACCACTTCCTCTAGCAGCTCATTCCATACACGCACCACCCTCTGTGTGAAAAAGTTACCCCTTAGATTCCTTTTAAATCTTTCCCCTCTCACCTTAAACCTACACCCTCTAGTTTTGGACTCCCCTACCCTGGGGAAAAGACCTTGGCTATTCACCCTATCCATGCCCCTCATGATTTTATAAACCTCTGTAAGGTCACCCTTCAGCTCCAGGGAAAATAGCCCTGGCCTATTCAGCCCCTCCCTGTAGCTCAAACCCTCCAACCCCAGCTACATCCTTGTAAATCATTTCTGAACCCTTTCAAGTTTCACAACATCCTTCCTATAGCACAGAGACCAGAATAGAACACAGTATTCCAAAAGTGGCCCTAACCAATGTCCTGTACAGCCACAACATGACCCTCCCAAATCCTAAAATCAGTGCTCTGACAGTAACCAGTCCTCAGGATTATCTCAAAGGAGGGGAGAAAGGTGGAGAGTTTAAGGAGAAAATTCCAAAAATTAGGGAGCCAGGCAGCTAAAGACATGGCCGCCAGTGGTGGAGAGATGGACCTTGTTGCAGGGTGCTCAGGTCAGGATTACAGAAGCACAGAGGTGAAGAAGATTTGAGAGCTGGAACTGACTGTGCTGATAGGAAGAGGCTGTGGAGTTATTTGAAAATGAGAATGAGGATTTTGGAAATAAGGCGCAGTTGGCTGGATAGATAACGGATGTGAGCACAAAGCCCACGAGTGAATGAGATTTGGAGTGAGTTATGGCCTGCAAGGTTTAAGACTCAGGGAAGAGTTGTAAGGGGTCACTAGTTAGCACTGCTGCCTCACGGCGCCAGGTCCCCGGGTTCGATCACACCCTCGGGTGACTGTCTGTGTGGAGTTTGTATGGTCTCCCTGTGTGCGGGTTTCCTCCGGGTGCTCCAGTTTCCTCCCAAAGTCCAAAGATGTGCAGGTTAGGGTGGATTGGCCGTGGGAAATGCAGGGTTACAGGGATGGGGTGGGATGCTCTTCAGAGGGTCAGTGTGGACTCGATGGGCCGAGTGGCCTGCTTCCACACTGTGGGAGATTCTATGAAGAGAAGGACATAGTGTAAATGGAACTTTTTTGATTTAAAGCAATCACATCCACATGCTTGAGTCCAAGCCAAAAGAAAATCCATAATTTGAATGAGATTAATTATTTTCAAAGAAATTTTGATCGTGCAACAAATAATGTTCTAAGTTGCTCAGAATGATGCTAAACCCGACGTTGGTGCACAAACATGATGCCATTAACGCCCTGCAGTGAAAAGGAGTTTGTCATGAATTCGATGAGATTAGTCAACTTAATATCCAGTGTAGTTGATATGAGTCATTGTACTAAGTGAAACAAGCTCCGTGCTAATTTAGTTTTTCCTTTTCTCTCCTTTGCAGCACAGTCTGTGAGGCAACAGGTCTTCGGGGATGCAATAAACACCATCCCAAGGCCTCAGGAGTCAATGAGTCCAGACGACAACTCATTGGGAGCTCTGGAAGGATCTTCTTCGTAACAGCAAACTCCTCACCCTACAATCCTGCCAGTATTTGCAGAAGGTTACTATCAGATAGATGGCATATGAGCTAAGATGGGTGTAGAGAGTGAACAGGTACAGGGATCTGTCACAGTATTCAGGGGAGTCTGGGCTTTCATAATCTGGCACATGCATGGAGTAGATGAGGACATTCCCTGCATTAAAATGGAAGAGAATAGAATGTTAAAGGATCATTCAAATGCATCTATGTTGAGTCCCGTAGATAGCTTCTAGGGATGTCAGTCATCCTGTCCAAAGCTCTACATATGTTCAGATACAGAGCTTGCAACTATGAAAAATCTTATTGTTCAAAGTGTCACTAAGGCATTTATTTTGAGAAGGCTTGAATATAAAAGCAGGGATAGACTTCTGAGGCTCTATAAGGCTCTGGTCACGCCACATTTGGAGTATTGTGTGCAGTTTTGGGTCCCGTATCACAGGAAGGATGTACTGACCCTGGAGTGGGTTCAGAGGAGGTTCACGAGAATGGTCCCAGGAATGAGAAGCTTAACATATGAGGAACGTTTGAGGACTCTGGAGTCTATACTGGATGGAGTTTAGAAGGATGAGGGGGGATCTAACTGAAACTTACAGAATACTGAATGGATGTTGGGAAGATACTTCCATTGGTAGGAGAGACTAGGACCCAAGGGCACAGCCTTAGAGTAAAGGGAAGACCTTTTATAATGGAGATAAGGAGAAACTTCTTCAGCCAGAGAGTAGTGAATCTGTGGAATTCACTGCCACAGAAGGCCGTGGAGTCCAGCTCATTGAGTACATTTAAGACCGAGATTGATAGGTTCTTGATTATCAAGGGGATCAAGGGTAACGGGGAGAAAGGGGGAGAGTGGGGTTGAGGAACTTATCATTAATGATTGAATGGGGGAGCAGTCTCGATGGGCTGAATGGCCGAATTTATGCTCCTATGTCTTATGATCTTATGGAGAGGTTGGAATCCCTCCTGTCATTAAATTAACAAGATTTTTCACAATCTGTGGCATAGCCACTGGAGCAGTTTTGAGGTAAAGTTGCTGTTCTGACTTTGGGAAATTTTTTGTCCTCCAAAGTCACCCACAGCCCTGACTTAGAACTGCCTTCCCTTGTCTTTGGATCAATTCTTTATTCATTCACCAGACGTGGGCATCGAAGCATTTATTGCCCCGTCCTAGAGAAGTTGGGGCTGAGCTGCCTACTTGAACCGCTGCAGTCCATGTGCAGAACCACGCAGGGCCAAACAGCAAGGGATGCTGGGTACCTTGGCCAAGTAAAACTCTGAAGTCACAAAATCCACACAGACACAGTGCCGTGAGGGAGGGGAGTTCCGGGATTCTGACCCAGCGACACTGAAAAAACAGCTGATACATTTCCAATATGTGATGGTGAAGGGCTCGGAGGGGAACTTCCAGGGAGCGGTGTTCCCATGTACCTGCTGCCCCTTGTCCTTCTGGATGGAAGTGGTCGTGGGTTTGGAAGGTGCTGCCTGAGGATCTTTGGTGAGTTTCTGCAGAGCATCCAGCTGCTACTGGAGCGTCGGCGATGTTACTAACCGTGCTGGGTTGTGGGTGTCCCTGGGCAGCGGTTCAAGAACGCAGCTCATCACCGCCTTCTCCAGGGGCAATTAGGGATGGGGCAATAAATGCTGGACCCAGTCAGCGACAGCAAAAACCCAAGACTGAAGTGAAAACAACTCTTGTCCATTTAAGCAATGCCTCCTGATGGGACCTTGGGGGTTGGAGTCAATGAATCATTTCCAGTTTGCCCTAAGCTTGGTTTCCGAAAAATTGGGGGAAGATTTTGATTTTTTTTTGGCTGGGCAACAGAAGAAATGGCAATGTATTTCCTAGGTCAGTTCAGAGTGGATATTGGTGGGGTTCTAGATACTGAGGGATATGTTGGAATATAGTTGTGTTGTGACATAAGATCAGTGCACACCTTGTTGAATAGAGAGCTCTCCCAGCCCCTGGTTTTGCATTTTTTATTCGTACATATGCTCCCTGTTGCACCTACTCTCACTGTTTTTCCATGCTGTGAATGTAGCTCATTTAGGAAGTTCATAGATTCATAAGGCACGGAAACAGACCCTTCTGTTCAACTCGGCTGTACTAACCAGACATCCCAATCTGATCTAGTCCCATTTGCCAGCATTTGGCCCATTTCCCTGTAAACCCTTCCTGTCCACGTATGATGTTATTCCAAAAGTGTCCTGTACAGCTGCAACATGAACCCCCCAACTCCAACACTCAATGCACTGACCAATAAAGGCGAGCGTACCAAACACCTTCTTCACCGCCCTGTCTACCTGCGACTCCACTTTCAAGGAACTATGCACCTGCGCCCCAAGGTCTCTTTGTTCAGCAACACTCCCCAGAACCTTACCATTAAGTGTATAAGTCCTGCCCTGATGTGCCTTTCCAAAATGCAGCGCCTCACATTTATCTAAATTAAACTCCATCTGCCACCCATTGGCCCATCTGATCAAGGTCCCATTAGACTCTGAGATAACCTTCTTCGCTGTCCCCTACACCTCCAATTTGGTGTCATCTGCAAACTTACTAACCATTTGCATCCAAATCATTTCTATAGCTGACTAACAACAATGGACCCAGCACCGATCATTGTGGCACACCGCTGGTCACAGGCCTGCAGTCTGAAAAGCCACCCTCCACCGCTACCACCACTCTGTCTCCTCTGCCAAGCTTGTCGCTAACCTGCTGTAGAATGGCCCACCCATACAGATGATAGCAGAGAGCATCTTTCTCACACTGCCAACCCAACAGACTGCTTTGTCCTGGGAAGTGTCAAGTTTCTCAGGAAGAGCATTCCATTGTCTTCCGGACTTGTGCCTGGGAGCTGGTCGAGAAGCTTTTGGGAATTCCAAGGGAGAGCCCCCATTGCTTGGATAGTGGTGATGGTAGCGTCACTGAATGCCAAGGGCAGATAGCGAGGCTCTCACTTGTTAGTGAGGGTCAACACACCTCGGGTGAGAGGGAGAGGTTGAGATGGAGAGTCCTTTATGGTAACGTCAGCCAGTGTGAGAATCGAACCCACACTCTTGGTGCCACCCAACCAACTGAGCAACCTGTTAGTACAACCAATCTATTTTGACCAAGTCAAGTACAACAACATTTCAAAGGCATCTGGATGGGTATATGAATAGGAAGGGTTTAGAGAGATATGGGCCAAATGCTGGCAAATGGGACTAGATTAATTTAGGATATGTGGTCAGCATGGACGAGTTGGGCCGAAGGGTCTGTTTCCGTGCTGTACACCTCTATGACTCTGTAATAATGCAAAAACCTCTCAGCAAAGTGTCACTTTCAATATACTGACAGGGCCACAACTTACAAGTTCCCCTCCGAGCCATTGCCCCTCCTGACCTTGGAAATATATCTGCCGTTCCCTTCAGTGTCACTGGGTCAGAATCCTGGAACTCCCCCCCTGATGGCACTGCGTGGGTGTCCCCGCACTGCACAGGACTGCAGCGGTTCAAGATGGCAGCTCACCCCCACCTTCTCCAGGGTCAATTAGGGATGGGGCAATAAATACTGGGCCCAGCCAGGGACACACATGTCCACACATGCTTTGAGATAACAAGGTGTAGAGCTGGATGAACACAGCAGGCCAAGCAGCATCAGAGGAGCAGGAAGGCTGGCATTTCAGGCCTAGACCCTTCTTCAGAAATGCTTCCTCCACACATGCTTCGTCATTTTCAGTGGTCAGTAAATCTCCAAGGGGCGATCTTGTCATGGAAGGGACAAAAAATTTCCAAGGATTGGATGATATTCAAACTTTACAACCAATGAAATGTATACCTGCTGCAAAGACAACAAAGTTGACGTGATCTGGAACGTACTTCCAATTCTCAACAAACGAATGTGATAAGCTAAAGGAAAGCAACCCTTTTGACCTGTCCCAGCCACTGTGAGTCTGTGGTAGAATTGAAATGAAGGAAAAAACGAGATCACAGCTGCCACAGAAGATCAGATAGTAAGGCAGTGACCGTCCCTTCGTACATGAGCCATGGTACTTGATACCTGCAAGATGCAACACAGCTTCATTCGGACAAATAAATGGGAAAATTCTGCAGCTCGCGAACTTTACCCCTGACCCATCAACCTATTGTTCCTGATATAACATGGTGTAGAGCTGGATGAACACAGCAGGCCAAGCAGCATCAGAGGAGCAGGAAAGCTGACGTTTCAGGCCTAGACCCTTCTTCAGAAATGGGGGAGGGGAAGGGGGTTCTGAAATAAATAGGGAGAGAG
>NC_063376.1:3046369-3059030 GCF_021869965.1 Rhincodon typus
GGGTGGGTTGGCCGTGCTAAATTGTCCCATAGTGCCCAGGGATGTGCGGGTTAGGGTGGATTGGCCATGCTAAATTGTCTTGTAGTGCCCAGGGATGTGCAGGTTAGAGTGGATTGGCCATGCTAAATTGTCTTGTAGTGCCCAGGGACGTGCAGGTTAGGGTGGGTTGGCCGTGCTAAATTGTTCCATAGTGCCCAGGGATGTGCAGGTTAGGGTGGATTGGCCATGCTAAATTGTCCCATAGTGCCCAGGGATGTGCAGGTTAGGGTGTGCTTGAACTGCCCTGTAGTGTCTAGGGATGTACAGGGTCAGGTGCATTTGCCACAGGGAAAGGCTGGCTTTCAATGGGATGCTCTGTGGAGGGTCAGTGGTTAGACTGATGGGCTAAAATGTCCTTATTCTATACTGTAGGGAGTTCCATGACCTGTATTAATTTAGCACCATTAGTGAACCAAAGGGCTTGAGTTACACGACAGATTGGGGCCTAAGCAGCAATGAAGAATTGACCATCAGGTGTAGATGTAGATCCTGAGACAGCACCTTCCAAACCCACGGCCACTTCCATCTAGGACAAGGGCAGCAGATACATGGGAACACCATCATCTCTGAGGCACTCCCTATCCTGACTTGGAAATATATTGGTTGCTCCTTCACTGTCGCTGGGTCCAAATTCTGGCATTCCCTCCCTGAGGGACATTGTGGGTCAACCCACAGCAGGAGGACTGCAGCAGTTCAAGAAGGCAGCTCGCCCCCATCTTCTCAAGGGGCAACTAGAGATGGGGCAATAAATGCTGGGCCCAGCCAGTGACGTCTACACCTCATAAATGAACCAAAAAAAATTGGGCCATTCAGCCCTTTGAAACTTCTCTGTTATTCCATCATGGCTAATATGTTTCTCCGCCCCATTCTCCTGCCTTCACCCCATAGTTCTTGATCCCCTTACTCATGAAGAACCTGTCTTTCTCTGCCTTAAAGGCTCTCAATGCTTTAGTCTCCACAGCTCGCTGCGGCAATGTGTTCCACAGATTCCCCACCCTTTGCCTGAAGAAATTCCTCCTCATCTCAGTTCGTCCCTTCACTCTGAGGCTGTGCCCTCGGGTCCTAGTCTCTCCGACTGGTGGAAACATATTGAGTGCCGTGACTAATGACCGACCATGCAGGATTGGCAGAAGGCATTGAAGCTGGAAAGGGAGGAGACGAATTCCAGGGAGAGTTGCATGGAGAGGGTTGAGGATCACAGTGGGCTGAGGGTGCCGGCTAAAATGAAGCAAAATATATGGGGAGAGGGCAGCACACACTAGTGATGTTTCTGACTTGTCCTGACTACCATGAGTCTGTGGAATAAGGTAAAACTGAGATCACAGCTGCCACAGGAGGTCAGATAGGAAGGGAGTGACCGTCCCTTTGTACAGGAGCTGCGGTAGGGAGGGGCAACGTGGTGGACGGAATCAGTGTTGGCTCCTGTTAAAAGCTGCATTAAAATACTGAGGAGTTTCACATCATTAAGAGGATGCAAAGGGTGGTAAAGGGTACTTTAGGGGTTCAGTCACAAGCAATAACAGCTAATATATACAGTCACTTGGTGGTAAAGCTTAAATGGCCCTGTAGAGTGCAACATGTCGTCAAAAACCTTTCATCTTACACTCATCAGAACACAATGCAAGAATGCCAAATTTGGAACAATCACAATGATTTGCACTACAAGAGGAAAGGGGGTCAACTGGTTACTCAGATTAGCCGAGGTGCAGGAAGTTATAGGTTCCTTAAATCTCTGTGGTCTAAGTTGTCACAATCTTTTCAAAATTTGGCATTCTTGTATTCGGTCCTGATGGAGTGCATGCTTCAGAAACAATGTCCCTCTTCAGCAATATTCAAATTCTATTTATATAGCGCCTTTCACTGAATAAAATGTCCCAAGGCACTTCACTGGTGCCAAATAAAACATCAGAACATGGAACGTAAGGGCTAGGAGCAGGAGTAGGCCCCCTCGAGCCTGCTCCACCCAATCAATATTAACATGGCTGGTTTCATCATAGCCTCATCTCCACTTTCCTGCCCACTCTCCATCACTAAAACTCTGTCCACATCCTTCTCAAATTTTCTCAGTGCCCTCACTTTTATTTTCAGACAGTAACACACCAATCTTGTCACATCTCTTGTTCCTTTGAAAGGGATTGGGAGCTTAGTGGCATAGTGTAAAGGCAAAATCTTTCAATCAATGCCAGGAAAATGAAGGAGCTGGTTATTAACTTCAGGAAGGGGAGTGGAGGACACACCTCAGTCTATATCGATGGTGCTGAGGTGGAGATGGTTGAGAATGCCAAGTTCCTCAGAGTGGATGGACCTCTCAAATGTTAAATCTGATCTCTCTCTCTCTCTCTCTCTGCACCTTGTCTGTAGTTGTAATGCTGTATTCTGCTATCCTGATTCACTCTCTAGGGTACAATATGCCTGTATAGCAAGCAACACAACACTTTTCACTGTGTCTTGGTACAACAAAATAAATCAAATTCAGACTCAACTTCCATGCCCCATCTCTATTCCTTAGGAGGCCAAACTCCTCTGTCGTCCAATCTCTCCCATGCTTCACCCACCTCCTTCCCATTTTCCCCTCGGCCTGTCGACCCATTGTTCAAATCCGTAAGCGCCTCTAAACATTTCCCAGTGCTGACGATAAGTCCTCTTGAACAGCCAGCCCTGCTCTGTGTAGTGTTGTCGAACAGAGAAACCTAGGGGTTCAGGTATATAGTTCTTTGAAAGTGGTGTCACATGTAGACAGGGTGGTTAAGAAGGACGTTTGGCACACTTGCCTTCATTGCTCAGACCATTGAGTACAGGAGTGGGAACGTCATGTTGACGTTGTACAGGACGTTGGTGAGGTCTCTTACAGAATCCCTGCAGTGTGGGAGCAGGTTTTTTGGCCCAAAAAGTCCACAACAACCCTCCACAGAGGAACCCACTCTGTACCCTATCCCTGCATTTCCCACCCTAGAAACAGCAGGTAATTTAGCATGGCCAACCCACCCCAACCTGCACATCCCTGGGCACTACAGGACAATTTAGCACAGCCAACCCACCCTAACCCACACATCTTTGGACTGTGGGAAGAAACTGGAGCACCCGGAGGAAACTCACGCAGACACGGGGAGAATGTGCAAACTCCACACAGACAGCTGCCCAAGGGTGGAATTGAACCCAGGTCCCTGGCGCCATGAGGCAGCAGTGCTAACCACTGAGCTACCGTGCCACCCTCTGTGGGGCACTGTGCCATCAGAAGGATATTATTAAATTGGAGAGAGTTCAGAAAACATTGACCAGGACGTTGCCAGGACTGAGTGGCTTGATTTGTAAGGAGAGGCTAGGTAAGAGGTAAGGTGATGGCTGAGGGGTATTATCACTGGACCGCTAATCTAGATAACATCCCGGGGTCCTGGGTTCAAATCCTGCCATAGCAAAAGGTGGAGATTGAATTCAGTAAAATATCTGGAATTAAGAATCTAATTATTCCTGTGTGTCGATTGTCAGGGGAAAAACCTATCTGATTCACTAATGCCCTTTAGGGAAGGAAACTGCCATCCTTACCTGGTCTGGCCTGCACGTGACTCCAGACCCACAGCCAACATGGTTGACTCTTAACTGCTCTTTGGGGCAATTAGGGATGGGCAATAAATGGTGTGCCTGGCCAACAACCCCCTCATCCTGTGAATGAATAAAGGGGGGGAAGTGAATAGGCTGGGGCTTATTTCACTGGAGCTGAGGAGTTTGAGAGGTGACCTTATCGAGGTTTATAAAATCATGAGGGGCATGGATAAGGTGAATGGCAGGTGTCTTTTCCCCAGGGTGGGGGTGTCCAAAACTAGGGGACATATTTTTAAGGTGAGAGGAGAGGGATTTAGAAAGGACTTGAGCGACAACGTTTTTACACAGAGTGGTAATTGTGTATATGGAATGTGCTGCCACCGTGCCAACATTTAAAGACATTTGGACAGGCACATGGATAGGAAAAGTTTTGAGGGTGATGGGCCAAACACAGGCAAATAGGACTAGTTTAGTTTGGGAAACTTGGCCAGCATGGACAGGGCTGGATCGAAGGGTCTGTTTCCGTGCTGTCTGACTCTCTCTCTCTCTCCCTCCCTGGAGACACATGTTGCCTGACATGATCTGTTCGTAGCAGCATTTTCTGTTTCCATTTCATCCTGCTCCAGCTCTTCGAAGGGGGAGAAATATTTGATTTGGAGCATCTGAGAGTCTGGTAAAGGTACACAAAACCTCACCCTGGAGACCCAGGGACCTCACCCATCCACCCGGTGGGGTGGGGGGGGGGGTTTCAGTAGTCACTGGGTATGACACTGATACGCGTGAGGAACTCTTAAGGTTGGCGATTGTGAGCAAAGTCAAGTGGTTGTTTTCAAGTTGTGTAAAAGAGAGCTTTAGGAACGGCACTCTAAAGCTTAGAGGCCTAAGGAGCTAAGAGCGCAGCCACTTACAATGGAATAGCTAAAATAATCGAGCCGTGGTCTAATCTAACCACGGTCCCCTTGACATTTAATGGTGTTACCATCACTGAGCCCCCCCCACTATCAACATCCTGGGGGTTACCATTGACCAGAAACTCAACTGGACTCACCACATAAACACAGCGGCTACAAGAGCAGGTCAGAGTCTGGGAATCCTGCAGCGAGTAACTCCCCCACAAAGCCTGTCCCACCATCGACAAGGCACAAGTCAGGAGTGTGAGGAAACACTCCCCACTTGCCCTGGATGGGGGCAGCTCCAACAACACTCAAGAAGCTCGACACCATCCAGGACAAAGCAGCCCCCACTCGATTGGCACCACATCCACAGACATCCCACTCCCTCCACCCTCCGACGCTCAGTAACAGCAGTGTGTACCATCTACAAGATGCACTGCAGAAATTCACCAAAGATCCTCAGGCAGCACCTTCCAAACTCAGGACCACTTCCATCTAGAAAGATAAGGGCAGCAGAAACATGGGAACACCACCCCCCTGCAAGTTCTGAGCCACTCCCCATCCCGACTTGGAAATATATCGGCCGTTCCTTCAGTGTCGCTGGGTCAGAATCCTGGAATTCCCTCCCTCAGGGACATTGTAGGTCAACCCACAGCGGTTCAAGAAGGCAGCTCACCCCCCCACCTTCTCAAGGGGGGCAACTAGGGACGGGCAATAAACGCTGGGCCCAGCTAGCGACACCCACATCCTACAAATGGATAGAAAAAAAGTGGGTGAAATTTTCTGAACATTTGAGTTTAAAAATTAAGGGGTGCCCCTTCCAATGCAGTCCTGAAGGAGTGAGACTTTGTCTGAG
This sequence comes from Rhincodon typus, assembly GCF_021869965.1. NCBI lineage: Eukaryota > Metazoa > Chordata > Chondrichthyes > Orectolobiformes > Rhincodontidae > Rhincodon > Rhincodon typus. The sequence continues at coordinate 3,051,698 of NC_063376.1, forward strand.
GTACCACGTTTCAGGTGCAACATTAAAACTAAGACCCTGCTTTCCCCCTTTTGGTGGGAGTGTGGGGCTGGAGAGGGAAATTTGATCCTGGACTGATATTTGTCCTTCGGTTGACATAACTTGGATTATATGATTCAAGATGTCTTTTGTGGGAGCTTGCTGTAGGCAAACTGGCTGGGCCATTCCTTCAGTTCAGGCAGAGAATGAGCTTCTAGAAGCTTCCTGTTGGCTAATGAACGCCTCCCTTGGTTTTGGAAGGTGCTATCGAATTGAAATGGTGCAACAGGAAAGGGTCAGACTGTGTTAGCGCCATTTAAGAAGCGTCTTAAAATGCATAGCGGGCTACGGACTGAGGGCAGGAAAATGGGATTCGTGTGGTTTGGTGATCATTGGCTGGCGCGGATGCGATGGGCCGAAGGGCCAGGCTCTACGCCGTTATGACCCCAGCGTCTGTTTTTTTTAAGAACCTGCGGTCGTGGGTTTTTTTTCCCCTTGTCGCAACCTTTTCTCGAACTCTTTTGGATTTCCCGCGTTCAAGGCTGAGGCCCACTCGACTCTACTCACTGCGTTTATATGACGTCTTCCCCATCCGGTTCTCTGCCACTGGCTCTCAGAAGGAGCAAAATGGCGGCCCCACAAGGCTGATATGATTTTTTTTTTCTCTCTCTCTCTCTCTCATTTCACTTGCAAATCAGGAGATTAATGAGGAGGTTACACACAGATTAGATTGTGACATCGTGGGACTTAAATGGATAAGGGCCTACACATGGGTATCCACCATGGATGTGCTTAACACGAGCAATGGCACGGGTTGGGGGGGGGGGGGGAGCGTGGTTGTTGGCTGTGGTGGGCAGTGCCTTTAGCCTGTGGGCAACGCAGGGCAATGGGAGCTCCCTGGGCCGATAACCCTAACCATTCACTATCCCAGAGAAGGAGAGCTTTGGGAAATGCCAGGGTGGTGGGCGGCTGGGGAGGGGGAGTGGGGGTGCGGGATTGAGTGAGACGATCTTGCAGAGAGGGAGGGGTCTAGTGCAGGCAATATAGGGGGAGGCGAAGGCCTAGCGGTGTTATCGCTGGACTGTTAATCCAGAGACCCCGAGGACCCGAGTTCGAATCCCGCCAAGGCAGATGGTGGAGTTTGAATTCAGTAAAAATATCTGGAATTAAGAGGTCTATGAATCCATTGTCGGGAAAAACCCATCTGGTACACTAATGCCCTTTAGGGAAAGAAATTGCCATCCTTACCTGGTCTGGCCTACATGTGACTCCAGACCCATAGCCCAAAGTGGTTGACTCTTAACTGCCCCCTGGGGCAATTCGGGATGAGCAATAAATGCTGGGCCTCCCATGAATGAATAAAAGGGCAATAAAAAAAAAACAGGTGAATAGTTTCCCCTCCCCTAGCTCTGTGGGCATTCCCTCGATCTTTTTGCCATGCAGTTGGAGCCAATGGGCTGGGCTTATTTAGCGTGGTAGGTACGCAGTCTATGCATTCTCTCTGGGAAACCGAACGTAAAGGAAAATTTCATCCAGAACGCTGCTGAGTGGAATACAATTTATATTTTGCTGTTAATTTTCAATGCAACAATGGTCTGAGACAGGAAGGAGTTTATCCTCAAGTTTCGAGTTTGCGCCTGGTCTCTGGTTTGGCTCTCTGCTTCCTCTTGTGGGTGCCACGCTTCTGCGAGGTGATTGACATAGTGGACTGTAGTTCCACTGCTGCCTGGGAGGGCATGAGTTGGACCCCCGTGGGGGGCGGGGCGGGGGCCGGCCCGCTCGCCACCGGCCGCTCGTCCACCTGTTTTTTCCACGTGGCCTTCCGACCGCGCCTGAGGCAGAGGTCCAAAAGCAGGGACCCCACGAAGATAACATAGGACAGGGCCACGGTCACCAGGCAAAAGGTGTAAAAGACCTGGTCGCAATAATCCGGCCGCATTTCTCTGATGGAGTACGGAGGGTAGATTTCGTAAATCCAGTAGGAACCTGCGTAGAGAAGGAGCTATTAGCAAGGGAGAGTCTGAGCATCAGTGGCGTTACCGTCGCTGAATCCCCCCCCACTATCAACATCCTGGGGGTTACGATTGACCTGAAACTCAACTGGACTCACCACATAAACGCAGCGGCTACAAGAGCAGGTCAGAGGCTGGGAATCCTGCAGTAAGTAACTCCCCCCCTGACTCCCCCCACAAAGCCTGCCCACCATCTATAAGGCAGGAGTGTGAGGGAATACCGAGACAACAAGGTGCAGGGCTGGATGAACACAGTAGGCCAAGCAGCATCATAGGAGCAGAGAGGCTGACGTTTCGGGCCTAGACCCTTCATCAGAAAAGGGGGAGGGGAAGGGGGTTTTGAAATAAATAGGGAGAGAGTGGGAGGCGGATAGAAGAGGGATAGAGGAGAGGATAGGTGGAGAGGAAACAAACAGGTCGAAGAGGCGGGGATGGAGCCAGTAAAGGTGAGTGTAGGTAGGGAGTTAGGAAGGGGATAGGTCAGTCCAGGGAGGACGGACACGTCAAGGGGGCGGGATGAGGTTGGTCGGTAGGAGATGGGGGTGGGGCTTGAGGTGGGAGGAGGGGATAGGTGGGAGGAAGAACAGGTTAGGGAAGCAGGGACGAGCTGGACTGATTTTGGGATGTGGTAGGGGGAGGGGAGATTTTGAAGCTTGTGAAGTCCACATTGATACCATTGGGCTGCAGAATATGAGTTGCTGTTCCTGCAACCTTAGGGTGGCATCGTTGTGGCACTGCAGGAGGCCCAGGATGGACATGTCGTCTGAGGAATGGGAGGGGGAGTTGAAATGGTTCGCGACTGGGAGGTGCAGTTGTTTACTGCGAACCGAGCGTAGGTGTTCTGCAAAGCGGTCCCCGAGTCTCCGCTTGGTTTCCCCGATGTAGAGGAAGCCACACCGGGTACAGTGGATGCAGTATACCACATTGGCACACTTTACCCTGGATGGGGGCAGCTCCAACAACACTCAAGAAGCTCGACACCATCCAGGACAAAGCAGCCCCCGCTCGACTGGCTCCACATCCACAAACATCCCACTCCCTCCACCACCGATGCTCAGTAGCAGCAGTGTGTACCATCTACAAGATGCACTGCAGAAACTCACCAAAGATCCTCAGACAGCACCTTCCAAACCCATGACCACTTCCATCCAGAAGGACAAGGGCAGCAGGTACATGGAAACAGCACCCCCCTGCAAGTTCCCCTCCGAGCCCCTCACCATCCCGACTTGGAAATATATTTGCCGCTCCTTCACATACCCCTAACTGGTGTTTGCAAGAGTTCAAAATTTCAATCACCGTAGATTTCCCTAACTCTTCATATTTCGGTCACCATTTTTCAACACAGTCCCCTCTCTGTTCTCACGTGTAGAACCTTCCATTGGTCTAGCTTTCTCCGGTTCTCTCGAGAAGTCACCCACCTGAATCTCTTTCTAACTTTGAGTTTCCCTTCCCCAGTTGCCACCCGACTAGCTGAGTATTTCCGGAACTTTCTGTCTCCTGTATCACAGACGTCGAAGTGGAGTAGTCCCCGCGACGGGCAGAGTATCGATGATTATTGAGATAAGACATATCGCGTCGAAGCTCCTCGCGTTTGCACGCATCAGGACACCCTCGCAAGAATGCACAATTCCCAAGGGACCAATAATTTACGCCGGACGTGAAAAGGGCACTGATTGGGCAGCCAGTAGATTCTGATTGGTCGAGGTGTTGACATCAAGAAAACACAAGTTACTCCCACGTTCAGAAAAGACAAGATGGTGCAGATTGATTGAGGTGTTGCCGAGCAGCAAGAACATTTCCAGACATGGTATTTTTCTTAATCAAACAAAAACTCTTCCCCATGGCAACACCTCAGCCAATCAGAATTGACCTGGGCTTTTTTTTTTCAGTTTAAACAAAAATTTGAGGGAATACTTGTCCCTGGGAGGCAATCAGAGTTCACTTAGCCAAACAGAACAAATTGGGAAATTTGGCATTCTTGCAATTGTGTCCTGATGCATGTAAAACAAAAAGCTTCAACAGTGTGCGTTTTTTTTTCCCCCAGGGATACTCAACGTTGTAGAACTTCAAATTACCTGCTATGAGCCAGGCACCCTCGATGATTTTAGTAAGTACAGCCCAAAATCTATAGCAAGATTTGGGAAACTTATATCCATAAAGATCCACGAACATGGTTGCAATATTATAGCAAGCAGAAATAATATTATAAAGAGGAAGCAATTGACCTTTAGGGCAAGAATCCTTATAGAACACAGCTGAAAGAGAAGATGAGGAAATAATCATCATCTGAATAACACAGCAATACTGACAATTTAATTAACGCGCCACTCGTCTTTTTGCCAAATCGCGAAATGGCTGCATCTTTGTCTCCTTTCTTAAATCTGAGACCTCTGTTGCGCATTTGAGTTGATTTTATTATTGGCACATGTACGTAGGTACAGTGAAAAGTTTTGTTTTGTGTGCCGATCGCACTGTAGAAAGTGCATTAGGGTAATAGATCAGGATCATAGAATCCCTACAGTGCGGAAACAGGCCCTTTGGCCCAACAAGTCCACACCGACCCTCAGAGCATCCCACCCAGACCCATCCCCCAATAACCCACCTAATTTACACCTCCCTGAACACTATGGGCAATTTAGTACAGCCAATCCACCTAGCCTGCACATCTTTGGACTGTGGGAGGAAACCGGAGCACCCAGAGGAAACCCGCGCAGACACAGGGCGAATATGCAAACTTCACACAGACAGTCGCCCGAGGCTGGAATCGAACCTGGGTCCCTGGCGCTGTGAGGCAGCAGTGCTAACCACTGAGCCCCCGTGCCACCCCTGAGAACAGAGCGAGGAATATAATGTTGCGGCCGCAGAGAAGGTGCACAAAGAGCGAGCCCAACATTAAAATTGAAATTTGCGAGGTCCTTTCAGAATTCTGATAACAGCGGGGAAGAAGCTGTTCTGGTATCTGTTGGTCTGTGTGTTTAAGCTTCTGTATCTTCTGTCTGATGGAGGAGGTTGGAAGAGATTATAACCGGGTTGGGAGGGGCCTTTGATGATGTTTGCTGCCTTCCCAAAGCAGTGGGAAGTGTAGATGGAGTCAATGGATGAAAGGTTGGTTTGTATGATGGACTGGGGCTGTGTTCACAACTCTCTGTAGTTTCTTACAGCCCTGGACAGGGCAGTTGCTGTACCAAGCCCTGATGCATTTGGATAGAACGTTTTCTGTGGTGCATCTATAAAAATGATACGAGCTGACTTCCAATTTACCTGAGACAGAAGAGGTTTGAAGAGATTATAAGTGGGGTGGCAGGGGATGGTGTTAGTGGCTTGTTCTTGCATTGTACTTGTTCTTGTACATCCTGGGATCAGCCCTAGCGAACCTCCACTACCCTTATGGCCGCAACCTCCAGACGGAGAGGCGAGTGAGCTACTCATCGAGGAACACCTTAGTCACAAACAGAGGGGACAGAAATTGCCGGACGAGCTCAGCCAGTCTGGAGAGAGAGCGCGAGGAGCTAACATTTCCAGATCCAGTAACCCTCCCACAGAACCAACAGTAGTTGGGGGAAAAGTAGGTAATTGTTCAGAAGATGGAGTGAAGGGGAGAGTAAACAAGGAATGGACGTAGAGCCTAAAGAGAGAAAAGAAACAGTTGGACAGGTAAAGGAGTGGAAAGGGGTCAGTCTCAGGGAATGAACAGAAGAATTTATTTAGAATGAGGTGGGGAAGATCTTACAGAAACATATAAACTTGTGAAGGGAATAGACAAGATAGCAGCAGGTTGTTTCCAATGAGGGGGTGAAACTAGAACTGGGGGGCAGAGCCTCAAAATAAGGGGGGAGCAGATTTAGGACTGAGTTAAGGAGGAACCTCTTCACCCAAAGGGGTTGTGAATTATTTGCCCAGTGAAGCAGTTGAGGCTTCCTAGTTGAATATTTTTTTAAGGCAAAGATAGATAGATTGTTGAACAGTGAAGGAATTAAGGGTTATGGTGAGTGGATGGGTATGTGGAGCTGAGTCCATGAAAAGATGATCAAGCATAGACTGATCACAGAGGTTATGTCTGTGGAATGTGAGTCTTGTGAGAGGGCCTTGTTTATTTATTGTAAAAAAATTGTCACGGTGAACGCATGGCCTTCATCAGTAAAACAGGAATAATGCTGACAGGAATTTATAGTTTAAAACTAAAAAGGCCTCTTTTTGTTTGCTTTTCTGTTGACACCTGTGATAGAGTCATACAGACCTTTCGGCTCAACTCGTCCATGCCGACCAGATATCCTAAATTAATCTAGTCCCATTTGCCAGCATTTACCCCTATCCCTCTAAACCCTTCCTATTCATGTACCCATCCAGGTGCCTTTTAAATGTTGTAATTGTACCAGCCTCCACCACTTCCTCTGGCAGCCCATTCCATACACGCACCACCCTTTGCAGGAAAAAGTTGCCCCTTAGGTCCCCTTTAAATCTTTCCCCTCTCACCTTAAATATGACCCTCTAGTTTTGGACTCCCCTACCCTGGAGAAAAGACCTTGTCTATTTACCCTATCCATGCCCCTCATGATTTTATAAACCTCTATAAGGTCACCCCTCCGCCTCTGACGCTCCAGGGAAAATAACCCCAGCCTATTCAGCCTCTCCCTGTAGCTCAAACCCTCCAACCCCGGCAATATCCTTGTAAATCTTTTCTGAACCCTTTCCAGTTTAACAACATCCTTCCTATAGCAGGGAGACCAGAATTGAACCCAGTATTTCAAAGGTGGCCCTAACCAATGTCCTGTACAGCTGCAACATGACCTTCCTACTCCTATACTCAATGCACTGACCAATGAAGGTAAGTGCATTAAACGCTTTCTTCACCGCCCTGTCTACTTGTGACTGCAGTTTCAAGGAACTATGTACCTGAGCACCCAGGTCTCTCTGTGCAACAAGACTTTACAGGGCCCTAACGTTAGCCTTGTAAGTCCTGAGCTGGCTTGTCTCACCAAAATGCAACACGTTGCATTTATTTGCATTAAACTCCATCTGCCATTCATCACCCCTTTTGGCCCAGTTGATCAAGATCCCGTTGTGGAGTGAGATAACCTTCCTTGCTGCCCACTGTACCACATATTTTGGTATCATCTGCAAACTGACTAGCCAAGCCTTCCAAATTCTCATCTAAATCACCTACATGAATGACAGACAAAACTGGACTCAGCAGTTAAAGGAACAGCAAGCCATTTGGAGATATAATTGATAGGAGGTTTGCTGACTTGAGTTCCCAGAGAGCGAGGGGGAGAGTGAGGGGGAGAGAGAGAGAGCGAGAGTGAGAGAGAGAGGGAGAGAGAGAG
>NC_063376.1:3059530-3063367 GCF_021869965.1 Rhincodon typus
ACATTTAAAAGGCATCTGGATGGGGACATGAATAGGAAGGGTTTAGAGGGCCAAGTGCTGGCAAATGGGACTAGATTTATATAGGATATCTGGTGGGCACGGACAAGTTGGGCCAAAGAGTCTGTTTCTGTGCTGCACAGCTCTGTGACTCTATAAATGATACAGCACAACCCTGATGCCGTTTCTAATCCCATCTTCCTACACACAGACTACAACCCAGTACTTCAGCACAGGGCACTTTTTGAACGAGGTTAGGATCTCTGTTTCCACCACTGACTCAGGCACTGAATTCCACGCACCCACCCACACCCTGCGTCAAAGAAATTTTTCCTCATCTTCCCTCTGCCACTCGGCTTGAACCCATGACCCCCTTGTCCGAGAGAAACAGGTTCCTCCTGTCTACCCTATCTCGACCCCTCAGCCTTCGCTGTTCCAAGGTTACAAGAACCCCGATCTCTCCTCATCACTACAAGTTCACCAGCCCTGGCAACATTCTGGTCCCTGCACACCCTCCCGAGCAACTATCTGCTTCCCTTTTACATGGGTTGCGGTCAGGAAGAATGCCACTTAAATGCAAATATTTTCTGTTCATATAAGTACATAGTTAATAATGTTAAAAAAAATCACCATGAGCATTTACCTTGAATTTATGATCCCGTTCTTATTTATTAGTGAATTTTAATTTGATTTGTTGTTAGATTTAATTTATTGTTGTCACGTTTACCTGACTACAGTGAGAAGTTTTGTTTTGTGAAGAGTACAGGCAGATCACACCATACGTAGGGTGATTGAACAGACCGAGGCAGGTAGAGTTACGGCTTCACAGGAGGTGTGCCAAAGGCAAGATCGACATTCGATTTGAAATTTGCAAGGTCCGTTCAGAATTCTGATAACAGTGGAGAGGAAGTTGGTCTTGAATCTGTCGGTGCGTGTGTTTAAGCTTCTGTATCTTCTGCCTGAGGTTGGAAGAGGTTATAAGAAGAAGCGTTGTTGTGTCTTCTTGACCGTCACATCTAATTGGGTGGTCCAGGACAGGTTGTTGGTGATCATCGCTCCCTGCAACGCCCAGGAATTTCTTTGGAATCAAGTTATGAACTGGGTCGTTCCAACACAGGTTCCACTCCCTTTATCTTCCCCTTCCAACAGCATTATTCCACTTCCGAGCTAACTCCTTGATTTTCTGCAGAGTGTGTGTGGGATGGAGCTGCTGGCCTTGGCCCTTCCAGCTGGTGGAAGTTGTAGACTGTTATAGACTGTTGTAGACGCTTCGTTGAGTTTTGGTGGGATGTCCCAGTTGTTGACGATAATAGTATTTATTCAGCCCACCTTAATCACTACAGCGCATCGCGCAGAAAACAGAAGTTGCTGGTAAAGCTCAGCAGGTCTGGCAGCATCTGTGAAGAAAGGAAACATGTTCTGAGGAAGAGTCACCAGACCCGAAACGTCAACTCTGTTTTCTTTTTCCTTCACAGATGCTGCCAGACCTGCTGAGCTTTTCCAGCAAAAATGTCTGTTTTTGTTCCTGATTTACAGCATCCGCAGTTCTTTCGGATTTTATTTGTGCAGATGATGCTATTTAGTGGAGAATTTTGGATGATGGAGAAAAGAAAAGGCTAGAAGATTGATGTCAATAATTGAAGAACCACTCAAGGAACAAAACAGGATGGAAACAAATGAAAATAGATCGGCAAAGAGGTAACAAGTCATAGATACTCGAACAGAATTTGCAAGCTTCTGCACAGACTGTTTCCCCAGCGTGTATAAAGTGATTTCCAAGTAAATTCTGCGTTTGTGAACATTAAATTCTGATTTAAAAAATTCCTCAAGAATAAAAGTTTCAGTTGTTCAAAACAACCCAATAATTGAAGGCATAAAAATCTCATGGTCACAAATTACCTTGGAACCCAGGACAGCTCACTTGTGTGAATGGAGGTGGGTTAGGTTCATCGAGGTGAGAAGTAGAAAGCGCTGAAAAATTAAATTCTCTGCCTCAGAGAGCGATTGAGGCCAAAACATTGAATGTTTTCAACAAGGAGTCAGACATAGCTCTTCGGGCTAATGGGATCAAAGGTTATAGAACACAGAACATAGAAAATTACAGCACAGTCGGCCCACGATGTTGTGCCGACCTATTATCCTACTAAGATCAAACTACCCTGCATACCCTACATTTTACTATCCTCCATGTGCCTAACCAAGAGTCGCTTAAATGTCTCTAAAGTATCTGACTCCACTACCACTGCTGGCAGCGCATTCCACACACCCACCACTCTCTGTGTAAAGAACCTACCTCTGACATCTCCCCATGCCTTCCTCCAATCACCATAAAATTATGCCCCCTCGTAATAGTCATTTCCGCCCTGGGAAAGAGTCTCTGACTATCCACTCTATCTATGCCTCTCATCATCTTGTAAACCTCTATCAAGTCACTTCTCATCCTTCTTCGCTCCAACGAGAAAAGCCCTAGCTCCCTCAACCTTTCCTCATAAGACCTGCTCTCCAGTCCAGGCAGCATCCTGGTAAATCTCCTCTGCACCCTCTCTAAAGCTTCCACATCTTTCCTACAATGAGGTGACCAGAACTGAACACGATATTTCAAGTGTTATTGGGAAGAAATTGGGTATGGGGGACTGAGCTGGATGATCAGCCATGATCATATTGAATGGTGGAGCAGGATTGAAGGGCTGAATGCTCCTGCTCCTAGTTTCTAAATTAAAGGAATTCCCACTTCCTGGAGAACCGTGGATGTGACACAGGAGCAATAGCAGAAGTTTCATAAGCCTCATATTCTCTCTCATCCTTATCTCTGACGGTGTGCAATAACCCAACGTTATTATCATTAGACTAATATTCGAGCTAGTCTGGTGGACCTGCGCTCACATCCTGCTATGGCAGATGGTAGAGTTGAAATTCAATTTAAAAAAACACAATTTGGAATTAAAAGTCTCAATGATGGTCACTGTCGATTATTTGGAAAATTGCATCGTGTTCGCAGATGTTCTTTAGAAAGGGCAGTCTGCTGTCCTTATCTAGTCTGGCCTACACGTGACTCCAGACCCTACAGTGACATGTTTGATCCTTAACTATCCCCCTGGGCAATTAGGGATGGACAATAAATGCTGGACTAGCTAGCGACATCCACATAGAGTCATATGGTAGGGAAACAGACCCTTCGATCCAATCAGACCATAATCCCAAACTAAACTAGTCCCATCTGCCCACTCCTGGCCCATTACCCTCCAAAACTTTCCTATTCATGTACTTATGCAAATGTCTTTTAAACGTTGTAACTGTACCCACATCCACCACTTCCTACGGAAGTTCATTCCACACACAAACAAGTCTCTGTGTAAAAAAGTTGCCCCTCATGTCTTTTTGGGACGGCACGGTGGCACAGTGGTTAGCACTGCTGCCTCATGGTGCCAGGGACCCGGCTTCGATTCCACCCTCAGGCGACTGTCTGTGTGGAGTTTGCACATTCTCCCTGTGTCTGTGTGGGTTTCCTCCTGTTTCCTCCCGCAGTCCAAAGATGTGCGGGTTGGGGTGGGTTGGCCGTGTTAATTGTCCCATAGTGCCCAGGGATGTGCAGGTTAGGGTGGATTGGCCGTGCTAACTTGCCCTGTAGTGCCCAGGGATGTGTAGGTTAGGGTGGATTGGCCATGCTAAATTGTCCCATAGTGCCCAGGGATGTGCAGGTTAGGGTGGGTTGGCCGTGCTAAATTGCTCTGTAGTGCCCAGGGATGAGCAGGTTAAGGTGGCTTGGCTGTGCTAAATTGTCCCATAGTGCCCGGGGATGTGCCGGTTAGGGTGGATTGGCCGTGCTAAATTGTCCCATAG
>NC_063376.1:3063377-3070732 GCF_021869965.1 Rhincodon typus
CCGGTTAGGGTGGATTGGCCGTGCTAAATTGTCCCATAGTGCCCAGGCATGTGTGGGTTTGGGGTGGGTTAGCCATGGGAAATGCAGGGTAACAGTGAAAGGGTAGGGGGATGGCTCTGGGTGAGATGTTCTTCAGAGGGGCAGTGTGGCCTTGTTGGGCCGAATGGCCTGTTTTTAGACTGTAGGGATTCTATGATTAAATCTTTCTCCTCTCACCTTAAAAATATGCCCCCTAGTTTTGAAATCCCCCACCCTAGGGAAAAGACACCTGCCATTCACCTTATCTATACCCCTCATGATTTTATAAACCGCTATAAGGTCACCCCTCAGCCTCCTACACTCCAATGAAAAAAGTCCCAACCTATCCAGCCTCTCCTTATAACTCAAACCCTCCATTCCCAGAAGCGTCCTGATAAATTTCTTCTGAACCCTCTCCAGTTTAATAATATCCTTCCTGTAACAGGGTGACCAGAACTGGACACAGTGCCGCAGAAGGGGCCTCACCAATGTCCTGTACAACCTCAACACGACGTCCCAACTCCTATACTCAAAGGTCTGAGCAAATGAAGGCAAGCGTGCTGAACGCCTTCTTAACGACCCACGAAAGAATAAAAAAAAACAACATATGGGTCTTGCTTTGTCCTCTCAAACATCAGACGTATTGCATTTCTTGACGACATTCTGAGTCTCTTTCGGGAGAGTCAGTGCTGACCCAACGTGCTGAATGGCCACTTTCTGCACCTGCTGCGATTCTACAGTTAATACTATCTTTAAACCCTAATGTGAGCCCGGACTAGTTTTAACTGTGTAATTATTGTGTCATGAAGGGATGGGTTTTGTTGCAAATTATGTGACAATGTTTAAAAACATTTCCGACAGCTTGTCCACTGTTCATACCCGTTCATGCAGCTTTTCCAATCTGATTTGGCTAACTATCGCTCTCATTTAAATTGAAGCATGGTGCTGCCGAAAATGTGAAATCGAAACAGAAATTGCCGGAGAAACTCAGCAGGGTCTGGCAGCATCAAGTGGAGAGAGAGAAACACAGTTAATGCTGTGGCTGTTCTGAGAGAGGATGGAATATGGTGTTTTTTTATACCATTGACGACGCAGAGGAGGAGCGAGTGGAACAGATTGTGAGGGAGGCCAGAGCAAAAAGACGAAGGGAGTACAAATTGTGGTAAAGGAGAGATAGAGATGTTAATTAGGCGTTGGCAATAAGTGTGAAAAAGACCTTTCTCCAGCACTTTCCATCTCTCTTATCTGCTGAGTTTGCTTTGTTTGGAATCAAGAGCCTTGTTTTAGACTTAACTAAATTGCTTTCAAATGCGACGTAAAATTCAATGATATTATGATCGCTCTACTCAAGAATTCCCTTTTTCCATACATTTATTAATTAACCCTTTCCAATTGCACAGTGCCAGACCCAAAATGGTCTTTTCCCTGGTTGGGTTCCTCAATAATTAAACAAAGAAATGTGGATGCTGGAAAACTGAAATGGAAAAGCAAAAATTGCTGGAAATGTTAATTCTGATTTCTCTCTCTCTCTGTCTCTCTCTCTATCTCTGTCTCTTTGTCTCTCTTTCTCTCTATCTCTATCTCGCTCTCTCTTTCTCTATCTATCTCTCTCTTTCTTTCTCTCTCTCTATCTCTCTCTCTTTCTCTCTCTCTCTCTCTCTATCTCTCTCTTTCTCTCTCTTTCCCCATCTCTGTCTCTCTGCCTCTCTCTCTCTCTGTCCCACTCTCCCTTTCTCTCTCTCCCTCTCTCTCTCTGTCCCTCTCTCTCTTTCTCTCTCTCTCGTTCTCTTTCTCTCTCTCCCCCTCTCTCTCTCTATCTCTCTCTCTGTCCTTCTCTCTCTTTCTCTCTCTCTGTCTCTATCTCTCTCTCTTTCTCTCTCTCTATCTCTCTTTCTCTCTCTCTATCTCTCTCTCTTTCCCTTTCTCTCCCCCAGTCCCCCACACGGATGCACTCTGCTGAGTTTCTCTCGCGATCTCTGTCTTGGTTTCATGACGTACTGATTTAGAAAATGATCCTTGAACTTGTGCAGTTAAAAACAACACAGCTCCAGTCTCTCGTGAGAGAGTGAGAAATGGTGGTGGCTTAACCTGAGGGTCCCCGTGCCTCAGGCGAGGGGAGAGGTTGAGGAGGCAGAGTCCTCATGATATGGGAAGGCGATGGCCTAGTGGTATTATTGCTGTTAACCCAGAGACTCAGGTGATACCTGGGTTCGAATCCTGCTGAGGCAGATGGTAGAATTTGAATTCAATTTGAAAAATATTGGAAATATATGTCAGAAAAACTCATCTGGATCACTGATGTCCTTTAGGGAAGGAAACTGCCATCCTTACCTGGTCTGGCCTACAGACCCACATCAATGTGGTTGACTCATAACTGCCCTCTGGGCAATTAGAGATGGGCAATAACTGCTGCCTAGCCAGGGACGCCCTCATCCTGTGAATGAGTAAAGAATAAAGTCTCCAGAACCTTGTCTGAGCTCTCTGGATTAACAGCCCAGTGAGAATACCACTAGACTATCACCTCCCGTCTACCTACACTTTGATTGCCAATCGAGGTTATATGAACAATCCTTGTGATAGTTTTTCTAACCTTCGTTCTCTTCTCAATTTTCTGAGTCAAGGTCCGTCTTTCTTAAACCACAGTTTATCATTTTTTCTCAGCGTTACGAAGGTGACAGAAGTTAAATTTTGATACAGCTGTAGAACCAAGATCTCAGACCCGACCTGCCTTTGCAAAGTTGATTGGCAATGATGGCTTAAAAAAAATGCAGAGTCTGAGGTCATGAAACGACATTAATTTTTCTAAGCAGTGACTACAAAATGAGGAACTTATTAAGAGGTGAAACGATGATTAAAACTGCACTGCTACTGATGAGATGGGATGATAATCGACGCAAATCTTTAGTCAGTTTGATTATGCTGCAATCCTTAATGTTTTAGCGCAGATATACAACACTCGGGAATTCTGGTGTGCTATATTTCTCCGCAGCACCTAGATTAGAGAGACAAAAGGACGGCTTTACCAGTCATTGGGTAGTCAATGACAGAGACCACTGATGAAAGGTGGTTGGCAAACGAACTAAAGGTGAGATGATCAAAAGCAGTTTCCCACCGGGGGTACTTCAGACTGGCCGTGTGACGGCAGCAAATTCAAACATTTTCAAGAGCGGCTGAAAGGAGGAGGAAAATTGCAGGGCAGTAGGAAAAGGGCCCAAGGATGGTATACATTAACTTTGTACATTAATGACCCAGACGAAGGAACTGTGGGCACTGTTGCTAATTTTGCAGATGACTCGAAGATAGGTGGAAGGGCAGGTGAGTGTTGAGGAAGCGTGGAGGCCGCAGGAGGACCTGAACTGACCAGGAGAGTAGTTTTGATTTGATTTGATTTATCATTGTCACATATACCTAGGCACAGTGAAAAGTTTTGTTGTGCGTGTAGTACAGGCAGATCATAACATACAAAGCGCATCAGGGTAATAGAACAGAGCGAGGAATACAATGTTATGGTTGCAGAGAAGGTGCACAAGCAGTGAGATCAACATTAAATTTAAAATTTGACAGATCCTTCCAGAAGTTTAATAACAGTGGGGAAGAAGCTGTTCTTGAATCTGTCAGTGCGTATGTTCAAGGTTCTGTATCTTCTGCCTGATGGAAGAGGTTGGAAGAGATTATAACCGGGGTAGGAGGGGGCTTTGATGTTTGCTGCCTTCCCAAAGCAGTGGGGAAGAAGGTGTTCTTGAATCTGTTGGTTTATGTTTTCAAACTTTTGTATCTTCTGCCTGACGGAAAAGGTTGGAAGGGATTATAACCGGGATGGGAGGGGTCTTTGATGTTTGCTGCCTTCCTGGGACAGCGGGAGGCAGAGATGGAGTTAGTGGATGGAAAGTTGGTTTGTGTGATGGACTGGGCTGTGCTCACACCTCTCTGCAGTTTCTAACGGTCCTGGGCAGAGCAGTTGCCATACCAACCTGCGTTGCATCCAGTGTGGAATATCATGTGGGAATGTGAGTTTATGCACTTTGGTAGGAAAATAGAAGCAGAGAGTATTTTCTAAACTGGGTAAATTTTCAGAAAGCTGAAGCACAAAGGAACTTGTGTGTCCTAGTTCAGGATTCTCATAAGGTTCGGTTGGCAGCTATGAAAGTAAATGTCATGTAGGCATTCACTTCAAGAGGATTAGAATACAAGAGCAGGAAAGACAAACCAGGGCAGGACTTACACACTTCATGGTAAGGTCCTGGGGAGTGTTGCTGAACAACGAGACCTTGGGGGGCAGGTACATAGTTCCTTGAAAGTGGAGTTGCAGGTAGACAGGGCGGTGAAGAAGGTGTTTTGTACACTTGCCTTTATTGGTCAGTGCATTGAGCGTAGGAGTTGGGAGGCTCATGTTACCGCTGCACAGGACATTGGTCAGGCCACTTTTGGAATACTGTGTTCAATTCTGGTCTCCCTGCTATAGGAAAGATGTTGCGAGACTTGAAAGGGTTCAGAAAAGGTTTCCAAAGATGTTGCCGGGGTTGGAGGGTTTGAGCTATAGGGAGAGGCTGAATCGGCCTGGGCTATTTTCCCTGGAGCTGAGGGAAGACCTTATAGAGGTTTATCAAATCATGAGGGGCATGGATAGGGTGAATAGCCAAGGTCTTTTCTCCAGGGTAGGGGGGTACAAACCTAGAGGGCGTAGATTTAAGGTGAGAGGGGAAAGATTTAAAAGGGACCTAAGGGGTAACTTTTTCACACAGAGGGTGGTGTGTGTATGGAATTAGCTACCAGAGGAAGTGGTGGAGGCTGGTACAATTACAACATCTGGATGGGCACATGAATAGGAAGGGTTTAGAGGGATATGGGCCAAACGCTGGCAAATAGGACTAGATTAATTTAGGATATCTGGTCAGCATGGACGAGTTGGACTGAAGGGTCTGTTTCCATGCTGTACATCTCTTTGAATATGATTCTATGTACTGCTGAGGCTGTACAAGGCTTTGTTCTGGCGGTATTTGGGATATTGTGTCTTGTATTTTTAAAAAAATTGCCCGTAAATGTGTTCATCTAGGTCATCAAAAGGATCAACATCATCTTCTTGGTGTTCTGCAATATCTTCAAGGTAATCCTCAACATTATTGATAAAATCAGAGAGCAATATTTGGCATAAAAACGCATGGGGGCGCAGAGGAGGTTTACAAGAATGATCCCGGGGATGATTGGTGTGTCATATGAGGAGGGGTTGAGGGCTCTGGGTCTGTACTTGATGGAGTTTAGAAGGATAAGGGGTGGATCTGATTGAAACTTACAGAATACTGAAAGGCCTGGATGGAGTGGACGGGGAGAGGATGTTTCCACCGGTCGGAGAGACTAGGACCCGAGGGCACAGCCTCAGAGTGAAGGGATGAACTGAGATGAGGAAGAATTTCTTCAGGCAGAGGGTGGGGAATCTGTGGAACACATTGCCACAGGGAGCTGTGGAAGCTAAAGCATTGAGTGTCTTTAAGACAGAGATAGACAGGTTCTGGATTAGTAAGGGGGGGTCAAGGGTTATGTGGAGAAGGCAGGAGAATGGGGTTGAGAAACAAATCAGACTTGATTGAACGGCAGAGCAGCCTCAATGGGCTGAATGGCCTAATTCTGTTCCTATACCTTATGGGCTTACTTCGTATGAGGAGATACTGAGTAGAATGGGCCTATCCTCTGGAATCTAGAAGAATGAGGGGCGATCTCACCGATGAATGGAAGACTCTGAGGGGGTTTGACAGGATGGAAAGCGGGAGGCTGCTTCCCTCAGATTGGAGAGTCTAGAACTGGGGACCCGCCTCAGAAGAAGAGAGCGGCCATTTTGGACTGAGACATGGTGAAGTTCTTCCTCAAGGCATGGGAGTTTACTGACATCCACTTGAGAGAGCGAGTGGAGACTTAGCATAATGTCCCTTTGGAAGTGGAACCACTGAGCCACAATGACACGTCATTTATTTCCTTCTGTTCTTTCATGGGATCTGGGCACAGCTGGCATTGCCATGAGCTGGTACCCACCCCTATTTATCCTTGAGTTAGGTGGCTGGCTAGCTACTTGAAGAGGGCAATGAATGTCTGACGGCCTGGAGTCACATGTAGCTCAGACTGAGTGTCAGACCTCCTTGCAGACAGTGGGCATTAGTGAGCCGGATGGGTTGGTACAACTTTAATGGACACCATCAAACATGGAAGAACAAAGAACAGGCCTTTGGCCCACCAAAACCATGCCAACACATAGAGTCATAGAGTCCTACGGCACGGAAACAGACCCTTCGGCCCAACCAGTCCATGCCAACCATAATTCCAAACCCACCTGCCTGCTCCTGGCCCATATCCTCCAAATCTTTCCTATTCTGGTCTCCTTGCTATAGGAAGGATGTTGTGAGGATTTCCAAAGATGTTGCTGGGATTGGAAGGTTTGAGCTACAGGGAGAGGCTGAATAGTCTGGGGCTATTTTCCCTGGAATGTCAGCGGCTGAGGGGTGACCTTATAGAGGTTTATAAAATCATGAGGGGCATGGATAGGGTGAATAGACAAGGTCTTTTCCCCAGGGTAGGGGAGTCCAAGCCTAGAGGGGCATGGGTTTAAAGTGAGAGGGGAAAGACTTAAATGAGACCTAAGGGTCGTGTGTGTATGCAATGAGCTGCCAGATCTAAATGTCTTTTAAACATTGTAACTGTACCCACATCCACCACTTCCTCAGGAAGCTCATTCCACACACAAACCACCATCTGTGTAAAAAAAAAGTTGCCCCTCATGTCTTTTTTAAATCTTTCTCCTCTCACCTTAAAAATGTGTCCCCTAGACTTGAAATCCCCCACCCTAAGGAAAAAAAACCTGCTATTCACCTTATCTATGCCCCTCATGATTTTATAAACCTCCATAAGGTCACCCCTCAGCCTCCTACACTCCAGTGAAAAAAGGTCCCAGCCTATCCAGCCTCTCCTTATAATTCAAATCCTCCATTCCCAGCAACACACTGGTAAATCTCTCCTGACCCCCCCGACAGCTTATGCCTTTCTAAACTAAACACCTTTTGCCTCTATGCAGTCTGTGTCCCTCTATTCCCTACTTTGTCATCTATCTGTCAAGATGCATCTTAAATGTGTCTTCCTCTACCACCTCCTCTGTCGGCACATTCCAGGCACTTAGCACCCTCTGTGTGATAAATCTGCCTCACACATCTCTTTTAAACTTACCCACTTTTACCTTCAACCTATGTCCACTAGTTATTGACAATTTCTTCCCTGGGAAAAAGACTCTGACTACCAATTCTATCATAACTTTGTAAACTTCTATCATAACTTTGTAAACTTCTATCATGTCTTTG